>NC_058382.1:4030000-4330000 GCF_018350175.1 Felis catus | reverse complement strand
AAATATTGTGACATCCCAAACTCAATGCACATTCCTCTTTGACTTTAATACCATGCACAAGTTTCACAAATCTCATTTCTAATATTTTCACTTAACTGAGGTTAGAAAAGTATGTGATCAGAAAATAGGTACGATTTTATTTCTATACATTTTATTATTTATTAAGCTTTCGTGACCCATAGTTGATGGCATGGCATAAATTGTTTAATTCGGTGATATTAGTGTTCAATTACTATAATACAGACACAGCACTCTCGTCCTGGTGTAAAAGCAAATGAGTCTTTCTGCAAACATCCTAACATTGAGCCAATTTTGCATTTATTAAACCCAAACTTGGTAATGGGGCAGATTCCTTTCGTATGATATTGCTATCTGTACTGCATATAAATTTTATTAGAATCTCTAAAGCCTTATTCTTTAAGATTTTATTTTTTTAAGAAATCTCTACCCCCAATTCATAACCCCAAGATTAAGCGTCACAGATGCTGCGCCAACCAGATACCCCTCTAAAGTTTCATTCTTAGCTGGTGTTGACTTATAGGATGAATCTTTATACATAAAGAAAAGGTTTTAGGGATGCCTGGGTGGCTCAGTCGGTTAAGCATCTGACTTCGGCTCAAGTCATGATCTCACGGTTTGGGAGTTTGAGCCCCACATCTGGCTCTATGCTGACAGCTCAGAGCCTGGAGCCTGCTTCAGATTCTGTGTCTCCCTCTCTCTCTGCCCCTCCCCCACTCACGCTCTGTCTCCCTCTCTCAAAAATAAACACACATTATGTCCATCAACTGATGAATGGATAAAGAAATTGTGGTTTATATACACAATGGAGTACTACGTGGCAATGAGAAAGAATGAAATATGGCCCTTTGTAGCAACGTGGATGGAACTGGAGAGTGTGATGCTAAGTGAAATAAGCCATACAGAGAAAGACAGATACCATATGTTTTCACTCTTATGTGGGTCCTGAGAAACTTAACAGAAACCCATGGCAGGGGAAGGAAAAAAAAAAAAAAGTTAGATGGGAGAGAGCCAAAGCATAAGAAACTCTTAAAAACTGAGAACAAACTGAGGGTTGATGGGGGGTGGGAGGGAGGGGAGGGGGGGTGATGGGTATTGAGGAGGGCACCTTTTGGGATGAGCACTGGGTGTTGTATGGAAACCAATTTGACAATAAATTTCATATATTGAAAAAAAATAAACACACATTAAAAAAAATTTTTTTTTTATGAAATACTACCAATCTAAGGTAAAATGTTGGGGCACCTGGCTGGCTCAGTGAGTTCGAGCCCCATGTTGGGGGCAGAGATTACTAAAAATAAATAAATAAAGCTAAAATGAATGAGTGAATGAATAAATAAATAAAGTAGGGATGCCCGGATGACTCCATTGGTTAGGCATGTGACTTTTTTTTTTTAATGTTTATTTTTGAGAGAGAGACACAGAATCTGAAGCAGGCTCCAGGCTCCAAGTTCTGAGCTGTCAGCACAGAGCCCGACCTGGGGCTCAAACCCATGAAACATGAGATCATGACCTGAGCTGAAGCTGGAAGCTTAACCAACTGAGCTGCCCAGGCGCCTCTAGGCAGCTGACTCTTGATATCAGCTCAGGTCATGATTGCACAGTTTGTGGGACTGAGCCCCATCTGGCTCTGCACTGATGGCACAAAGGCAGAGGGAAAAACAACAACAACAAGAAAAATACATGTTTCCGATAAGATGAGGGAATTTTTTTATTCTTATCCAGGCAAAGCTGGGCCTGGACACACTGGGGTCACAGTTCATCAGCATAAAGGGGCTGAGAGTAGGAAAACATACAGCAAAGAGAGCTGACATGGTCACCAGCAGCTGGCTGGGTTATTTATTTTAAACTTTTTTTTTTTTAACACTTATTTATTTTTGAGACAGAGAGAGACAGAGCACGAACAGGGAAGGGTCAGAGAGAGGGAGACACAGAATCCGAAACGGCTCCAGGCTCTGAGCTGTCAGCACAGAGCCCAACGCGGGGCTTGGACCCACGGACCGCGACATCATGACCTGAGCTGAATTCGGCCGCTTAACCAACTGAGCCACCCAGGCGCCCCTGGCTGGGTTATTGAAACAAGCCACACAAACTTGACAAATGGAGGAGAGTCTATGACAAAACACAAAGGTGTTCACCAGAACGAGGATGCTCTGGGTGGCTCTGGAACCAGCAGAGAATCTGGGAGAGACACTGGTTGCATGAATGTATCAGACTCTGCTTGTGCCTGTGCAGGATGGAGACCATGTAGCCCTTGGCCCAGAGCATGAGCCCCAGAGAGAAAACATCAGTGAGCGATAGCCACACCACAAACAGAGAGACTCTGATATTATCGTGAAAGACCCCACAACAGTATCCATAATTCCTTTTTCACGTTATGTTTGTGCTGATCCACTGGGCAGTCTCATAAAGCGGGAAAATGGTGTTTATCAGCACATCCGGCATCCAGCAGAGGGCGGTGGAGGGGCCGATGTACTTTGGAACTTTCCCTTTAAGCGCTGCCCACCTGGAGTTCTGGGGACTGATGGTGATGGCCGGAAAGACACTCAACAGGCAGGTGATCTCAATGGACACACCCCTGGCCACTCTCTGAACATAGAAGAGAAGGACACATCTAAAATCGTCAGCACACGGGGCACCTGGGTGGCTCAGTCGGTTAAGCGTCGGACTTCGGCTCAGGTCATGGTCCGTGAGTTCCAGCCCCGCGTCGGGCTCTGTGCTGACCGCTCAGTGCCTGAAGCCTGTTCCAGACTCTGTGTCTCCCTCTCTCTCTGACCCTCCCCCATTCATGCTCTGTCTCAAAAATAAATAAACGTTAAAAAAATTTTTTTTAAATCATTGGCGCACTGCATCCCCCCAAAATCTGCCATCATGTGGGGGACTCCTTTAGAGAGAATGACCAAGGCGTTGGCTACAGTCAGGCGCCTGGGAATCAAATCTGCACACTTCGCCACCAGTGAAAGAAAGGAGGAGGTAAGGGTGAAGAAGAGACGAGTTCCCCAGGATTCCGACCACAGTCTGTGATAAGATCACTCGGACTGCCAGATCCCTGGTGGCCTTCCTGCCAGTCCTCAGTGACTGATGCTTGCCTTCAAAGCCATTGGATCCTGTGTAGGAACTGGGGGCGGGAAGCACATCCAGAGTGTCAACTGAATCCCAACATTCTCCGTTTACTCTGTGGGTTCTAAGATATTTCTAACTTCATTTTTTCGGTCTTTTCTTAAGAGATTTTTCAAGAGTTAGGGGCACCTGGGTGGCTCAGAGGGTTTAGTGCGAGACTCCAGCTCAGGTCATGATTTCACAGTTCATGGGTTCAAGCCTCGCATCAGGTTCTGTGCTGACAGCTCAGAGCCTGGAGCCTGCCTCTGATTCTGTGTCTCCCTCTCTCCCTCTTTCTCTCTGCCCCTCCCCCACTTGCTCTCTGTGTGTCTCTCTCTCAAAAAATGAATAAACATTTTAGGGGTGCCTGGTGGCTCGGTCGGTAAAGCGTCCGACTTCGGCTCAGGTCATGATCTCACGGTCCGTGAGTTCAAGCCCCACGTCGGGCTCTGTGCTGACAGCTCGGAGCCTGGAGCCTGTTTCAGATTCTGTGTCTCCCTCTCTCTCTGCCCCTCCCCTGTTCGTGCTCTGTCTCTCTCTGTCTCAAAAATAAATAAACGTTAAAAAAAATTTTTTTTTAATGAATAAACATTTTAAAAATATAAAAATATATATTTCTTTCAGGGGGCACTTGGGTGGCTCAGTCAGTTAAGTGTCCAGCTTTGGCTCATATCATGATCTCATGGTTTGTGGGTTTGAGCCTTGTGTTGGGCTCTACACTGACAGCTCAGAGCCCGGAGTCTGCTTCAGATTCTGTGTCTCCCTCCCTCTCTCTCTCTCTCTCTCTCTGTCTCTCTCTCTGCTACTCCCCCACTTGTGTGCATGCACACGCTCTTTCTCTCTCAAAAATAAACATTTTGGGGGCGCCTGGGTGGCTCAGTCAGTTGAACATTCGACTTCAGCTCAGGTCATGATCTCACAGTTTGTGAGTTTGAGCCCCACGTCAGGCTCTGTGCTGACAGCTCGGAGCCTGGAGCCTGCTTCGAACTCTGTTTCTCTCTCTCTCTCTCTGTCTCTCTGTCTCTCTGCCCCTCACCTGCTTGATCTCTCTCTCTCTCAAAAATAAACTTAAAAGGGGGTGCCTGGGTGGCTTGGTCGGTTAAGCGTCTGACTTCGGCTCAGGTCATGATCTCACAGTCTGTGAGTTCAAGCCCCGCGTCAGGCTCTGTGCTGACAGCTCAGAGCCTGGAGCCTGTTTCAGATTCTGTGTCTCCCTCTCTCTCTGCCCCTCCCCTGTTCATGCTCTGTCTCTCTCTGTCTCAAAAATAAATAAATGTTAAAAAAAATTTTTTTTAATAAACTTAAAAAAACATTTTTTAAATGAAAAATAAATATATTTTCACTGGTATAAAAGTATACATCTATTTGTGGATGATGCTTTTTGTGTCTTTTGAACACACCACAGAGACATGCACACAGACTAAAATAAAAGCTATTGTTTATGAGTTGTGTGTTAAACTGAAAATTTGTTGTTGGGGCACCTGGGTGGCTAAGTTGGTTAAGTGTCCAACTTCAGCTCAGGTCATAAGCTCACGGCTCGTGAGTTCAAGCCCTGCATCGGGCTCTGTGCTGACAGTTCAGAGCCTCGAGCCTGTTTTCAGATTTGGTGTCATCTTCCCTCTCTGTCCCTCCTCAGCTCTCACTCCGTTTCTCTCGCTCTCTCTCTCAAAAATGAATAAATGTCAAAAAAAATTATTTTAAAAAGAAACAAAATTTCTTTTGCTGATCATTTAGGAGTTGTATTTTAGAATTTTGAGACACTCAAACATATATCGATATGAGTGTTACAAAGCAATAAGAGTATGTCTGTGACATGATTGTGGAATGAATGGAAATTTGCAGGACCGATGCCTGAACAATTTAGAACCTTCACCCGCAAAAAATGAGTATCTCCAAGTAAGTAAAGGCGAGAGCCTTCATTTCCCAAAGCAAACTGTAAGCAAAGACAGAAGAGAGGGGTCTTTGCAGATGAAATATGATGCTTTATGCAGAACTCTCAGTAAATCACTCCAGATCCATATTAACGACAAAGAAAAAACTTTACTAACCTTAAAACTGTATTGGCTTCAGAGTGGAGGGCTCTGCCAGAGAACTGAACCAAGAAGGTAAAGTTGGTGGTAATGGAACAAGCTGATGTCAGGTCCCTGACGCACCCTGGTCATGTCACTGCTGTGGTATTGTTGGAGGGGGAAAAAAACCAGTCAATTATACACCATGCCTCCAGCCCATATCAGTGTCTGCCTTTGTCGCCGGCTTTGGACCTCTATCGTCCCCTTGGTTCCAAACGGACCCCAAGTTCTCATGCTCCACCGGTGGCTCCTGCACCAGCCCCTGCGAATGCAAGGTATGAATGCGCCCCCTGCAGGAAGAGCCAGGTGTGCGAGGAGGCATCAGACAAGCGAACCTGATACGGAGGAGAGAGCCTGCTTCGGATGTAGAGAGTAACGTGTGCAAAGCAGGAGCTTTAAAACATTTTTTGCATATTACTCTGAGCTGTTTGCTACATTCTTGTTTCTATGAAATATGTGAATTATAATAAAAGTTGTTGACTTTTAAAAAAATTTTTTAATGCTTATTTTATTTTTGAGAGAGTGAGACAGGCAGAGTGTGAGTGGGGGAGGGCAGAGAAAGGGAGACAAAGAATCCCAAGCAGGCTCCAGGCTCTGAGCTGTCAGCACAGAGCCCGATGCAGAGCTTGAGCCCACGAGCCAAGAGATCATGACCTGAGCCAAAGTCAAGAGGCTCAACCGACTGAGCCACCCAGGTGCCCCTATAATTTACTGTTGTTTTTTTTTTTTTAATTTTTTTTTAACGTTTATTTTTATTTTTGAGACAGAGAGAGGCAGAGCATGAACAGGGGAGGGGCAGAGAGAGAGGGAGACACAGAATCGGAAACAGGCTCCAGGCTCTGAGCCATCAGCCCAGAGCCCGACGCGGTGCTCGAACTCACAGACCGCAAGATCGTGACCTGAGCTGAAGTCGGACGCTTAACCGACTGAGCCACCCAGGCGCCCCTATAATTTACTGTTTTTAATCAACAACGTTTAGGGGCACCTGGGTGGCTCAGTCGTTGAAAATCCGACTCTTGATTTCGGCTCACGTCGTGATCCCAGGGTCTCGGGATGGAGCCCCATGTCGGCTTACATGCTAACCATGGAGCCTGCTTGGGATTCTCTCTCTGCCCTTCCCCTGCTCACACTCTTTCTCTCTCTCAAAAATAAATAAAAAAAAAAAACTTAAAATATAAATTTAAAAAACCAAATTATCATCAGAATCCAGTCAGGAGAAAGCATCAGTTTTATGCAAATTTCGAGCCATCTATAGCTTCCAAGTCCCATAATCTCCAGTGTATTTAAACTGTTTCCTTAGCAATCTAGACAACAAGGTTCTCTCTTTCAGAAAATCCTGAATGATTTTAGACCACGAATTCCATCCTATTTATTTGTGCATTTCCTCATCCTGGTCCATACAGAGCCGATGGAACCTCTGGATGAAACCTATACATTAAATGTTCTTCCACATGGATATATCAGGACCCGAGCTCATCCCTAATCCTGGGTATCAACAGGTCGCTCTGTCACCAAGGGAACATTTCCAACAGCTAAAGGCCATTCCTTCACGGTGGGAATTGCTCAAGGCATAAAAGCAGCCAGGCTGCAGAGGGTTGAGAGAAAGCTCTGGGACACAGGGAGAAGGGTCTAAAGACCAAACCCTGACCCTCACGAGAAAAACAGGAAAAATAGAAGCTGAAAATAAGCCTGTCAGACAGGACCATCAGAGGCAGAGACATAAACGTTTCCATGTTCTAAAGCCACAATACTTCAGGGGCACCTGGGCGGCTCAGTTGGTTAAGCGGCTAACTCTTGGCTTCAGCTCACGTCATGATCTCGTGGTTCATGAGATTGAGTCCTGCATCGGGCTCTGTGCTAAGGGTTCAGATCCTGCTTGGGATTCTTTCCCTCTCTCTCTCTCTCTGCCCCTCCCCCATTCTCTCTCTTTCTCTCTCTCTCAAATATAAATGTAAAAAAAAAAAAAAAAATCCATGGTATTTCAGAAGAAGACAAGGACACCACCTGACCCGGGACTCAACATTTACCTGAGCACTTGCCTGTTGCCTTCTCTTCCTTCTCTGGGTTTCTTCTTTAAGTGAGATTATATGAAGGAGCGATGTGTGCATCTTGAGACTATGCCTTAAATGTGCCAGCCCAGCCCCTTCACCTGCTGCCACTACATCGCAGGCAGAGGGACCTTGAACTGCAAAAAAGTGCCTGGCTGGCTCAGTCGGTGGGGCATACGAGTCTGCATCTCAGGGGTCATGAGTTCGAGCTCATGCTGGAGGTGAAATTTATGTAAACAACAGCAACAACAACGACAAAAAACAAAAGGTGACCTTCTCCCAACCTTTGTTGCAGGTAAGAACCAGGGTTAATAAGCTCCCACATGGAGATCAGCACGTGACTCTCTCCTTTCCTGTGTTCACGTGGCCTCCCCTCCCACAACTCTGGCAACAGCATGGGGATGGTAGCTGCTCCAACCTGCTCCTTCCAAATTCACCTAGAGCAGACCCTTGTTACCTCCCCTTAAACCAAAGCCCGCACTCAACTCTCATAAGTGCACCTGGGAGCCCTCGTGATCAATCCCAGCCTCACCTTAGAATCACCTGGAGCACGTTATTAAAGTGACATGGAGGGGCGCCCGGGTGGCTCAGGTGGTTAAGCGTCCGACTTCGGCTCAGGTCGTGATCTCACGGCTCGTGGATCCGTGGTTCTCATCTTGTACAGACATGAGCAGCCAGTCCACCACGTTCACAGAACCAGCGTCTTCCCCAGATCCTCTGCTGAGGCCAGAGCCATCTGTAGACTCCTCGTGTCTGTTTTCATCCTCTCTTTTCTCTTTTCAGTTTATGTGATGCCTTTAGTCCATCCTTACTGGTGGCTGATGAAACGGCACTGCCCTCCTTGATCTCTGCTTCCCGACAGTTAGCACCTTTGTTCTCACGAACGAGGACAGCCAGGTATCCAGGCTCTGCTCTGCCTGCTGCACACAGAAGAGCCAGTGCCCCAATCTGGTGATCCAGCTCTAAATGTTAGATTTGTCTTTGCAAATGCAAAGTCCAGTCACTTATTCATTTGATTCTTTTTATAATGGTTTCGATGAGATATAATTCATGTGTAAAATCTTCCTTTGGGAAGTGTGCAATTCCATTGATATGTGTGTGTGTGACAAAAGAGTGCAATCATCACAATCTAGATTTTTTATTTTATGTTTATTTATTTTTGAGACAGAGCATGAGCAGGGGAGGGGCAGAGAGAGAGGGACACAGGATCCAAAGCAGACTCCATCCATGCTGTCCGTGCAAAGACCATCACAAGGCTTGAACCCACAACCTGTGAGATTTTGACCTGAGTTGAAGTCGGGTGCTCACCTGAATGAGCCACCCAGGTGCCCCCACAATCTTCCCCACAACCCCTGTTCCCTGCTACATCTCCCTAACCCAAATACTAGTACATTCTCTGCTTCTATTTTTGACATTCCATATACATGATAGTATACAATCTGTGCTCCTTGGGAACTGGCTTATTTACTTAGCATTATGTCTAAAAGATTCGTCTATGTTGTAGCGTATAATGGTGCCTCATTCTTTTTAAATTTCTGACGATGAGTCTATGAATACACTACATTTTATTTTCCCACGAATCTGTTCACAGATATTGGGTTGTTTCTACTTTTCAACAGTTAGGAATGTCATGAACTTGTTGCACAAATTTTTTTGTGTGTACCTATGTCGATTCATTCATCCGAGCTTTGAATCATATCAAATGTGTGCATACCATGGTAATGCTAGTTTGGGTAAAAACATATTGACTCTGCTGTGCTGATGGGGGGTCTCTGCAGGGTTATGGAGGAGCCAGCGCTACCCTCTGGCGGTGAGGCTAATGGGTGTTCATGGCGATGGCATCACTGACCTGGGGGTGGAAGTGTGATGGACATACCTCCACGTTATGACACTGCAGATATCACTGTCCTGCTGAACTCCTGTGGTCTCTCTTGGCCAGAAGATGCTCCGCTCATGCAGAGAATGGAGTTTCAGAAAACTGCCAAATCTGCTGAAATGTTTGCTAGTATTTTTATCATTTTGGAGGGAGAGTTGATTAAGTGTGGTCTCTCCCTGCAGTTCCCGTCCATATCTCCTCGCTGGATCCTGGAGTGGTTCAAGCACAGCCTTGCGCGGCCACAGGACGGTTTTGAGACTGAGTCTGCATTTACAGAGCTCAGAATTCAATAGGCATGGCAGGCACCGAACAGACCATTATAAAATACGCATGCATGGTTCCTTTCTCTTTATTTCAATGGGGAAGTTCTGGGTCTATGTTAAGGAACTTTTCAGGGAATTTGGAGGAGACCTGGGAAATACAACTTGGAAAAAAATGGACTGAATTTTGATATATTCAGAATGTTTCTTTTTTTCTTAAGATTTTGGTGGGGGGCATCTGCATGGCTCAGTGTGACTGTTGATTTTGACTCACATCATGGTCTCATGATTGTGGAATGGGGCCCCACCTCAGGCTCTGTGCTGAGCATGGAACCTGCTTGGGATTCCTCTCTCTCTCTCTCTCTCTCTCTCTCTCTCTCTCTCTCTCCCTCTGCCCCTCTCCCTGACTTGCACACTCTCTCTGTCACTAGAATAATTAAAAAAAAAAAACAGATATTTTAAATTTTTAAGTAATCTCCACACCCAACATGGGGCTTAAACTCACAACCATGAGATTAAGAGTTGCACACTCTTCCAACTGAGCCAGCCAGGTGCCCTTATTTTTTTTAAAGATTATTTTAGGGGCACCTAGGTGGCTCAGTCAGTTGAGCATCTGACTTTGACTCAGGTCATGATCACACATTTGTGGGTTTGAGCCCCGTGTCAGGTTCTGTGCTGACAGTTCAAAGACTGGAACCTGCTTTGGATTCTGTGTCTTCCTCCCTCTCTCTGCCCCTCCCCCACTCACACTATGTCTCTCTCTTTCTCTCAAAAATAAACATTAAAAAACATGTTTTTAAAAATAATATAAAATTTTTAAAAGATTTTACTTTTTTAGACTTTTTTCCAAGTTCATTTATTTTTTTTTTAATTTTTTTTTCAACGTTTATTTATTTTTGGGACAGAGAGAGACAGAGCATGAACGGGGGAGGGGCAGAGAGAGAGGGAGACACAGAATCGGAAACAGGCTCCAGGCTCTGAGCCATCAGCCCAGAGCCTGACGCGGGGCTCGAACTCATGGACCGTGAGATCATGACCTGGCTGAAGTCGGACGCTTAACCGACTGCGCCACCCAGGTGCCCCTGATTTTATTTCATTTTTTAAGTAATCTCTACAACCAACATGGGGCTTGAACTCACAACCTGAAATCAAGAGTCACATGCTCAACCAACTGAGCCAGGCAGGTGCTCCCATGTTTTCTATGTTTTCATATTAGTGTTTTCTATATTTTCAAGGGATAGTTCAGTTTCCTTCACTAAACACTATTTTTCAAAACAGGAAAAGAGGCACTGAATATATCTTATTTAATTAATATACCTTGATATTAAAGTTTTTGGGTTTTTTTTGTTTTTGGGGGGTTTTTTTTGTTTGGATCATTTTTTGGTTTTTGTGAGTTTTTCTTTTTTTTCTTTTGATATTAAAACTTTTAAAAGAACCAACAACTGATGAATTTGTGTTTAAAATGGATAACACAACTGCATGGATTTTTTTTGAAGAATAGAGGACTTGTGACTATACATTTTGCAGAGCATTTGTGACTGATGCACCATATTACAAATAGATGTTTGAATAGTCTCAGCAAACTACTTGATAATTGTTAACAGTTGTTCATATTTTATAATGCAGATGTATCCAGGCTCTTAGGTTCAGCATGATCCCAGTCAACAAGTACTAGTAAATTTCATGTCGATGCTCAGACATTAGAGCAGTCCCATAAGTCACAAACGAATCTCAAGAATTAATCTCTAGTATCACCACTTGTACTCAGGAATATACTGGGATTTGTAGCCATAAAATAAGATGATAAAATACAAAAGACGAATCTTAATAAAAACAGGGATGGGGGCGTACCTGGCTGGCTCAGTCGGTAGAGCATGTGACTCTTGATCTCAGGGTCGTGAGTTTGAGCCCCACGTTGGGCGTAGAGATTACTTAAAATCTGTTTTTTAATGTTTATTTATTTATTTTGAGAGAGAACAAGATAGAGAGCAACTGGGGGAGGGGCAGAGAGAGAGTGAGACAGAGAATCCCAAGCAGGCTCCATGCTGTCAGCACAGAGCCTAACGCAGGGCTCGATCCCATGAACCAAAAGATCATGACCTGAGCCAAAATCAGGAGTCGGTTACTTAACTGACGGAGCCACCCAGGCATCCCCCAAACTAAAATCTTTAAAAAATAATAATAATAATAAAGTTTCATGCAATACTGGATGTGTGTGCATGTATGTGTGACTGGGTACAATGACAATATAAATGACAATATAAGAGATCAATGGACGGTTTTATTTTTTTTAATGTTTATTTTTCAGAGAGAGAGAGAGAGAGAGAGTGCAAGCAGGGGAGGGGCAGAGAGAGAGGGAGACACAGAATGTGAAGCAGGCTCCAGGCTCTGAGCTGTCAGCACAGAGCCCGACGCAGGGCTCCAACCCACACTGTGAGATCATGACCTGAGCCGAAGTCAGACTCTTACCCAACTGAGCCATCAAGGCACTGCAGACAGTTTTAATAGCAAGAGTGTCACTAAGATGAGGGAACTGAAAAAGATGGACACAAAAAGGTTGAGGGACCGACCATATACAGCCACGCATTAAAAATGAAAGATAATCCTGATGGATTTGTCTCTGAAATGAAAAATAGGCCAGAAGGAAAAATAGGCTAGACACATATATGTGGAGACATGGTTTTTGAATATGTGACAGGTGTGGTATACAAAAGAAAGAAGGAAAAAGTAAATTGGGCTTTACCAAAATTAAATTAATTTATGCAGGGGTGCCTGGATGGCTCAGTCAGTTAAGCATCTGACTCTTGATTTTGGCTCATATCACGATCTCATGGTTCATGAGAGTGAGCCCCGTGCTGGGTGTGGAGCCTGTTTGCAATTCTCTCTCCCTCTGTTCCTCCCCCATTCATGTGTATGCACACATGTGCATGCATTCTCTCTCACAAAAAGAAAATATATATATATATATATATATATATATATATGCATTGAGGGATACTATCAAGGAAGTGTAAAGACAACCCATCTGGGAGAAAACATTGGTGAGTTATATAACTGATAAGGTTCTGGGGCGCCTGGGTGGCGCAGTTGGTTAAGCGTCCGACTTCAGCCAGGTCACGATCTCACGGTCCATGAGTTCGAGCCCCGCGTCGGGCTCTGGGCTGATGGCTCAGAGCCTGGAGCCTGTTTCCGATTCAGTGTCTCCCTCTCTCTCTGCCCCTCCCCCGTTCATGCTCTGTCTCTCTCTGTCCCAAAAATAAATAAACGTTGAAAAAAAAATAACTGATAAGGTTCTGATGTCCAAAATATATAAAGAACTCTTACAACTCAAAACAAGCAAACAACAACAACAACAAAACTTTAAGATAAGCAAAATAATTGAATAAATATTTGCGAAAATAGAAAAACCCATCCTAAAACTAATAAGGAATGTCAAGAGTCCCCAAATAACCAAAACAATCCTAAAAAAAAGAGCAAAGTTGGAGGATTTACACTTTCTGATTTCAAAACTTACCGCAAAGTTAGAGTAATCAAAACAGTGTATTGTGGACCACCTAATACACAGGCCATATGCTAGTGGAATAAAACAGAGAACCCAGAAATAACCCTTGTATATATGTCAGAATATTTTTGACAAGGGTGCTAGGACAGACTTTTTAACAAGTGGTGCCAGGAAAACCTGATATCCACACTCAGAAGAATGAAGTTGGATCCTTACTTTACACTAAACACAAAAAACTAATCCAAGAAGGATCAAATACCTAAACATAAAAGCTAAAACAATAAAGCTCTTACAAGGAAACATAATGAAAAAGTTACATGACCTTGGACATAGCAATTATCCCTTGGATTTGACAACAAAAGCACAGGCAGGGGCGCCTGGGTGGCTCAGTCGGTTAAGTGGCTGACTTCGGCTCAGGTCATGATCTCACGGTCCGTGAGTTCGAGCCCCGCGTTGGGCTCTGTGCTGACAGCTCAGAGCCTGGAGCCTGTTTCGGATTCTGTGTCTCCCTCTCTCTGACCCTCTGCCATTCATGCTCTGTCTCTCTCTGTCTCAAAAATAAATAAATGCTAAAAAAAAAATTAAAAAAAAAAGCACAGGCAGCAAAAGAAAAAAGAGAAACAGATAAAATACACTTTATCAAAAGTAAAAGCTTTTGTGCATCCTAGTACATTATTAAACGAGTACAAAGGCAACCCAAAGAATGGAAGAAAATATTTGCAGATCAGGTATCTGATGAAGAGTTAATAGCCAGAATACATAAATAACTCTTACAATTCAACAACAAGCCCAATTAAAAAAGAGTCGTAGGACTTGAACATACATTTCTCCGAAAAAGAGACACAAATGATGTTCAACATCATTAAACAACACATTAAAAAATATTCAACATCACTAATCATTACAGAAATGAAAATCAAAACCTCAATGGTACACCACTTCACACCCATTAGGATGATGATTACATAGAGAAAAAAAACAAACAAACAAACAAAAACAAGAAATACCAAGCATTGGTGAGGATATGAAGAAGTTGTAACTCTTGGGTATTCCCAGAACAAAGGCAAAATGGTGCAGTTGCTACGCTTTTCCTCAAAAAGTTAAACACATGGGGGCGCCTGGCTGGCTCAGTCAGAAGAGCCTGTGACTGTTGATCTCAGAGTTGTGAGTTCGAGCCCCACGTTGGGTGAAGAGATTGCTTAAAAAAATAAAATCTTGGGAAAAAAAAATATTAAACACATGATTACCATATGATCCAGAAATTCCACCCGTAGGTATATGCTCATGAGGACTGAAGTGAGGGACTCAAACAGATTTCAATACTCTTGTGTGATAATCACCTGGAAGTGTTATGTCGTTTTTTCATTACAGAGTTAATTTTTTTTTATTTTTTTAAATATTTATTTTTGAGAGAGAGAGAGAGAGAGGCAGAGAGAGAGAGAGAGAGACAGAGTGTGAGTAGGGGAGGGATAGAGAGAGAGGGAGACACAGAATCCGAAGCAGGCTCCAGGCTCTGAGCTGTCAGCACAGAGCCCAAGGCGGGGCTCGACTCCACGGACCATGAGATCATGACCTGAGCCAAAGTCTGATGTCCAGCCAACTGAGCCACCCAGGCACCCCTAATTTTGTAAATGTTTTAAATTCCTGCTTTGAGGGGTGCCTGGGTGGCGCAGTCAGTTAAGCGTCCGACTTCAGCCAGGTCACGATCTCGTGGTCCGTGAGTTCGAGCCCCACGTCGGGCTCTGGGCTGATGGCTCAGAGCCTGGAGCCTGTTTCCGATTCTGTGTCTCCCTCTCTCTCTGCCCCTCCCCCGTTCATGCTTTGTCTCTCTCTGTCCCAAAAATAAATAAACGTTGAAAAAAAATTTGAATAATATGGAAAGGAAATAAAGCATCGATGCATCACTATGAAATATGTTTACAAGAAATTGTTTTAGTTCATTGCTGACTTCATTTTGATTAAAAAGGTAATATTTGCCACCTATATTCACAGGTAAAAGGAGCTTGTAAACTGTCCTACAGTAAAATCCAGCTATTTCAGATCCAGGACAGAGTTTTCTCCGTATGTTATTAAGGAAGGGAGCATGTGAGTGAAAGATAGACCTTGGTCAATGATTCTCACCTCTGGAATGACTGAAATCTACATTTAAAAAAAATTTTTTTAATGGTTATTTATTTTTGAGAGAGAGAGACAGACAGAGGATGATCAGGGGAGGGACAGAGAGAGAAGGAGACACAGAATCCAAAGCAGGCTCCAGGCTTCGAGCTGTCAGCACAGAGCCCGACGCGGGGCTCGAACTCACAAACTGTGAGATCACAACCTGAGCTGAAGTCGGATGCTTAACCGACTGAGCCACCCAGGCACCCCTGAAATCTACATTTTGAAAAAATGTTTATTTATTTAATTTAGAGAGAGAAAGAGAGCATGAGCAGGGAGAGGTGCGGAGAGAGGGTGAGGGAGAGTGAGAGAGCGAGAAAGGGAGAGAATCCAAGCAGACTCCATGTTAACAGTACATGGAGCTGGATCTCACGACCCATGAGGTCATGACCTGAGCTGACATCAAGAGTCAGCTCTTCAACCGACGGAGACACCCAGGCACCCCTGGAACCTAAAAATTTAAGCTGAAGAGTTAATGACTGTAAAATCTACATTTTTCAGAATACCTCAAATATTTACACATAAAAGATTTTAAAATTACATCACCAAAAAATACATCTATGGAGTATTTATACATTATAGTGTAATTGGCAAAGTTGAAACAACCCAAACGTTTAACAACTAATTGTTGGATTAACAAACTGGGGCATATCAGGACGCGTGAGTGGCCCAGTCAGTTAGGCATCTGACTTCAGCTCAGGTCATGATCTCGCAGTTCGTGAGTTCGAGCCCCACATCGGGCTCTGTGCTGACAGCTCAGAGCCTGGAGCCTGCTTTGGATTCTGTGTCTCCCTCTCTCTCTCTGCCCCTCCCCCAGTCACTCTCTGTCTCTCAAATATGAATAAACATTAAAAAAAATTTTTAAATAAAAATTTTTTAAAAAACTGTGGGGGCGCCTGGGTGGCGCAGTCGGTTAAGCGTCCGACTTCAGCCAGGTCACGATCTCGCGGTCGGTGAGTTCAAGCCCCGCGTCGGACTCTGGGCTGATGGCTCAGAGCCTGGAGCCTGTTTCCGATTCTGTGTCTCCCTCTCTCTCTGCCCCTCCCCCGTTCATGCTCTGTCTCACTCTGTCCCAAAAATAAATAAATGTTGAAAAAAAATTTTTTAATAAAAAAAAATAAAAAAACTGTGGCATATCCATACAATGAAATGTCACTCAGGAATAAAAAGGAATGAACTATTAATCTACAGCACAGCATGGGTTAATATCAAAGGCATTATGCTGAGTGAAAGAAACCAGTTTCAAAAGGTTATATAATGCATGGTTCCAATTATATGATATTATGAAAAATGTAAAAATCTGACAGAAATTAGATTGGAGAATCCAGGTGTGAGCCTGGGGAAGATATGATTTCAGAGAGGCATGAGGAAATAATCTCTGGAGTGATGGCTAATCTCAGTACCTGATCACGCACAGGGCTTCTAAGAGGTGGGTGACATGAACGGGACCCAAGAGCAACCAATGACAGCTCTGTCTCCAGCATGGTCCACCTCCATCCTGGAAAATTCTGGGCTTGCAGGGTTCTAGCAGCGTCTGCTGCATGAGGCCTCTTTTGCTCAATATTCCCAGGGAGGGTATGACATCATATGGTCAACATGCCCAAGTTTGTGATTCTACCTCCATGACAATATTGGACGTGTGAGCCCCCCAAGGAAATGAAATCAAGTATGAGTCAGAATGAAATGAAGTACACTTTTTTAAATATCTCTCCCTTCTGATGATTCTACCCTAAATAAAGTCTAAGGGACATTAGGTTAAAAAAAGTAAGTGTAGTTGGGAATGCAAGCTGGTGCCGCCACTCTGGAAAACAGTATGGAGTTTCCTCAAAAAACTAAAAATAGAACTACCCTATGACCCAGCAATTGCACTACTAGGTATTTATCCAAGGGATACAGGTGTGCTGTTTCGAAGGGGCACATGCACCCCAATGTTTATAGCAGCACTATCAACAATAGCCAAAGTATGGAAAGAGCCCAAATGTCATCGATGGATGAATGGGTAAAGAAGGTGTGGTATAAATAAATGATGGAGTATTACTCGGCAATCAAAAAGAATGAAATCTTGCATTTGCAACTGTGTGGATGGAACTGGAGGGTATTATGCTAAGTGAAATTAGTCAGTCAAAGAAAGACAAAAATCATATGACTTCACTCATATGAGGACTTCAGGAGACAAAACAGATGAACAAAAGGGAAGGGACCCAAAAATAATACAAAAACAGGAAGTGGGACCAAACAGAAGAGATTCATAAATATGGAGAACAAACTGAGGGTTATGGGAGGGGTGGTGGGAGGAGGGATGGGCTAAATGGGTAAGGGGCATTAAGGAATCTACTCCTGAAATCATTGTTTCACTATATGCTAATTTGGATGTAAATTTTAGAAAAATAAAAAAATAAAATTGAAATGAATGAATGAATGAATGTAGGGGTACCTGGGTGGCTCAGTTGGTTAAGCGTCCAACTCTTGATTTTGGCTCAGGTCATGATATCCCAGTTCATGAGTTCAAGCCCCTCACTAGGCTCTGAACTGACAGCACAGAGCCTGCTTAGGATTCTCTCTCTCCTTCTCTCTCTGCTCCTCTCCTGATCTCTCTCTCAAAGAAATAAAAATTTAAAAAATAAATATCAACAAGTAAATTTTTAGGTTCCATCTGAAATGAGGTCATAGACTTTTGTAATGATCTTTACAATGTGCCATAAAAATGTTTTTGAAGACACTTATGTATCACAAAATCCCAAAATTCTCAGATGAAAGTTGAAGCTATAAATATCTGCTAAGACCAGAGAATAGAAACAAACACTATGAACTAGTTCTGTAAGGACCCTCTGGATCCCTTGCCTGTTCTCAGTCCTGATGCAATGATCCTGGCACTAATAGTAACTTTGGACTTGTGAAGGGAAGAATGAGCACTTTGTTAGGTTATTTTTTTGCCCTTTAGCAGAACTCAGTGTGCATGTTGAGGCCAATACAAACATGTGACATGGGCATACAAAATACTGCTTGTCTGACCTCATAAACTGGGGAATTCCTGATGCCCTCCAGGGATTTTTATCCCACAAAGCAAATTTAATAGGGCAAAAGGGAACATTAACTAGTTTTCTCAATGTACCTTATATCTCAATGATACAAATAAAAATGGAACAAATAAATGAGGGAGAAGAGACAAATATTTCTTGCAGAAGAATGCTAAATAGTATACATGGATATTCCTCTTTCCAAGAGGTGGAGATTAGTTCACCTGCTCTTTCCAAGAGGTGGAGATCAGTTCACCCGCTCCCACACCATTGTGTTTGGGCTAAACCTATCAACTCCCTTCCAATCAATACAGAATGGGAATGGACAGATAGAAATTTTATAGTGGAGAAACTGGAAAACACTACCAACACTTGATAACCAAGTGGTCGAGATCGACATAGCCGGTGATAAGTAAAGATTAATGATTAATGAATAATTCATTTCCAGTGATACGATGTGATGAGATGTTTTTTCTAAGTAAGTATTGTCTAATCAAAGAAAAACATCCGACAAAACAAATTTTAGAGGTATTCTAGATAGTACCTGAACAGTCCTCCACATACCTGTCAAGTTCATAAAATTCTAGGAGACTGAGAATCAGACAGAGAGCAGAGGAAGTTGGAGACACATGTCGGCTGAATGTAATGTGGTATTCCGGACTGGATCCTAGAAGAGAAAAAAAAAAAAAAAGACATTCGTGTTAAAACTGATGAAATAAGAATAAAGTCTACAATTCAATTTACAGTGCGTGCCAGGGCTGGTTTCTTAGTTTTCCAAAATGGACCGTGGAAACCATGGAAATGTAAGATGTTAATAACAGGAGAGACAGGGGGAGGGGAAGATGGGAATTCTATGTTCTTTGTTACTTTCCTGCAAATTTAGACAGATTACAAAGTAAAAAAATTACATTAAAATTGCAACCATTTATAAGTTAATTACAGATATTTACATTAAATTATGTTGGGGTGCCCGGGTGACTGGTTCGATTGAGCGTCTGACTTTGGCTCGGGTCATGATTTTGCAGTTCATGAGTTCGAGGGCCACGTCAGGCTCTGTGCTGACAGCTCTGAGCCTGGAGCCTGCTTCAGATTCTGTGTCTCCCTCTCTCTCTGCTGTTCCCCCACTCACACACACACACACTCTCTCTCTCTCAAAAACAAAAAATACATTAAATTATGTCTGAGTTGATATCTACTGTTTTCTTTTGAATGTGTCCATTTGCTCTGTTGGGTGATTTCAAAAGCGGGAAAGCTCATTAAGCAAAATGGATTCAATAGATTCACGTCTTTGGTCTCCAGATGGCTACTCTTCTGCTAATCCAAGCTTAATGAAGAGTTCCTCTATAAGCTTGTCTCCCCAACTTGGAAATGCAGGCACCCGCCTTGGAATCGACTTCTCATCAACCAGCCTGTTGGCACCAAGACCGATCCCAGAACAACTGACCTTCCAAAGACCCTGAATATTAATTCATTCTCATCACAGACATAAAATGTCTACTTAATGTTAGCCTTCTACCTCCACTCTTTTTACATCTCAGCTAACATATCATCCTGCATTGGCCTTTGTCTCCTCAGAATTTCAAGGTTCCACTGAAAATATTTTTAACATGCTCATCTTTCTCCACACACGTTTTCTTTTTTCTTTTTTTAATTTTTATTTACTTTTGAAAGAGAGCAAGAGACAGAGTGTGAGCAGGGGAGGGGAGGGGCAGAGAGAGAGGGAGACACAGAATGTGAAGCAGGCTCCAGGCTCTGAGCTGTCAGCATGGAGCCCAACATGGGGCTTGAGCCCATGAACCATGAGATCATGACCTGAGCTGAAGTCGGATGCTTAACTGACTGAGCCACCCAGGCGCCCCAACACACACGTTTTCTAATTTCAAACTACTACTGTTCTCTAAGAATGTGAGACACAATATTCACAACCTGGTTGTCATTGTCCTTAACAATGAAAACCTAATTTTACCTCCAGCTTCACCTCAGGACACTTGCATTACGTGACAGGGATGCGGAACCCTCTGCCCTGAATTCCTCGAAGGAACACCCCACAGGTATTCCTCTTACAGGCACAACTAGTCTTACGATCACATGGCCAGTAAATCCCAAGGAAATTTGATATGTCACATTAAAAATTATACATCCAGGGTGCCTGGCTGGCTCTGTCGGTTAAGCACCCGACTCTTGACTTTGGCTCAGGTCATGACCTCACGGTTCATTAGATTGATCCTGCTTGGAATTCTCGCTCTCCCTCTCTCTCTCTCTTTGTCCCTCCGCCATTCATGCTCTATCTCTCTCAAAATAAATAAATAAGCATTTTAAAAAATTATACACCCAAAGACATTTCCAGTAACTCCACGTTATTTCAGGACCGTTTTATTTATTGGACTCTGAATTTCTCCACGACCAGCATTAATAAAATGTTTATTAATAAAATAATTATTACATAGGATTTCGTTTACAATGGCTGTTATTTACTCCTTATTGTTGTAGCAGAATCTCTGTCTTATTCAAAACTATAAAATAAGACTGACTGGGGCGACTTGGTGGCTCACTTGGTTAAACATCCAACTCTTGGTTTGGGCTTGGGTCATGATCTCACAGTTTCGTGAGTTTGAGCCCTACATCAGACTCTGCACTGACAGTGCAGAACCTGCTTGGGATTCTCTCTCTCCCCTCTCTCTTTCTCTCCCTCCCCCACTTGCTCTGTCTCTTTTTCTCTCAAAATAAATAAACTTTAAAAAAAATTTTAATAAAATAAGACTATTTTACTGAAGATTTCTTGAAGGATGAGTATGACAAGTGGCTGAACACTGGGGTGCCTGGGTGGCTCAGTCAGTTTAGCATCTGACTTCAGATCAGGTCATGATCTCACGGTTCATGGGTTCAAGCCCCATGTTGGGCTCCGTGCTCACAGCTCAGAGCCTAGAGCCTGCTTCGCATTCTGTGTCTCACTTTCTCTCTCATGCTGTCTGTCTCTCTCTCTCAAAAACAAATGAACATTAAAAAAAAAAAAGATGTGGCTGAACACAGTGCAAACCAGACAATTTATATTTCTCTGATGAGATGAGGGAAGTGTGTATTTCTTCCCATACACACAGAGAAGAATCTGGATACACAGTGGTTGTGACTCAGGAGAATAAAGGGGCAGGCAGTTGGGAAACCTGAATTGATTAGGGCAGAGGTGGTCATCAGCCACCAGCAGGTCTTATAAAAAACAGAAAAATAAATGTAAATAATGGAGGAGAAGGTGTAAAAAGATACAAAGGTGCTCACCAGGACAAGGATGCTTTGAGTGGCTCTGATCTCAGGGGAGCAAGTAGGGGGCACTTTGGTTCTATGAATGTGTTGGACCTGATGCCTGTGCCTGTGCAGGATGGAAACCATGAACACACTGGTCCAAGTTATGAGCCCCAAGCACAAAACATCATGGACAGATATCAATAACATATACAGTAAGTCTGTGTGTTTGTCATGCAGTTTAGAAGTACAGTATCCCAAGTCCATAGTTCTTGAAGTGTTTCTGCTGTTCCATTTGTCAGTCACATACACAGGAACCATAATATGGAGTATTATGTTCAGAGTCCAACAGAGTATATTTGAGGGGCCAATGTATTGGGAAGCTTTCCCTTTAAGCATTGCCCACCTGGAGCTCCAGGGACTGATGGTGATGGCTTGGAAGACACTCAAGAGGCAGGTGGTGTCCATGGACATACCCCGGGCCACTCTGTGAACAAAGAAAACAACTTTGCATCCAAAGTCACTGAGAAAAGATTTCAGCTCAAAAGCTGTCATGGTCTCTGGGATTCCTCGAGAGAGAATGACCAAGGAGTTGATTAAAGTCAAGTGCCTGAGAATCAAGCCTGTGGACTTTGCCCCATATCCCCTGAGGTAATGGGACATAAAATGGTAGAAGAGCCAGAAGTTTCCCAGGATTCCAACAACTATCTGGAATAAGAAGATTAGAGCAAATTTCACATCTGTTGAGGCCATTCTGTCATTTTCCAGGGTTCAGAGTTTGCATTCACAAAGAGAAGACTCTACATGAAAACAGGAGTTGTGGGCTAATGGTTCGTGGAAAATAAATTTAAAATTCTCCACGTGCTACTACTTTTCTCTGAGAATTTCTTTCAAATGCACACATGTTCTTTGATTCAAAGATTTCCAAGTTCAGGGGCGCATGGGTGGCTCAGTCAGATAAGCGTGCAACTTCGGCTCAGGTCATGTTCTCGTGGTTCGTGAGTTCGAGCCCTGAGTCAGGCTCTGTGCTAACGGCTCAGAATCTGGAGGCTGCTTTGGATTCTGTGTCTCCCAATCTCTGCCCCTCTCCTTCTTGTGCTCTGTCTCTCTTCCTCTCAATATAAATAAACATTAAAAAACACTTAAAAAAAAAAAAAGAAAGGTTTCCAAGTTTAACATATTGCTTTATATAGTTCTCATTTACTCTTTTTTTTAATTTTTAAAAAACGTTTTTTATTTATTTTTGAGACAGAGGGAGAGTACGAGCAGGGGAGGGGCAGAGAGAGAGGGAGACACAGAATCAGAAGTGGTCTCCAGGCTCTGAGCTGACACAGGGCTCGAACTCACAGACCATGAGATCATGACCTGAGGTAAAGTCAGATGCTTAACCAACTGAGCCACCCAGGTGCTCCTAGTTACTCTTATTAATGCTTTACCTATGGTAAATTATTTAATACTTAGAGATGTATACGTTTTACAGACAAGGAGGCTTTAATTAAAATGAGGTTATATGACTCAGTGAAATATTACAATAGCCAGGGTGCAATAATCTTGGTGTTTACCATCATGCTATATACTCTCATAGTATCTGAGATACTGAGTACTGAGATCTGATATACCTGGTTGTATTTTTTTTTTAAGATTCTATTTTTAAGTAATCTCTACCCCAACATGGGCCTTGAACTCACAACCCTGAGATCAAGAATTGCATGCTGTACTTGGAAGCACTCTGGCACCCGTACCTGGTTGTATCTTTAAATAATACAGATACATGGGGGCACCTGGGCGGCTCAGTCGGTTAAGTGCCTGACTTCGGCTCAGGTCATGATCTCGCAGTCAGTGAGTTCGAGTCCCACATCAAGCCCTGTGCTGACAGCTCAGAGCCTGGAGCCTGCCTCAGATTCTGTGTCTCCCTCCCTCTCTGCTCCTCCCCCACTCACACTCTGTCTCTCTCTGTCCCTCAAAAATGAATAAATGTTACAAAAAATAATAAAATGAGGGGCGTCTGGGTGGCTTGGTCGGTTAAGCGTCTGACCTTGGCTCAGGTCATGATCTCACAGTCCGTGAGTTCGAGCCCCGCGTCGGGCTCTGGGCTGACAGCTCAGAGCCTGGAGCCTGTTTCAGATTCTGTGTGTCTCTCTCTCTCTGCCCCTCCCCTGTTCATGCTCTGTCTCTCTCTGTCTCAAAAATAAATAAACGTTAAAAAAAATATTTAAAAAATAAAATAAAATGCAATACAGATATATGCACACATACAGGGTAATCTTTGAAATTTACTTTAACTTAGGTTTGATTGTTACAATTCTTCATTTTTGCTAAAATGTTTGTTCCATTGACCAACATCACTTGTGAATGAAGATGAAAAGGTCTGAATAAAGACCTGAATAGTATCTATCCATGAGCAAAATGGATTTCCCAAATGTGGATCAATGTTAGTATAGCAACAGAAGTAATGATACAATTCCCCCCCCAACAACAGAAATTGTTGTGTAATATTTCACTTTGCCCTAAACTATGGGATTTGTAGATTTAAATAAAACATTTGGAGATAAAAACATTTAGAATAGGATCTATATTATTCCTCCTTAGAGAGCAGGCAGTGAGCTGTGATTTTTGAAAAAAAAAAAATAACAAAAACTACAAGACGAGAAAGATAGTAAGCTGCAAAACAAGCATGTGAAATGGAATTTCAAGACATGAAATCATGAGCATCAAATAGAAGAAATGAAGGATGAGTCTGAAAATGATGCCAGAACTTTGAAAACCACACAAAATATCAGAAGACACATTTAAGCTGAAAAGCGCTGAAGTCCTTCGTTTTCCTGCCCTCAAAATCCCTCACATGTGAGGGTCACCTTTTCCTGAAAGTCTCTCCTAAATTCACAAAGGAAAATTGTCCTTCCGTGATCACTAGTTTGCAAATATTTTCAGCAGAGATTTAGTTACTATCTCTATTAGATGCATCAAGTGTACATAGGAGAAAAACAATTATGATTCAGCACAAGCCATTCAGGCACATTATTTGCAGTGAGAGACACATGATGTGATTAACTCCATGAAACTCACTATCACATGCACAGTAACACTTGAAGGACATAACTACACATTATCGTGTAAATTTCTCTGTGGTTTCAGGAAGCAGCTTGAATAGCATATTAATTTCTGAGTCCCAGTCTTAAGGATCGTAAAGTTCAGACTTTGCTACACCTAACTCCAGCAAGCACGGTCAGGGAGGGATGTACATTAAAACTACATGAGGAGGGGCGCCTGGGTGGCTCAGTGGGTTGAGCTCAGGTCATGATCTCACGGTTTGTGAGTTTGATCCCCACGTCGGGCTCTATGCTGACAGCTCAGAGCATGGAGCCTGAGCTTTGGATTCTGTGTCTCCCTCTCTCGCTCGCTCGCACTCTGTCTCTGTCTCTCTCTCTAGAAAATAAATAAACATTAAAAAATTAAAACAAAAAACTACAGTTAGGGTCTGGGGGAGGACCTCAGCCCAAACCAGTTTCTACCCCAGAAGAACCCTTTTTCCTGCCATAAGGATCAATCCAGACACAGACCCTGATATATCTCACTCCCTCACAGTTTGAGTCACTCAGACTGACAGAGAAAATACTCACCCCATCTTTCCTGTCGCCAGGATGCAGGCTCAATGGGACAGTCATGCCACCCCCTGTGTGGCAGAGGGAGGCAGCCAGAGCTGATATGGGTATGATTCTGTGACCTCATCTCCCCACAGAACTGCAATTGTCATTTCACCTGCGTTTTCCATGACAATACACAATAAGGCAGGTAAGACTAATTTGTAAAAGCTTCCTCCCAGGGGCAGCTGGCTGGATAGCTCAGTTAGTGGAGCAGGTGACTCTTAATCTCAGGGTCACAAGTTCGAGCCCCAGGTTGGGTATAGAACAGATCCCAATTCCCAGGAACAATTATAAGTTTCCTAGCAAGGCTCTGCAAAGAGGCAGGTTTGGTGTCAGAGAGAAACTTTTCTCTTTCCCACAACACCTGGAGGCAGACGGGGGTCTCAGGTGGTGGAACTGGGAAATGTTCCCACCTGACAGGTGAGGGGCTGGCAATGATTCACATGTATTTCATCAGACCCTGTGCTGCCCTAAGAAGTTCATTGCGAGAAGGATTCCTCAAAAGAGTAATACAGAGAACATGTTATTAACTAGAGATGCTTTGCACAACTCAGTGCGATTATTTGAAAAGTCTAGTTGATGTGGGTATTTCTAGGAATAAATGTTTTATCAATATGGACACAAAAAGAGACACAAATTCTAAGCTGGGCAATGTCTATAGAATAAACAGTAATATTTATAAGAAAGGTTCCTCATGAAAACAGCACTAGGTCATATAGTTCATCAATAGCATCTCACTACTCTTAAATATTAACTAAACCAGGGGTGCCTGGGTGGCTCAGTTGGTTGAGTGTTTGACTTCAGCTCAGATCATGATCTCACGGTTAGTGAGTTCAAGCCCTACATTGGGCTACTGTGCTGATGGTTTCCTCCATCAGAATCCCTTTCCCCCACACATGGTCTGTTTCTCTCTGTCTCTCAAAAATAAACGTTAAAAAATATACATATATTCCATAAACCAATGTGACTTAGGCCATCCAAAAATACTGAAGAATGATACTTCCTAATAATTTTCCAAAATCTTACAAAGATAACCACACATGTTTCACAAATCTCATACATGCCTAGGAATCCAAAATTATGACACTCAATATTGCATATACTGCCATACAATATTACGGCATGATCAAGTGCAGCTTATATCTACGTTTATGGATTAAAAGACTCAATGTTGTTAAGATATCAGGTCTTCCCAAACTGATCTGTAGATTTATGAAATCCTCATCAAAATTCCACCAAATTACTTGTAGGTATCGACTAACTGATTCTAAAGTCTGTATATGGAGGTATAAGGTCCAGAAAAGCCAACCCAGTATTAAAGTAGAAGGGGGGCACTTGGGTGGCTTAGTCAGTTGAGTGTCCAACTTCAGCTCAGATCGTGATCTTGTGGTTTGTGAGTTCAAGCCCCACATCAAGCTGGTGGCTGTCAGTGTGGAGCCTGCTTTGGATCTTCTGTCCCCCTCTCTCTGCCCCTCTTCCGCTCATGCTCTCTCTCTCTCTCTCAAAAATAAATAAACATTAAAAAAATAATAAAGTAGAAGAAAAAAATCAGAAGGCTGAGGAAGCCCAATGTCAAGACTTAATATAAAGCCAAATTAATTAAGACAGTGTGTCACCCGTAAAAATAATAAGCAAACAGATAAGTGGAACAGAACAAAGAGCCCAGAAATAGACTTGCACAAAGGCAGTCAACTGCTCTCTCACAAAGGAGCAAAGGTAATTCAATGGGAAAAGGATAGTCTTTTCAGCAAACAGCACTGGAACACGTGGACATCCACATGCAAGGGAAAAAAAATCAATCTGGATACAGATCCTGCACCCTTCACAAAAGTTAGTTCAAAATTGAGACATAAATGTAAAACACAAAACTATAAAACCACTAGAAGATAATGGGAGAAAATCTAGATGACCTTAGGTTCTGTGATAACTTTTTTTTTTTAATATTTATTTATGTTTGAGAGAGAGAGAGAGAGAGCAGAGGAGCGGCAGAGAGAGAGAGAGACAGAGAGAGAGAGGAAGAATCCCAAGCAGGCTCCACACTGTCAGCACAGAGCCTGATGTGGGGCTCGATCCCACAAACCATGAGATCATGACCTGAGCTGAAATCAAGAGTCAGACACTTAACCAATTGAGCCACCCAGGTGCCCCTGTGACAACTTTTTAGATACAACACCAAAGGCATAATCCATGAAAGAAATAATTGTTACATCAGACTTCGTTAAAATTACAAACTTCTACTCCACGAAAGACACTGTCAAGGGAATGAGAAGACAAGCCAGGAAACATTTGGAAAAGACATATCTGATAAAGGACTGTTATCCAAAATATACAAAGAACTGGTTAAAATTCAACAGCAAGAAAGCAAACAACTTGATTTTTTTTTAAATTTTTTTTAACGTTTTATTTATTTTTGAGACAGGGAGAGACAGAGCATGAACAGGGGAGGGTCAGAGAGAGGGAGACACAGAATCCGAAACAGGCTCCAGGCTCTGAGCTGTCAGCACAGAGCCCGACGCGGGGCTCGAACTCACGGACCGCGAGATCATGACCTGAGCCGAAGTCGGCTGCCCAACCGACTGAGCCACCCAGGCGCCCCTTGATTTTTTTTTTTTTAATGGGCAAAAGATCTGTATAGACACCTCACCAAAGAAGACACACACTTAGCAAATAAGCAAATGAATAGATGCCCATTGTGGATCGCGAATTGAAACAGTGAGATACATTAGGTGTCTATTAGAGAGGGTATAATTCAAAAGTGATACCACCAAATACTAGCATGGAGGTGGGCAAGCAGGAACTTGCCTTCACTGTTGATGAGAACACAAAATCGTAGAGCCACACTGGAGGGTAGATGAGGGTTTCTTGCAAAATTAAATAGCCTCTCTCATGATCCTGAAATCTCACCCTAGGCACTTATCCAAATGAGGTGGACGTTTATGTCCACACACAGATTTCTGCACACAACTGTTTATAGCTGCTTTATTCATAGCTGCCAAAACTTGGAAAGAACAGAGACGCCCTTCAGGAGGTGAAATAAATAACTGTCATCCATGCAGACAAATTCTGTTTAATGCCAAAAAGAAATGAGCTACGGAGCCATGAAAAGAAATGCAAGAACCTTAAATAAATATTACTAAGTGAAAGAAGCCAATCTGAAAAGGCTGCACACCATATGATCCCAGCAACATGACATTCTGGAAAAGGCTAAACTATACAGTAAAGATACTAGTTGCCAGGCTTAGGGGGAGGAAGAACAGGAGGGGTGAATACATATGCATGAGGCTTTTTAGAACGGTGAAACTACTCTGTATGATGCTATAATGGTAGATACATGTCATTATACATTGGCCCAAACCCATAAAATGTGTCACACAAAGAGTAAAACCTAATGTAAATGATGGACTTTGGTTGATGATGATGTATCAATGTTGGTTCATTGTAACAAATGTATTGCTCTGATGCAGGTTGTTGATAGTGGGAGGCTGGGGGACGGCAGGGTCATGATCTCACGGTTCATGGGTTCGAGCCCCGCGTCAGGCTCTGTGCTGACAGCTCAGAGCCTGGAGCCTGCTTCAGATTCTGTGTCTCCCTCTCTCTCTGCCCCTCTCCTGCTCACGCTCTGTCTCTCTCTCAAAAATAAGTAAACATTAAAATAAATAAATAAAAATAAAATCCATTTGGAGGCACGTGGCTGGCTTAGTCCATAGAGCATGTGACTCTTGATCTCAGGGTTCTAAGTTCCAAACTCTATGTTGGGTGGAGAAATTACTTAAAAATAGGATCTTTAAGATAAACTAAATGTATTTTTTAGAAAGCATTATTGCTACATACATAAAAATCCAATATTCTTGCTATTGGCAGGTGCAATTGCTGACATAGCAAATCTATGTACAATGATGTAAAAACTGTTAGAACTAACAGGACGTATCCGCAAAATTCCTGGCTCCAAGATCAATCTGCCAAAATTGCACAGCCGGTTCCCACACTCAGAGGGCAGGAAGAAACCAAAGAAAGAGACCACTCTAGATGGGTGGGTGACAGGTTTAATAAGCAAGGGAACTTTCTTTTTATTTTTTTAATGTTTATATATGTTTGAGAGAGAGAGCGAGAGTGAGTGGGGGAGGGGCAGAGAGAGGAGGAGATGGAAAATCCAAAGCGGGCTCTGCGCTGACAGCACAAATAAAATCCAATAGATTTACACACTCAGGATCTCTGCTGTCCTCAATTTAGTCCTTCCTGCAAAATCTGCCAACCCAGACATCAAATTGAGTCCCCCTTTTAATTACCTCACAAAATAATCTATTTTTCACCCAAAGCAATCTATATATTCAATGCAATACCTATCGAAATAACACCAGCATTCTTCACAGACCTAGAACAATCCTAAAATTTGTATGGAACCAGAAAAGACCCTGAATAGCCAAAGCAGTCTCTTTTTTTAAAAAAATTTTTAACACTTATTTATTTTTGAGAGACAGAGAGAGACAGGGCATGAGCAGGAGATGGGCAGAGAGAGAGGAAGACACAGAATCTGAAGCAGGTTCCAGGCTCTGAGCTGGCTCAGCACAGAGCCCGACACAGGGCTTAAACTTACAAACTGCAAGATCATGACCTGAGCTAAAGTTGGACACTTAACTGACTGAGCCACCCAGGCACCCCATAGACAAAACAGTCTTGAAAAAGAAAACCAATCCCGGACTTCAAGCTATACTACAAAGCTGTGATCATCAAGACAGTATGGTACTGGCACAAAGACAGACACTTAGACCATTGCAACAGAATAGAGAACCCAGAAATAGACCCACAAACGTACGGCCAACTAATGTTTGACAAAGCAGGAAAGAATATCCAATGGAATAAAGACAGTCTCTTCAGCAAATGGTGCTGGAAAAACTGGACAGCGACATGCAGAAAAAATGAACCTGGACCACTTTCTTACACCATACACAAAAATAAACTCAAAACGGAGGAAAGACCTAAATGTAAGACAGGAAGCCATCAAAATCCTAGAGGAGAAAGCAGGAAAAACCTCTTTGATCTTGGCCGCAGAAACTTCTTACTCAACATGTCTCCAGAGTCAAGGGAAACAAAAGCAAAAATGAACTACTGGGGCCTCATCAAAATAAAAAGCTTCTGCACAGCAAAGGAAACAATCAGCAAAACTAAAAGGCAACCGACAGAATGGGAGAAGATATTTGCAAATGACATATCAGATAAAGGGTTAGTATCTAAAATCCATAAAGAACTTACCAAACTCAACACCAAAAAAGCAAATAATCCAGTGAAGAAATGGGCAAAAGACATGAATAGACACTTCTCCAAAGAAGACATCCAGATGGCCAACCGACACATGAAAAAATGCTCAACATCACTCATCATCAGGGAAATACAAATCAAAACCACAATGAGATACCACCTCACACCTGTCAGAATGGCTAACATTAACAACTCAGGAAACAACAGATGTTGGCGAGGATGCAGAGAAAGAGGATCTCTTTTGCATTGCTGGTGGGAATGAAAACTGGTGCAGCTACTCTGGAAAACAGTATGGAGGCTCCTCAAAAAATTAAAAATAGAACTACCCTACGACCCAGCAATTGCACTACTAGGCATTTATCCACAGGATACAGGTGTGCTGTTTCGAAGGGACACATGCACCCCCATGTTTATAGCAGCACTATCAACAATAGCCAAAGCATGGAAAGAGCCCAAATGTCCATCGATGGATGAATGGATAAAGAAGATGTGGTATATATAGACAATAGAGTATTACTCGGCAATCAAAGAGAATGAAATCTTGCCATTTGCAATACATGGATGGAACTGGATGGTATTAAGCTAAATGAAATTAGTCAATCAGAGAAAGACAAAAATCATATGACTTCACTCATATGAGGACTTTAAGAGACAAAACAGATGAACATAAGGGAAAGGAAACAAAAATAATATAAAAACAGGGAGGGGGACAAAACATAAGAGACTCATAAATATGGAGAACAAACAGAGGGTTACTGGAGGGGTTGTGGGAGGGGGGTGGGCTAAATGGGTAAGGGGCTTAAGGAATCTACTACTGAAATCATTGTTGCACCATGTGCTAACTTAGATGTAATTTAAACAATAAATAATTTTTTAATTAGGATTAAAGGGAAAAAATATATACTCTATTTTTTTAGGGGTGCCTAGGTGGTTCAGTAGGTTAAGTGTCCAACTCTTGATTTTAGCTCAAGTCATAATCTCACAGTTGGGAGATTGAGCCTGCATCAGGTTCTATGGTGACAGCAGGGAACCTGCTTGGGATTCTCCCTCTCTCTCCCTCCCTCTCTGCCCTTCCCCCCCAAAAAACAAATAAATAAACACAAAAGAAATAAGAGGGGTGCCTGGGTGGCTCAGTTGGTTGAGCGTCCAACTTTGACTCAGGTCATGATCTTACAGGTTCGTGATTTCGAGCCCCACGTTGGGCTCTGTGCTGACAGTTCAGAGCCTGGACCCTGTTTCGGATTCTGCATTTCCTTCTCTAATCCTCCACCCATGTGCTGTCTCTGTCTCTCAAAAATAAATAGACATTAAAAGAAAAAAGAATCTATGTTTTTAAAAAGCTTCAATGAGCCCTATGGCCTTTGTTAAAGATGCTGTTGAAGGTGACACATTGGGGGAGAAATGCCAGAACACCCTCTAGCAAACAATTTAATAAACTTACATAGTGATCATTTTTTTCCTATGATCCCTTCTGGTCCGTCCTGTCGCTAGGACTTTTGGCTCTTCCTTTCCACCTGTGCAATGTCCCACCTACTGATCACTCTTCCCTCTCCCCGGGCCCCTCCCTGCCCCAACATTTTACATCCTTTATCCTTTTTATATTAATCAATATGCTTTCCAAAATTTGCACCCACCTGCACACCTAAACCCAACCTCATTTAGAGACTAAGTGAGATTTCTCGGCATAATCCAACCTCTTAGGAAAACATAAAGTGTGTTCATGTGTATGTATGTATGTACATGTATACATGCATGTATGTATAGTCACACATAGGGTTACTTTCAGGAAGTATGAAAAGCCCAAGATTTTACCTGAATTACTGGCAGGTAAGTGTGCCTGCAACAGTCCATGGATGCATAAAGACACAAGACTCCTGAGTCAGAGGAAAGAATTTTATTACTCACGGCATAGCAAGTAACATGAGCTTAATATTTGCAATGGTTTCCTTTGCACCCACCCCCAGCCCCATCCCCAAGCCTCACACCTTCCCACCTCACCAAACTCACACCTCCCTTTGCCCCAAGACGTTATCTTCATTTTCCTGTGTGGCAAACAAATCCGTTCTCTCTTCCAGAAGGAGGTTTATATCTCCTTCCAAGGCTGTTTTCCATACAGACATCCTTAGGAGATCAGTCAGGAACAAAATCTGTCCATGATTTTGCCCACAAGACATGCAGACACTTGAAATCCCACTGACAGCCACTCCTCAATTCTGTACCGTCTCGGCTTCTAGCAGATTTTCCCATGAGCACAGCACTCCATTAAATTTCTGATTAATCACAGACAACAGAGGCTGAGACCAATTTCATTCATCAGTTGGTTAAGATTACTATCAATGGTTGGGGTACCTGGTTGCCTCGGTCGATGGAGCGCACAACTCTTGATCTTGGGGTTGTGGGTTCGAGTCCCATATTGGGTGTAGAGATGACAATAAACAAATAAATAAACAAATAAACAAATAAGTATATCAGTATCAGCAGGACTCCATGTACAGGACCAGGCTAACCTGAAATACTGATGTCACTAGTGCAGAGAAGGGTCTCAGACTCAATCAGCTGTTTAAATATCAGAAGCCATCTGGACATGCCTTGGGTAGTCAGAGTATCAATGGCCTAGAGAGTGTAAAGGGTGACAGAAATTTGTTTCAAGGGTCACAACGGTGTGGCTGGCCAGCTGACCGTCATGCCTCGAAGCAGGTCAGAGTTCCAATGGGGTGGTTGGAGCCTCCCCACCAGTGGGACAAACAGGTCAGCTGACCGTCATCCCTCGAAGCAGGTCAGAATTCCAATGTGGCTGGAGCCTCCCCACCAGTGGGACAAACAGGTCACCAGCAATCACAAGTGTTGCATGTAGTGACAGCCTCTGTATCAGAGACAGAATCGAGCTTGGTAATCAGCTTCACTGTGGTCACTCTCTCCACGGAACAGGCAATAGTAAATCCTTCCCTATCAATCATTACTTTACGGGGCACCTGGGTAACTCCGTCAGTTAAGTATCTGATTCTTGATTTTGGCTCTGGTCATGATCTCACAATTAGTGTGTTGAGGCCCCCATTGGGCTCTGTGCTGACAGCGTGGAGCCTGCTTGGGACTGTCTCTCTCTGTCCCTCTCTCTCTCTGCCCTTGCCCTGCTCTCTCTTCCTCCCTCTCAAAATAAAGAAACATTAAGAAAAATCCTTATCTTAAATGTAAATGAAATGTGCAGAACCACAGAGTGGCTGAATGCATGGAAAGCAAGATCTAACTGTATGCGGTCTACAAAAAAACCCACGTTAGATTGAAAGGCTCATGCAGACTGAAAGAGAAAGGATGGAAAAAGCTATCTCATGCAAATGGAAACCACAAGAGCAGGAGTGGCTATATTTATATCAGAGGAGGCTGATGTGAAGTCAAAAGCTATCTCTAAGGGCTCCTGGCTGGCTCAGTCAGTGAAGTGTACAACTCTTGATCTCGGAGTTGTGACTTCAAGCCCCACACTGGGTGTAGAGACTGATTAAAATAAATAACCTTTTTAACGTTTTTAAAAATTTTTTAAATGTTTTTATTTATTTTTGAGAAGACAGAGACAGAGCATGAGCGGGGGAAGGGTAGAGAGAGAGACACAGAATCTGAAGCAGGCTCCAGGCTCCAAGCCGTCAGCACAGAGTCCAACGCTGGTCTCAAACTCGAGCTGCGATATCATGACCTGAGCTGAAGTCGGATGCTTAACCGACTGAACCACCCAGGTGCCCCAGCATGGATTTATTTTAAAAGTACCTCTACGGACTCCGGAAATGTTGCCTTGTTTTGAAGACTGGTAGCAAGCAAGTTAATTTCCAAATTGCCATATACATGATTTTTTGTTTTTTGTTTTTTGTTTTTTTACAGTTGTATTTGTATTTCTTTTTTTTTTAAATCTGAAGTTTTTTATTGTCAAATTGGTTTCCATACAATACCCAGTGCTCATCCCAAAAGGTGCCCTCCTCAATACCCATCACCCACCCTCCCCTCCCTCCCACCCCCCATCAACCCTCAGTTTGTTCTCAGTTTTTAACAGTCTCTTATGCTTTGGCTCTCTCCCAATCTAACCTCTTTTTTTTTTTTCCCTTCCCCTCCCCCATGGGTTTCTGTTAAGTTTCTCAGGATCCACATAAGAGTGAAACCATATGGTATCTGTCTTTCTCTGTATGGCTTATTTCACTTAGCATCACACTCTCCAGTTCCATCCACATTGCTACAAAAGGCCATATTTCATTCTTTCTCATTGCCACGTAGTATTCCATTGTGTATGTAAACCACAATTTCTTTATCCATTCATCAGTTGATGGACATTTAGGCTCTTTCCATAATTTGGCTATTGTTGAGAGTGCTGCTATAAACATTGGGGTACAAGTGCCCCTATGCATCAGTACTCCTGTATCCCTTGGGTAAATTCCTAGCAGTGCTATTGCTGGGTCATAGGGTAGGTCTATTTTTAATTTTTTGAGGAACCTCCACACTGTTTTCCAGAGTGGCTGCACCAGTTTGCCTTCCCACCAACAGTGCAAGAGGGTTTCCATTTCTCCACATCCTCGCCAGCATCTATAGTCTCCTGATTTGTTCATTTTGGCCACTCTGACTGGCGTGAGGTGATATCTGAGTGTGGTTTTGATTTGTATTTCTCTGATGAGGAGCGACATTGAGCATCTTTTCATGTGCCTGTTGGCCATCCGGATGTCTTCTTTAGAGAAGTGTCTATTCATGTTTTCTGCCCATTTCTTCACTCGGTTATTTGTTTTTCAGGTGTGGAGTTTGGTGAGCTCTTTATAGATTTTGGATACTAGCCCTTTGTCCGATATATACATGATTTTTTGGATGAAGATTTCATTGCAGAATCTATACATATTTCCTTGCTGCATAGATTACAAATCCATATCCACGATCCACACAAATTGCAATAAACTAAACGAGAGGTGGTCAGAATTGAAATAAGGGCCAGAACCACCAGTCAGTCTCCACAGGCTTGGCATGCGCCTCAACGATTCTGCTGCTTGCTGGGTGGCTTGGTATCAGACCTGTTTCTACTGTAGAACTGCTTTTCCCGGCACGAGCTCCTATCTGGTCTCCTGACAGGTCTCGTTCCCTTTTACACTCTGCATCTCAGACTGGAAGAGAAAATGCTCAGCCAATTAATTCCTTCCTGCTGTCAGGGCCGTGGGCTCAGTGTGATGCTTGTAACAGCCAAAGCATGTTATAGTTCTGTGACATCACCCCCAACCCCTCACAAGTGCAATTATCTTCCCAACACTGTGACAGCACCCTTGGGGAGCGGAGAATATTTTTGAAAAACTTTGTCCCAGTTACCAATTATCAAGAATCTGGTAAACAACTACTAAGAGGCTGAGGAGTTTAGGAGACACTGTTTCTTTTCCATGATCCCTGGAGGGGGACAGGGTCTCACCTGAGAGCAGGAGATGCTGAGTCTGACACTCGAGGGACCCGCATTGCAGCACGCTTGCCTTCCTGTACTACCTGCTTCCCTGAGAGGTTCTTCCACCCCAAATCCAACTCTCTATCAGTCTTCAGGTTCCTGAGCTGCCCCACATTTTATGTTACGGGCAGGGAAATGCAATCACTCAAAGGATCCTCAAGAGATTTTCGATTTAGTAGTAGCAATGAGAAGAACATGATGTCAGTAACTAATAATGGAAATCACCGGGCTAATTTTCATCACCCAGAGCAAATAATCAGGAACCCTCGATAGTGTGAAATTTTTCCAGGAAAAGAAACTACTGATAATCGGCCCCAGTATAGATCGGGGGGGGGGGGGGGGTCTAAAGACAACAATATCTGCAGAAGCAAGGGAGAAGTTTATACAAGTATCCTGCCCAAATAAAAGCACCAGTATTAGACGGTTTAACATGGAGATTCTACCATTATTTTTATTTTTTTTAATGTTTTATTTTATTTTTGAGAGAGAATGCAAGTGAGGGAGGGGTAGAGAAAAGGGGGGACAGAGGATGTGAAGTGGGCTCTGAGCTGACAGCAGCCAGCCTGATGCAGGGCTAGAACTCACAGACCGTGAGATCACAGCCTGAACCAAAGTCTGATGCTCAACCAACTGAACCACCCAGGTGCTCCTACCATTGTTCTAAATATCAGGTAAGCCCATGCTACCTACGAAAGGAAGTAGAACTTGCAGATAATTTTAGGACATTTAATAGAACATGGATACATGCAGCGCCTGGGTGGCTCAGTTGGTTAAGTGTCTGACTTCAGCTCAGGTCATAATCTCACATTTCGTGAGTTTGAACCCCACGTTGGTCTCTGTGCTGACAGCTCAGAGCCTGGAGACTGCTTTGGATTCTGTGTCTTCCTCTCTCTCTCAAAGACAAAATAAACATTAAAAATTAAAAAAAAAAAAGAACATGGATACCAAAGCTTCTAAAATTGTACCAAAGAGAATACAACAGAAGAACCTCACATCTGCCTATAGATGCAAAAAAGTAAAATGAATACTAGCGAATATATTCCAACAGGCCACTAAAAAACAATAAATGACCAAGTGCAGTTTATCCCTGGGATCCAACAGTGATTGTAGTGATGTAGGTTATCATATATATAAAGATAAAAGTCCTAGGGAGCCTGGGTGGCTCAGTCAGTTAAGCATCCAACTCTTTTTTTTTTTTTTTTTACATTTATTTATTTTTGATAGAAAGAGACAGAGCACAAGTGGGGGAGGGGCAGAGAGGGGCAGTGGGGGAGCACAAGAGAGGGAGACACAGAATCCAAAGCAGGCTCCAGGCTCCGAGCTGTCAGCGCAGAGCCCGAGGCGGGGCTGGAACTCACAAACAGCAAGATCATGACCTAAGCTGAAGTCAGACCCTTAACCGACTGAGCCACCTAGGTGCCCCAGGCATCCAACTCTTGATCTCAGCTCAGGTCTTTATCTCGGGGTCGTGAGTTCAAGTCCCGCATTGGGCTCTATGCTGGGTATGAAGCCTCATTAAAAAAAAAAGAAGAAAGAAAGAAAGAAAAAGAAAAAAAAAAGATAAGACCTCTATTTGGCAGAATTTAACATGCATTAATGTTAAATGAAGACACTTAAAAATGAAGAATCAATGGACTTTTTCTAACCTGACAAAATAGTCTTCATCCTACTCATGGAAAGCACTAGAAAGCATCCTACTAAGGTCAGAAACAACACCAAGATTGCCTGTCCTGGCTGTCGAACATTGCACTGGAAATACAGCCAACACAAATTCGAGCACTGTAAGAATTCAAACACAGATGTGTGTGATTATTTGCAGGCGATATAATTATATACCTGGAGGGCGCCTGGGTGGCTCAGTCCGTTGAGCATCCACTTCGGCTCAGGTCATGATCTCACAGTCTGTGAGTTCAAGCCCCGCACCGGGCTCTGTGCTGACAGCTCAGAGCCTGGAAACTGCTTTGGACTCTGTGTCTCCCTCTCTCTCTGCCCCTCCCCCGCTCACACTATGTTTCTCTCTCTGTGTCAAAAATAAATAAAACATTTTTTTAGAAATTAAAAAAAATTTATATACCTGGAACCACAAAAGAACTGAGGGAAACTCCTATTACAAAAAAACAAAGAGGGGCTCCAGGTGGCTCAGTTGGTTGAGCATCTGACTTTGGCTCAGGCCATGAGTTCGAGCCCCACATCAGGTCTGTGCTGTCAGCACAGAACCTGCTTCAGATCCTTTGTCCCTGTCTATCTGCCCTCTCTTTCCACTCACCTCTCTCAAAAATAAATAAACTTTAGGGGTGCCTGGGTGGCTCAGTCGGTTAAGCGTCCGACTTCAGCTGAGGTCATGATCTCACGGTTCGTGGGTTCGAGCCCCGCATCGGGCTCTGTGCCGACAGCTCAGAGCCTGGAGCCTGTTTCAGATTCTGTGTCTCCTTCTCTCTCTGCCCCTCCCCTGTTCACACTCTGTCTCTGTCTCAAAAATAAATAAACATTAAAAAAAATTTTTTTCTAATGAATAAATAAACTTTAAAAAAAAAATACAGAGGGGATGCTTGGGTGGCTCAGTTGGTTAAGCGTCCAGCTCTTGACTTTAGCTCAGGTCATGATCCCACAGTTCATGGGTTCAAGCCCCACATCAAGTTTGGAATTCTCTCTCTCCCTCTGTCTCTCTAGGCCCCTCTCTGCTCACGCTCTATCTCAAAAATAAATAAACATTTAAAAAAATACACAGCGAGAGTATGACATTAGCACAGAGAAAACAATGGTCTTCATATAGACAATTATTTACAAGTTATGATTTAAAGGCAGGCTACAATCACAAAGGGATAGTGTAAAAATGAAAAACCTACAAATAACCTTCACCAGAATGACCAGTGGGTGATTCTCCAGAGGGGGTGGGGGGTCTAAGGAGATGTATGGTGTGTCCCCCTCTGTGAGGGGACAATGCTGGAGCTGAGACAAGATTAAAGAGCCTGATTCAGCCACGCTAAGAGGGAGTGGCTGGTGCCTCCAAATACACGATGAAGCTATCACCTGGTCTGCAGTGAGGAAGGACAAAGTGTGTTGGAACGACAGAAATATGTCCCATATGCCAGGAGTGTGTGTGGAAGGGAATTGTTGGGAGAAGGAAAGTGACAGGTAGTCATGGACCACGTTACGGAAAGCTGCCTTGGTCCAACATCTGAATTTCAAACTAAGAGCAGTCAGAGACCATGGGGGGAATTTAGTAGGGAGGTGATAATCCGCAGTTTGTAAGAGGTTTCTCTGGGACTGCAATGAAAGTGAGACTTAAGAGGGAAAAGAGATTCGCCAGCAAGTTGCTGATATAGACCAGGAAAAGTTTTAACAACTCTGATAATGGGGAAGGATATCCAAAGTAATTTCCTGTTGACTTGGATATGTGGGTGAGAGAAATGAGAGTGCCAAGGATGGTTAGTTTGGGATTAAATGGTTGTATGGTGTCCTTAATCCACACAAAGACCAGAGGAAGAAACCAAGGTGAAGGAGGAACATGATGTCCCATCTTGGGTATATTAAGGGATGAGATGCATTTCATCCCTCTAAGTAAAACCCTAGTAATGTATCACCATGTGGACAAGAATGAGCATCTCTCGGGGCACCTGGCTGTCTCAGTCTGAGAGGCATGTGACTCTTGATCTCGGGGTAGTGGGTTTGAGCCCTACGTTGGATATAGAGGTTACCTAAAAGTAAAATATTAAAAAAAAAAAAAAAAGAGGATCTTTCCACAACAAGGACTGTCATCCCAACGTATAGGTGGGGAGACTTCTATTCTTTCCTGTGTAGACTTCTGAGGTACCACCTACTAATTTCATTTGCGAGCACGAATTTTAATGTTTACTACATGTCAAGAGGTAAGGGTCTGGGGCGCCTGGGTGGCTCAGTCGGTTAAGCGTCTGACTTCAGCTCAGGTCACGATCTCGCGGTTCATGAGTTCGAGGCCCGTGTCGGGCTCTGGGCTGATGGCTCAGAGCCTGGAGCCTGCTTCCGATTCTGTGTCTCCCTCTCTCTCTGCCCCTCCCCCGTTCATGCTCTGTCTCTCTCTGTCCCAAAAATAAATAAACGTTAAAAAAAAATTAAAAAAAAAAGAGGTAAGGGTCTTACAAATATTAACTGACTCATCCTCATTAACAACTCTGTGAGGAAGCTACTGCTAATTCCCACTCTGCCACTGAGGGATCTGAGGCCTTCAAGAGGTTAAGAAACTTGTTGAGGTCACATGATCGTCAAGTCGGAAATCATGGGATGCCTGGGTGGCTCCCTCTCTCTCTGCCCCTCCCCTGCTCACTCTCTCTTTCTCTCTCTCTCTCTCTCTCTCAAAAATGAATAAACATTTAAAAGAGAGAGAGAAAAAGAAATGGAAATCAAACATCTGGATCCCCAATTCCATACTCTTAGCCTCAACCCGGGAACGTCTGTTTGCCATCACCCCTCACCCAAAGAGAACCCCCTCTGAACTTCATAGCATTCTCGGGGCCCACATCAGCAGCATATTCCATATTCCTTCCTTCTTTTTTAATTTTTATTTACTTTTGAGAGAGAGACAGAGCATGAGAGGGTGAGGAGCAGAGAGAGAGGGGACACAGCCCCGACGTGGGGCTCAAATTCACAAACAGTGAGATCATGACCTGAACTGAAGCCGAACGCTTAACCGACTAAGCCACCCAGGAGCCCTGATATTCTTTTCACTACAGTGAGATGAGGGCTTGTTTCTAGGCCGCCACCAAGATTCTCTGCCTCCTGCTTTCAGCCATGAACTGCCTGCTATTAAAGAGTCTGTCCTCTGGAACATAATCTTCCAGTGAGTTTTCTGCCCTGACACAATACAGCCCACTTCCCAGAGCATCCTTATTCCTTCCTGTACTGTCTACCAAAGCAACTCCAACATTTCTCCTTGACCTGAGAATTTGGCCGTTGTTTCTTCCGGGATTCTGAGAGACAGTCCAGCACCAAAACAGCCCCAACTTCTGGGGTCCTTGCTGGAGGGTTAAATCCAACGTACTGAGCAACAGAATAAATGAGATTTTGTTCATCCAGCCCTACATCCCTGCCCTCTTCATCAAACTTCCATAAATCGAATCCCCAGAGTATTCCCTTGGCCCCTGCCATACATTCCAGCTACTTACAACTCTTCATGTTCATTCCTCCCTTAGCATTCCTGGCATGTCCAGAGCCAAGATATACTGAGATTTAGGGCCAGATGGGTCTAATATCCAGGAGAGGAAGTGGGAGAAGCTCCGGAGGGGATACTTGCTGCTTCGTGCACAAAATCCTCTGCAGCATCTTCCAACACAGCAGCAGAGCCAGTCGCCCTTACTGGGAGAGAATGGGCCACCTCTACGCCCCAGAAGTTCCCTGGGATGTTGTAAAGTCAACATCTCCAGACGTTCCCATCCAGATGTCCCTACCCCAGTTTTCAGGACGCTAGGTTTTTCTGACCAGACCCCAATCGTAGCCTAACAGACTTATCATGGCAGAGCATTCAAGCATCTCTAGAGCTCGGCAATACTCACAATTACGTCTAAACCCTGCCATTGGACCATGCCTTCTCTTCCACTACAGATGACAACGAGGGCTTCTTTGTAGGCTACAACCAAGTCTCTCTGGCTCTTTTAGCCATTAGCTAGTTGCTATTAACTTTTAGTCTCTCATTTTCCTTACACAGGCCCTCAGTAAAAGTAACCAGGCAACTCAGCTGTCTTTCAAATATCTGAATCATCACACCTGGTCAGCACTAGTGAAATCCTTAGAAAAGGAGTTAGCTCTGTGCCCCACCTACTGACGAGAACAACGTCCTCTTTACCTGTCAGACAGTGGGGGAACCAGTCCCAAATTCCCATCTTTCCACCTGGCTTCTCAGGCTGCTCTCAAGCACAAGTTTTGCTAAGATGGTCCTCAGAGAAGTAGATGCCCAGATGAGATTAAACATTCAAGGGATTAAGGGGCATCTGGGTGGCTCAGTCAGTTAAGTGTCTGACTTAGGCTCCAGTCATGATCTCATGGTTCCTGAGTTCAAGTCCCACATCGGTCTCTGTGCTGCCAGTGGAGAGCTGCTTCAGATCCTCTGCCCCTCCCCTGCTCTCTCTCTCTCTCAAAAATAAATAAACTTAAAACACACACACACACACACATTCAAGGAACTTATTAGGGGAAATGACTGAAAAGAAATAGAGAAGGAGCCAGGCAGGGACAGAGTCTTCAGAAAGCAATGTAAGTCTGACTCCCCCTAGTGGACAGTGAAGGTTGAGGGAATTTTTGTAGACCTGTGTGCAGCATAAGCATGGTTCTACAGAGTGTCAGGGAGTTCTTCAGCCCACCAAAGACTTAAATCTTGGGAAAGGAAAAGAATTATTAGGATAATCAGGTGTCTGTTCACATTTAATTACATGCCTTCAGAGACAGGGCATAGACGATGTCTGCTCTTTTCTATAATTGGCAATACTAACAATATTTTTTTTAATTTTTTAATATTTATTTATTTTTGAGAGAGAGAGAGACAGAATGTGACGGGGGGGGGGGGGAGGGGGGAGGTGCGGGCAGAGAGAGAGAGAGAAGGAGACACAGAATCTGAAGCAGGCTCCAGGCTCTGAGCTGTCAGCACAGAGCCTGACATGGGGCTCAAACTCACAAGCCATGAGTTCATGACCTGAACCAAAGTTGGACACTCAACCGACTGAGCCATCCAGGCGCCCCACAACATTTCTGATTTAGCATTTTATGTGCATACTGTACAGCTTCAAAGTTATAACATATTGTGAAAACAAACAGCAAGTGGCCCACCCTTGTGTTGCAGCCATATACTGGTCAGGTGTCAGGAGCTAGTAAGGACCCAGGGAGTGGAGACCTCAGGGTCAGGTCATCTGCATTCTGTCCTGTTTTTACTGCTCTGCTCCCTCCCCCACAATCCCCCCACACTCCATTTGAATCCCAGGCCTTGCTCTCTCCCACAAGACCCCACTCTTCTAGTCCCAGTGGACTTCCTCAAGACTCTTACTTTCATGGACAAGAACACCCTCCCTGACCTCTTCTTGCTCTTTTGGACTGAGGCTAGGTGGCACAGGCATGGCTGTTGCACTGGCCCTCAAGGGTCCTCCAACTGCAGGGGTCCCATGTTAGGGGTCTCTAACTTCTGAATGGCCTCTGACTCTCCATGCTGCCTTTACCTGGAAACATGGATCAATGCCAGATCCATGGCACTTGACTGTTCTTCCGTTGGCCAGAAACTCAAGCACAACATCCTCCTCCACTGGGGTGAAGAAGAGTTCTTGGTAGATGAGTGATTAGGTAAACTTGTCTGGGCCCCATTACTATTTCAGACCAATCTGGTGTGTTTGTTTCATTTTGTCTTTTTTCCAAGAGCTTTTTTTTTTAATTTTTTTTTTAATGTTTATTTATTTTTGAGAGAGACAGAGACAGAATGTGAGTGGGTTAGGAGCAGAGAGAGAGGGAGACACAGAAGCAGAAGCAGGCTCCAGGCTCTTGAGCTGTCAGCACAGAGCCCGACGCGGGGCTCGAACACACGAGCCGTGAGATCATGACCTGAACCGAAGTCGGACGCTCAACCAACTGAGCCACCCAGGCGCCCCTCCAAGAGCTTTTTACATTAAATTTTTTTTTTAATTTTGTTTAAATCTAAGTTAATTAACATATAGTGTAATAATGTTTTCTGGAGCACCTGGGTGGCTCAGTCGGTTGAGTGTCCAACTTTGGCGCAGGTCATGATTTCATGGTCTGTGCATTCGAGCCTGTGTTGGGCTCTGTGCTGACAGCTCGCGGAGCCTGGAGCCTGCTTCTGTTTCTGTGTCTCCCTCTCTCTGCCCCTCCCCCACTCATGCTCTGTCTCTGTCTCTGAAAAATAAACATTAAAATTTTTTTTCATTAAAAAAAATAATGGTTTCAGTAGAATTCATTGATTCATCGCTTTCATACAACACCCGGTGCTCATCACAAGTGCCCTCCTTAGTACCCATCACCCATCTAGCCCATCCCCAACCCCCTCCCTCCACCAACCCTCAGTTTGTTCTCTACTGTTAAGAGTCTCTTGTAGTTTGTTCCCGTCTCCTCTTTCCCCCTCCATATGTCCATCTGTTTTGTTTCTTAAATTCCACATATGAGTGAAATCATATGATTTTTGTCTTTCTCTGACTTATTTCACTTAGCATAATACATTCTAGTTCCATCCATGTTGTCGCAAATGGCAAGATTCCATTTTTTTTTTTATCACCAAGTAATATTCCATTGTGCATACATATAACACATCTTCTATATCCTCCCATCAGGCAATGGACATTTGGGCTTTTTCCATAATTTAGCTATTATTGATAGTGCCGCTATAAACATTGGGGTGCACATGCCCCTTTGAATCTGGATTTTTGTATCCTTTGGATAAATACCTAGTAGTGCAATTTCTGGGTTGTAAGGTAGCTCTATTTTTAATTTTTTGAGGAACCATCATACTGTTCTCCAGAGTGGCTGCACCAGTTTGCATTCTGATGTGTTTGTTTTGTGTGTGTGTGTGTGTGTGTGTGTGTGTGTGTGTGTGTGTGTGCGTAAATGAGATGGTCTGTCGACTGCTAATTGCAAATTATCTGGCTACAGCATTCCCTTCTCTGTCCAAATTTTCATTTTCACCCCAAGTGTTTCCGGGTTCCATGTATCATGCTCTACCTCCTAAAGACATGACTCTCAGAGTCAGCTTGTCTAGAGAACCAATCACACACGATTCCAGCCATTCTGGATCTTAGGGGGAGTGGCATTTTTCAGGTGGGAAAGATGTCGTGAGATGGAACTAGAGGTCACCTTCCTAGATGTGTGGTCTTGAGTTAATCTATAAAGGATCAACATTTTCAAATGGAAGTTAGATCCTATAATTGCTATGCATAAAATTTTGCAAATAAGATGTTCAGTATATCACTTATAATAAAAATGGAATATACATCTGAAAACAGGGATTGATTAAATTATACTATTACACATGAAAAGTGAGATAAAATTGGCAGTCTACAAATGAAAAGGTAATTTATACATCGTGTATGTCAACTATACTTCAATTTTTAAAAAGGTAATTTACACAAACAAAAATTATTTATTTCCATATTAGAAAACAGCCTTTTTAAAGGTGACACAAAATTCAAGCATTAATGGAGTAATAAATTTGAATGCAACAATATTTTTAAATGGTTCATAAGACAGCCAAATTAAATTTAAAAGGCAAATGAAAAACTAGAAATTGTATCTACAACCACAGAGAAAAGCTTATTTCTTGAAACTACTAAAAAAAAAAAAAAAGGCAACAAATCAGAGAGAACTTAGCCTAATAAAAGTGGGCAAACTTTATGAATACATGAAAAGATGCTCAATCGTAGTCACAAATAGGGAAATGCAATTTAAAACTAATTTAAATACCTTTATATTCCAAATATTTTCAAACTATTTGATTATTTCTCTTTTTTTAAATGTTTATTTCTTTTTTAAGGGGGAGACAGAGAGCCAGTGGGGGAGGGGCAGACAGAAAGAGAGACACAATCTGAAGTAGGCTCCAGTCTCTGAGCGGACAGCACAGAGCCCGATGCGGGGCTCGAACCCACCAACCGTAAGATGACGGCCTGAGCTGAAGTCAGATTCTTAACCGACTGAGCCACGCAGGTGCCCCATATTTGATTGTTTCTCATTGAGAATATATTCATAAAGGATATTAGGGTTTTTGGACCAAATACGGCAGACCAGGGTTTGCTCCACACAAAACCAAGCAATTCTGACACTATCTACAGTTAGCATCAGATTCCGAGTATTAAGTATTCGGTCCTACATGACGGCCTCCCCAACCCCCATCTCTCACCCCATCTCCCCACATCCCCCCTCCCCCACTTCTGATGCCAGCCGCAAGCCACAGGCTGCCACCTGTGCTTCTGATTAACTGGCTACAGATTATAGGTGCCAACAACCTTCTTCTCAGGTTCAATTAATTTGCTAGAGCAGCTCAGAGAACACAGGGAAACACTTACCAGGTTTTTGAAGGACACGAATCAGCAGCCAGATGAAGAGCTACATAGGGCTAAGTTACTCAACAAAGGAGCTTCTGTCTTCGTGGAGTCTGGGCGCAGTTTAGTGGCACGTCGGGTGTTGAGGTTTCCCAAACGTGCAAAGTCTCCATAACAGGACCAGAAGCTGGGCTCTTGGATTTTTACAGTGGCTTTATTACATAGTCATGAATGACTCAGTCACCAGCTACTGGCTGATTCAACCGTCGGCCCCTCTCCCCTCCGCAGAGGTCAGGGGGTGGGACTAAAATTTCCAACCCTCTAATCACATGGTTGATCCTGCCGGCCACCAGCCTCTGCCCTTGGGTGGAGCCCAAAAGTCATCTTCATTAATAATGAGGCTGTCACTTCACTCCTAAGGCTCTGAAGCATTTTTAGAAACCGTGGGTGAAAACCAAGCAGATCTGTGAAATAAATTTTGGTCATCTGAATGACCAAATACATATTTCATATAAATCATTATATCGCAGGGAGAGAATTCTCAAGAGATGTTGAAGCCATCACTGTGTTACATCTAATTACCCAAAATGAGAAAAATTAGTCAACTGGACCTGAAATGGGATGTTTGTGGTGCAGGAAAACTGTGGAAAGAAATCGAGCTTTCTGAAAGATAGCATTTTGGAAGGAATCTGTTTTCCCTCCTCCTACCTTTCTGATATTGATGCAAAATAAACAAACCTTGTATTATTATTATTATTATTATTATTATTATTATTATTATTATCTTAAAGAAATAGGAAAAGAGTTTTATTCCAGCCCAAGTTGGGACAGCTGCCCAGGACACACAATCTTCACAAAGTAGAGTGCTCTGGGGAGAAAACATTTAGTGCAGGGCAATGTACGCTGTTTTGTACATGAAGAATTACAAATCATGATGACAGGGTGCCTGGGTGGCTCAGACAGTTAAGCATCTGTCTTTTGATTTCAGCTCTGGTCAAGATCTCATGGTTTGTGAGTTCAAGCCCCACATCGGGCTCACTGCTGTCAGCCTGGGGCCTGCTTCGGATCCTCTGTCTCCCTCTCTCTCTCTCTCTCTCTCTCTCTCTCTCTCTGCCCCTCCCCCACTCACACTCTCCCTCTCTCTCAAAAATAAATAAACATTTTTTTAAAAACTGGTTAATTTTTAAATAAATATTTAAAATTTTTTTAAAGAAAAAGGGGCACCTGGGTGGCTCAGTCGGTTGAGCATCTGACTTCGGCTCAGGTCATGATCTTGCAGTTCGTGGGTTCAAGCCCCACATTGGGCTCTGTGCTGACAGCTCAGAACCTGGAGGCTGCTTCAGACTCTGTATCTCCTTCCCTCTCTGCCCCTCCTCCACTCATGCTCTGTCTCTCTCTCTCTCTCTCTCTCTCTCTCTCTCAAAAATAAATATTTTAAAAAAACTTTTTTAACTGGTTAATTTTGTATCTTGGAACTATTAGACTAATTTGGGGCTTTTTTAAGTTTATTTATTTTGAAAGAGAGAGAAAGAGGGAGGGAGATAGAATCCCAAGCAGGCTTTTCACTGTCAGCACAGAGCCTAATGTGGGGTTCAAACACACAAACTGTGAGATCATGACCTGAGCTGCAGTCGGATGGTTAATTGAGTCACCCAGGCACCACTGGACTAATTTGTTTTATCAAAAAATAAAGCCTGAAGTAATCATTCTAAGCAGATAAATACATACATACATACATACATACATACATACATACATACATACATACATAAAAGTTGAAAAATTCCTTTATTTTATCACTGGGAATCCTAAAAAGACCTCCCCTTGGTGTGAAGAACAACATCATGAGAAACTACACCTGGCCAGGTCTCCAACTGCCCACCAAACACATGACCCTCTCCTCTGTCCCCATACTATCCCAGCACCTGGTATTAACCCACATCACAAAAGGTAATCCCTGAAGATTCCCTCCTACATGGAGGTGGGAAGGTGGGCTTCCTTCTGCCAGCACTCAGAATTCCCTATTCTCTGGATTGTCTACAACTCCTGGAATGTGGACATAGACAACCACAATAGAACAAGCTTTCAGCTTTTTTCTTTTTAAGTAATCTCCATACCCAATGGGTAGCTTGAACCCATGACCTCGAGATCAAGAATCACACACTCTACCCACAGAGCCAGCCAGGCGCCCAGCTTTGACATTTCTGTATGGGTCATATATGATCCCTGAGAAGGATGATCTAGGCTTCCTGCAGACAAGCTCAGTCCATGACTGAATCTTCCTCAAGACATCCTAGGTGCTATTTCTCAAACAGGGAAGCACTTTAGAATTACCTGGGGAGTTTTTTTAAAACATATACCAGAAATTCTGATGGAATTGCTCTATGTGGCTGGCATCAGGGATTTTGAGATATACTGTCCTAGATGACCATATAAAAAATCCTATGGACTTCAGTGCCTGTCAAATTCAGATATACCTTATAATATTTTCTCTGCGGGTTCCAATAAACATTTAAGTTTTAAAAAGTATTAGGATGTGCGACAGATGAATGGATAAAGAAGATGTGGTATATATATACAATGGAGTATTACTCAGCAATCAAAAAGAATGAAATCTTGCCATTTGCAACTATGTGGATAGAACTGGAGGGTATTATGCTAAGAGAAATTAGTCTACGTGCATAGAACTGGAGGGTATTATGCTAAAAGAAAGACAAATATCATATGACTTCATTCATATATGGAATTTAAGATACAAAACAGAACGTAAAGGGGGCGCCTGGGTGGCTCAGACGGTTAAGCATCCGACTTCGGCTCAGGTCATGATCTCGCAGTCTGTGGGTTCAAGCCCTGCGTCGGGCTCTGGGCTGACAGCTCAGAGTCTGGAGCCTGTTTCAGATTCTGTGTCTCCCTCTCTCTCTGACCCTCCCCCGTTCATGCTCTGTCTCTCCCAGTCTCAAAAATAAATAAACATTAAAAAAAAAAAACAACAGAACGTAAGGTAAGGAAAGCAAAAATAATATAAAAACAGGGACAGGGACAAAACATAAGAGACTCTTAAATACAGAGAACAAACTGAGGGTTGCTGGAAGGGTTGTGGGTGGGGGGGGATGGGCTAAATGGCTAAGGGGCATTAAGGAAGACACTTGTTGGGATGAGCACAGTGTATTATACATAGGGGATGAATCACTGGAATCTACTCCTAAAATCATTATTGCACTATATGCTAACTAATCTGGATGTAAATTTAAAGAAAAATTGATCTGGCAGGGCAAAAAAAAAAAAAATGTATTAGGATGTGGCTTTATTTTTTTTTTAACGTTTATTTATTTTTGAGACAGAGAGAGACAGAGCATGAACAGGGAGGGGCAGAGAGAGAGGGAGACACAGAATCTGAAACAGGCTCCAGGCTCTGAGCTGTCAGCACAGAGCCCAACGCGGGGCTCGAATTCACAGACCTTGAGATCATGACCTGAGCCGAAGTCGGACGCTTAACCGACCAAGCCACCCAGGCACCCCAGGATGTGGCTTTAGTAGCAGTTGTCAGATAGGAAAGAGTTTTGCTGTTAAGAATCAGGATTGGGGCACCTGGCTGGCTCAGGCAGTTGAGTGTCCGACTTCGGCTCAGGTCATGATCTCACAGTTCATGGGTTTGAGCCCCAGTCAGGCTCTGTGCTGACAGCTCGGGGCCTGGAGCCTGCTTCAGAGTCTGTCTGATTTTCCCTCTGGCCCTCCCCTGCTCACACTGTGTCTCACTGTTTCTCAAAAATAAATAACTATAAGAATTTTTTTTTTTAAAGAATCAGGATTGGGTATTATGCTAAGTGAAATACGCTAGACAGAGAAAGACAAATGCCATAGGATTTCATTTATACGTGGAGTGTAAAAATCAAAACAAAACAAAAAAAACAAATCCAGAGGTCAAACATGTGCTTGTCAGATGGGAGAAGAATAGGGAGAAGGTGAAATAAGTGAAGGGGATGAAAAGGTACAAACTTGAAGTTATAAGATAAATAAGTCAGTATAGGGAATATAGTCAATAATACTGTCATAACATTCTATGATGGCTAAATTTATCATGATGAGCATTGAGTAACATATTGTCAACCACTGTATTGTATACCTGAAATGTATGTAACATTGTATGTCCACTATACTTAAATAATGATTTTTTAAAAAAAGAATTGGGACCACTTCTCCATCAGTATGAATTATATGCTCCATCTGTTTTCATGCCTTTGTGTTTTCTTTACGTATTCTTGTCATCGTTTGAGAAGAGTTGATTATTTTAGAGATATTAACGTGTCAATACCTCACCCGATCTTTGAGAAAACTTGTGAAAGATTTTGAAAGAAGTAAGAAATTTTGAAACCTGTAAAAGATTTGGCAACCTGGTTTCCTTTCAGTAGAATTCTGGCATGCTAGGATTGATGTATATGGTACATTTTTCCCTCTGACAATTGAGGAACAATTGTCTGCCCCAAAGAACTATGAACTCATTAGTTTTTTCCACTGTGGAAATACTTTTACTTAATAACTTATAATAGTTCTCTACATAAACACATAAAATATGTGTTTAAGTACTGTTTCTTCTTGCGCTTTTGGTGTGTGTGTGCATATTTAAGTAAGTTCTTCACCCAATATGGAGCTCAAACTCACAACTCTGAGAAGAGCTACATACTCTATCAACTGAGCCAACCAGGCACAACCCTAAGAAATACTTTTTTTTTTAATTTTTTAACATTTATTTTTGAGAGAGAGCGCGCATGCGTGCGCTCACAAGTGTAGGAGGGGTAGAGAGAGAGAGGGAGACAGAATCTGAAGCAGGCTCCAGGCTTCGAGCTGTCAGCACACAACTCTATGTGAGGCTCAAACTCACAAACCAAGAGATCATGACTGGAGCCAGAGTTGGACCCTTAACTGACTGAGCCACCCAGGTGCCCGAGAAATACTCTTTTAAAAAAAAAATGTTTATTTATTTATTTTAAGAGAGAGAGAAAGAGCATGAGCTGGAGAGGCATAGAGAGAGAGGAAGAGAGAGAATGCCAAGCAGGCTCCGTGCTGTCAGCAGAGTGCCACACAGGGCTCAGTCCCATGAACTGTGAGATCATGACCTGAGCTGAAATCACCAGACACTTAACCAACTGAGCCACCCAGGAGCCTCAGAAATACCCTTATTCCACTTTAACACACACATAGTGAAACCACCTGGGCTCCTCCAGTCACCCTAATAGTCTTTAAGCTTTAGCAAACACCCTTAGCCCTTGTGATTAACTATCCTGTCTTTGAGTATCTATAGATCATGCATTCTTTCCTAGAAACAACAGAGCACCTCTGCACTTCATGAAACAGAATCCAAATCCACGAGCACTAGCACCTGGGCACTGAGGAACCAGACCCCCTTGCACAACCTCAGAACACGGAGATAACATCTGTAGCTGGCATCACTGAGTCTGCAGGTAATCAAGAAATGTTCCAGGGACCACTGCCCTCCCTTTACGGATCAACTGCCCCAAACTCTTTTAAAAATCCCTGGGCCAGGCAGAAACCTTCCTTGGTGTTGGCCCTGGGACAAATCTGTCCTCTCCCAGGGTGGCCGGCCTCCTGACTAAAGCTCAAATTCCTTTCCAATCAACACTCATCTCTTGGGCCTTCTGAGCCACAAGGACCTGAACTTGGGGCTCGGTAACAACAGAACATCTATCAAATGTGAGGTTACAGCAGGACAAAAGAAAATTTCAGTTAATTGCAAACAAGTAGACGCAATCCAACTTTATTTCAAGATACATGCATAGATTTATAGCTCACCTCCAGCACGTAATAAATAGACCAACACAATGAAGATAAAAAGGAACCACGGAATTAATGCCTATTTTTTAAGTTTTTTTTTTTAATTGATATTTTAAAGCAATGTTTTGGTGACGTCGATGCTCAAAGTCCCCTCCACCCACCCTCCCAGGCCCTTTGTCCCGGGTTGCTGCAGCTCCTCCCCGTGGAACCAGTGTGTACACCGCCCAGCGCCCCCTCTCGTCTCCACCCGCTAGCAAAAGCGGCTTCGGACTCCAACCGTTTCCAGCTCAGTAAGAGGAAAACATCTCGGCTTCCAGTGTGAGAGTCTACAGCACTCTAAGCGTTTACGCTAAATTGTTGGAAATACATACATAAAGCAGGAAGGAGTCAACCCTGCCCCGCACTACGCCTAAGTAGTCTAAATGAATCCAAACCCCGAGCACCACATTAGGTGGGGCCGATCCAGGAACGCCCGGGGGCGGGACACAGGAGCGGCCGAGGCCCCGCCCACCACCAGACTCCGCCCCCACCGGTCCTCGCTAGCTCCCAGCCCCGCCCCGCGCTCACCGCAGCCCCGCCCACCCCCAGACCCCGCCCCCACACCCGCTCCCTCGGGAGCCAGCACCCTCCTAGCCCCACCCACTCCCAGCCTCCATACCCGCTTCCCCGGATCCCAGGACACACCATGCCCAGCCCCGCCCCGGCCAGCCGAAGCCCCGCCCCACCCCCCCAGCACGGCCGTGGCGCATTTCCGGCAGACCCGGAAGCGGATCCGGATAAGCGGTGTCCCACTGTTGCGGGACAGTTTGTCTTTCCGGTTCAGGTTTGAACTCAGCGGCTGCTCTGTCCGCAGAAGTCCGCACGTGGGTGTGGGGTCGCTGGAAGGCTGCAACCCCCGCCGGTCCATGCAGTGGTGAATCCCGATGCCGCTGGAGGCGATCCGAATGCTGGGATCCGCTCTGTTCCCGGTTAAAATTGCTCGGAAGGAGATCTGCCTCTCTGCCTGTGGCATGTGGACACTACCGGCCTCGTCGTTTTCCTGCACAGTACCCCTCGCCGACCCTCCTCACGGACCCGATGCCGTGTGAAGTCCCCACTCGGTGCACGGATTCTTGCCCTTGCCGCGGGCTCCCGCCTCTCGACTGTCTGTCTGCCCCTTACGGGCAGCGCGGGTGGCCGGTTTCCTCCCTGAGCCTGGCATTCCGCAATCTTCACCCTGTCATGAGACCCCCACCTCCACAGCCCGCGGCATCGCGTGCTCCTGGGGCGGGGACCTGTCACTCCTCCCGGGACCTCCTCGTTGTTGTCCCCCCACCCATCCGCGGAGGTGACAGGCTCGTGTCCTGTAGTGTTTCTTTCCTCCCTGAGCTCATCCGGAACATGGTGTAGCTGGGGCGCAAGGGTGCAAGAGGGGTGGGGTTCCAAACAGACCAGGTTGGGCCATTCCTGCTGACAAAATCCAAAGGCAAAGAGAGGAGCGGTGGTGAAACACGAAAGGAGCCCAGGATTCGCTTCTCAAAGACTGTCCAAAGTGCTGAAAATACTTCCACGTTTATAAGGAAAATGTGGGGCAAAGGTGGGTGGGTGGATAGGTAGGCAGTGAAAGTCAAAGAGATCTTTGTCTTGGAGTCAATGATGAGTGGGGGCTCAGGGCAAACCCTACTGCTTGAAGAGGCAGCTATTGGTTCCCCTCAGGGCATGTTTTGCTTTCAGAGTCTTCCTCCTGAGCTGAGAGTCCAGCTGGAGAGAACCCAACGGGAAAGTTTGAGGTCAAAATGCAGGCGCCCGAGATCCTCTTTCTCAGTGGTGTGTGTGCAACCTGAGTGTTCCACTGGAAAGGGTTTTCCCCACCCAGGGGCCATTTTTGTTCCATTCCTGTATCCTCAAATTTCATATTTCAATATGATTCCTAATGTGTTCATTTTTTTTTCAAGTTTCAGCTTTTTTCCTTTTAAATAAATTGTATCATTCAGTTGAGGTCTCAATGCTTTTCTGATAATTATATATTGAAAATATTCATCAGGGGTGCCTGGGTGGCTCAGTCGGTTGAGCATCCGACTTCAGCTCCGGTCACGATCTCCCAGTTTGTGAGTTGGAGCCCCACATCAGGCTCTGTGCTGACAGCTCAGAGCCTGGAGCCTGCTTTAGATTCTGTGTCTCCCTCTCTGTCCACCCCTCCCCTGCTTGCGCTGTCTTCAAAATAAACATTTTTTTTAAGTAAAAAAAAAAAGAAAAACAGCAAAACAAAAAACCAGCAGATGCAGGAAAGATGTTGTGCCTCCCCCATAACTGTCTAAATTTACAGTGGAAAGGAGAGTCTGCAGGAGGAAGACAAGTATTAACAGAGGCCCCCCTTTACCAAAGGAACTCATCTGTATAATCAGCCTTGTCTTTCCAAACATCTCCTCTCACCTTGCTATTGAGTTTACACCCATACCCCTCTCCTTCGTTCCCTGTAAGCTTCATGGTACCTCACTGTCTTCTGAATTTCACATCTCTGTGGATTCCCATATGTACACTATTAAATCTAGTTTTCTCCTGTTAATTTGTGTCGTGTCAGTTAGATTTTTAAGTTCAGCTAGAAGGACCACAGGGCAGAAGGTCTTCCTCCCCAACCTTCTCAATTCTCTTATTAGTCAAACAGTCAAAATAGATCTGCTGTTTCAAGGTTTGTAATCATGTCATCTGTGAATAATAACTGTTCTAGCCTCCTGCTTCTAGTTTTGTTTCCTGCTTTACCCTTTTCCTCTGGGTCCTGGCTCAGGCATCCTGTGCAGGGGTGAACGGGCTGAGCACTGACTGGGCCCCTGGTCTCAGCCCCACTTTCATGAAAATGTTCCCAGTGTTAACTCCTGATCATAATGTTTGCTGAAATTTTCTTGCTGAAAAGTAATTTTTTAAATGTCATATTTGGCAGGATTTAACTATCAAGGATCTACAGCAGTGCTCAAATATGTTTTGTTTAAATCTGTTACAGGTGCCTGGGTGGCTCAGTCAGTTGAGCGTCCGACTTCAGCTCAGGTCATGATCTCATGGTCCGTGAGTTCTAGCCTCACATCAGGCCCTGTGCTGACAGCTCATAGCCTGGAGCCTGCTTCAGATTCTGTGCATTCCTCTCTCTCTGCCCCTCCCTTGCTCATGTTCTGTCTGTCTCTCAAAAAATAAACAAACATTAAAAACATTAAAAAATATGTTATTTTGATGTATTGCATTAATTGGTACTCTAATACGGAATCTTTTTTTTCATTAATGAAATAAAGTGAATTTGGCTAATATTAATTGCTAACTGGCTACATTTAAACAGCTAAAGTCATATTTGTACCTTTACATTATGTATTTAAAGGAGATCAAGTTAAAATTTTCTCGTTTCATTTTGTTCATATTTTTTTAGTAGCCTGATAAAATAATATGAACAAATTAATTTTTCTTCATTAAAAGAGATTCCAACACATTGGAACTATCTCTGGCTTAAAATGAAACAGAGTTTGGGGTGCCTGGGGGGCTCAGTTGGTTAAGTGTCCGACTTCCGCTCAGGTCATGATCTCACGGTCTGTGGTTTGAGCCGCACGTTGGGCTTTGTGCTGACAGCTCGGGGCCTGGAGCCTGCTTCAGATTCTGTGTTTCCCTCTCTCAAAAAATAAACGTTAAAAAAAAAAAACTTTTTTTTTTTTAACGTTTATTTATTTTTGAGACAGAGAGAGACAGAGCATGAATGGGGGAGGGTCAGAGAGAGAGGGAGACACAGAATCTGAAACAGGCTCCAGGCTCTGAGCTGTCAGCACAGAGCTCGATGCGGGGCTCGAACTCACAGACCGTGAGAACATTACCTGAGCTGAAATCAGACGCTTAACCGACTGAGCCACCCAGGCGCCCCCCCAAAAAAATCTTTTTTAAATAAAATGAAACAGACCTTATTAGATTCAGAGACCTCCAATGCCTTTTAATCTGTATATTGAAATTGGTTACTCAGATTGTTTTCTTCCTCAGTCAGGATGTGCAATATAACCTAGAAAGTAATACATGTCCCTTAAAATTATAGATTTTTTTAAAAATAGAAAATGCTTTGTTATTTTCCATTCTGCGCAGAAATAGGTAAGGCCTCCAGTCCATAGCCTCAGCAACAGTGTTTTTGCTCTTTCATATTATAGCCATTTTAAAGAGTGTAATAATTGCACTGTAGTTTTGATTTGGATTTTCCTAGTGCCTGATGATGTTGAGCATATTTGCTTATGAGCCATTCATATATCTTTGGTGACATGTCTATTCAAGGCTTTTCCCTATTTCTTTTTTTTTTTTTTTAATTTTTTAATGTTTATTTTTGAGAGAGAGCGAGGGAGACACAGAATCCAAAACAGGCTCCAGGCTCTGAGGTGTCAACACAGAGCCCAATGTGGGGCTTGAACTCACAAACTATGAGATCATGACCTGAGCCAAAGTTGGACACTTAACTGACTGAGCCACCCAGGGACCCCTCCTGGTTCTTTTTTAATTGGGTTGGTTTCTTCATGAGTTACGAAAGTTCTTTGCATATTGTTCGCCAGGAAATGTCTTTATTTCCCCCTGATTTTTTAATGATAGTTTTGCTGGATATAGTATTCCTCTTGGACCTTTTTAAATTATTATTCTCTCATTACTTTGAATATCTTATTCCACTGCCTTCACTTACTATTTCTGATGAAGTGCCAGGCATTAGTCATCACATTGTTGTTATCCTCTATACAATGAGTCTGTTCTGTTGCTGCTTCAGGATTTCCTCTTTGTCTTTTGCTTTCAACACTTAAACTGTGATGTGTCTCTTACAACTTCTGGATTTTGGGTTACAGTTCGAAAGGATCTCTCCTTATTTCCATGTTATGTACACATTTTTATCATGTTTATGACTTACTTTTTTACTTTTACATCTCTGATCCTCTTGTACTTTATCCTGATATATAATTTGAGCTATTGAATGAATTTGACCTTTTTCCAAATAACTACCCTGTCGTTGCAACACCATTTTTAAATAGTTCATTACTGATAAAGAAACAGTGCAGTATCTTGAATGGGAGCCATTCTAAGGACAAAAAGAATTATGGAGAACATTTCAGATTTTCTTTTGTTATATCACAGTTCTATCAACATCGTTATTTTGAAAGTATTTCCTTTAGGGGCACCAGGGTGGCTCAGTTGGTTAAGCCTCTGACTCCTGGTTTCGATTCAGGTGGCTTGTGAGTTCGAGCTTAAGTGAGGCTCTATGCTGACAGCACAGGAATTCTCTCTCTCTCTCTCTCTCTCTCTCTCTCTTTCTGCCTGTCTCCTGCTCACCCGCTTGCTCTCAAAACAAGTAAACTTTAAGAAAAATAATAAATATGGGCAACTGGGTGGCACAGTTGGTTAAGCTTCCGACTCTTGATCTTGACTCAGATCATGATCTCAGTTTGTGAGTTCAAGCCCCACATCGGGGTCTGCACTTATATTGCAGAGCCTGCTTGGGATTCTCTCTTTCTCTTTGACCTTCCCCGGCTTCTGCTCTCTCTCTCTCTCAAAATAAAAAAATAAACTTTAAAAAGAAAAAAAGAAAAATAATATAAAATATAAAAAAGCATTCCCTTTATGTTGTAGGTGACAATAAGTAATTATAAAGTTGGGATTTAATAAATTGAGAGAACAATGCTATAAGGTCAGATTTAATTTGAAAATTATGAACAGGAATACAAGAATTCTTTTCCTACCTCTGTTCACCAAAAGCACCTAAAAGCAGTGTCAGCCCAAGACTACAGAGTTTGTGTTCTCTAATGTCCTTTCCAAGCAACAGGAGTCCAGGCTTTTTGGAGAAGTGACTGATGCTGCATCTGGAATAGAGAAAGAATAAAATGAACCTACAAGAAAAAGCCAAAAGTAACTAACATCATCATCATTCAAGGTAGTTTTTAAAACAACTGATTCGGTTACAGAGTGGCGATTAAAGAGGCAAACGTGCTTTTACGATGGGACCAATACTAGAGTGGAACCACATAGTCCCACTGCATAAGGAAAGAAATGTCCCAGTTAACGGCTGTATAAGGAACGTCAGCATTAGCGGGGAAAAAACGTTGTTTTGAGCTTTTTGTTTTTGTTTTTCATAAGTCAAATAATGGTCTGAGGGAAAAGTCTCAATTACTCTTAAAATCAACCCCTTGGCAACGAGCGACATCACACAGACGACGAGCCATCCTTACGTAAGAGACCGAAATGCATGCTGGGAGCCCCGCCGCACCCCCATCCTTCCGCGAGTCCTTCCCCTGAACGACATTTCCCAGAAGTCTGTGAGGCACAGCGCTTCGGGCCGCGCAGAGTTGCATGCCGGGGAAGGGGGCCGCCGCGCTTCAAGCTCCGCGTATTCCCGGGCTGCTGGACTACATTTCCCAGAGGCCCGGCGCGCCGCCCCCTCTCTGAAGTCGGAACGCGGCGACGTGCCTGCTGGGAGAGGCTCGCTAGGTCTAGCATCGTCTCTGCTTCGCATCCCGCGGACGCGGTTCGGAGTTAACCTCGCGCCTTGCGCCCCCTCCCGCCCCCTCCCGACTTCCAGTGGGTCGTGGGGCCCCGAGCGGTGAGTGGGTGGCCTCCCGGGAGAGGAGCGGCGCGGGGGACGGCGTGGGAGGGCGGTGGGGAAGGCATCCCGGGCGCGGAGGCCCGACGCGGAGCCTGGGCCTGCGGGAGCTGCTGCGGGGAGAAGTGCGGGAGCGTCGGGGGGGGGGGTGCCAGGGGCCGGGTCCCCGGGGCCGCGGTGCGCGCCAGGGGGCAGGCCCCAGCTCGGAGGCTGTGACGCACTTTGCGGGAGTGGGGCGGGGGGGGGGGGGGGCGGCGGGACAGCGTTTGCGCAATTGGGCTCCGCAGGGGTTGAGGGGCCCGGCTGGAGCTGCGTGCCTGTCACGGGTGCTTTCGCGCCACGGCGGGGGCGGCAGGGGGTCGGATGGGCCACCGTGCCTGTCACGGGTGCCTTCGTGCGGCGGGTAGCAGGGAGGCGGAGGGGCGGGTCTGGAGTGTTACGGTGCCTTCGCGCAGCCGCGGGGGTGGCGGGGCCAAGGTGCGTGTCGTGACGGCATGTGCGGTGGCGAGGCTGGGATTAGTAGGGGACAGGGCAACCTGTAGCTTTGCTGTCGCTGCTCCAACCGGAGCACGTTCCAACCCGGGGTGGAGGGGGGAGGAAGGGCATTGGTCCCAGAGGGAGATGAGAGCCCGAACCCTGCCGCGAAAGTGACCGACAGGAAGGGCGCAGACGTAGCATGAGATGACTGTTTTAGAACGAAGTATTGACTTTACGGGCTACCAGAGTAACAGGACCGAAGGGCCTCGGGAATGAGGTTCCTTCTTTGGAGGGGAGAGGTCCCTGACTTGGGAGATGGGGCTGCTTCATATGTCAGAATCCCAGTTACTCCAGCCTGGTCCCCGGGAATCTCCGAAATACTCAGATCCCAGTTCCCTCTCATTCCTGATTGGTTTTAGATGGGCTGTGTGGGCTTGGAGGGTGTTTCCTGATAAGTTTGTGCTCCAGAAAGGCCATAGTGTCTCCTTCTCTTTCCCCCAGGCCAGCGGTCGTCCAGAAAAAGCATCCTGAGGAGGAAGACGGCTTGTTACACACCTTAAAGTCAAGGTTCAGATGAGTTACCCTTTTTATTCTGTCAATGACTTGTGCTTATAGGACTTCAGAATATCTGCTTTCCTTGGCCTGAAATGTTCTCCCGGATAGGGACTTAACCTCAGTCATTCTTGCCCAAGAGGTTTGATGGGGTCAGGCAGGTGTATGCACACAACACAGAACAGAGGACTGCAGTGGAGAGGTTCCCTGTGGTGCTTTATTTTAGAGGGTGCTTTGGTCAGGACGATCTGACTTGTAAGGTGGAATCAAGCACTAGACTTCGTCGGTCTTTAACCACAGGCCTGACTTCCAGAGCAAAATAAGAACAGAGAAGTTTTGAGGGTTTGGACCAGCGAATGACAAAGTTACCAGCTTTGTGATGCTTTTAAAAGTGGGGCTTGAACAAAGGTCTTTTCATCAAAGGCAGGGACTTTTTTTCCAGGAAGCAGTAAGTAGAGATTTGTTGTATTATCCCCATCTTTTTGGGGGTCTGGACAGCCTCCGTTTGTTTTCCTGGGTTTCACTTGCCTCTCTGTCTTAACTGTAAGAAGCAACGTAGTTTGACGTTGTGTGTGAGTTCTGGGTCTAGAGCAGGGTTTCGCAGACGTTTTCCGTGAAAGGTCACGTATTAAATAGTTCATGTTTTGCGGGCTACAGGTTGCATATTCTCCATGTTAATTTTTAAAATGGTTTGAGATTTGCAGAAAAATTGCAAAGATAGTATGAGAATGCCCAGGTCTCCCCCACCATTAACAACGTACGTTAGGGTGGGATATTAATTCACAGTTGATGAGCCAGGTTTGATATGTTATCATTAACTGAAATCTGTGCTTGATTCAGATTTCCTTAGTTTTTACGTAATGTTCTTCATCTGTTCCAGGATGCCATCCAGGAGATCCCATTACATTTCACTGTCATGTGCCCTTAAGCTCCTCTTGGCTGAGACAGTTTCTCAGACTTCCCTTGTTTCTGATGACCTTGACGGTTTTGAGAGGTACAGGTACTTGGTAGGATGCCCCGCTCTCGGAACCTGATGCTTTTCTCATGATTGGACTGGGTGTATGGTTTTGGGGGTGGAAGATCACATTGCTTTCATCTTGTCATGGCAAGAATACATCACGATTTATGATGGCTGAGTTTGAACTTGATCATCTGGTTGAGGTAGTTTGTCGGTTTTCTCCACTGTGAAGTTGTTCCTTTGTTTCCAAAGACCTTGTCTCCCTAAGTGACAGCCTTGTGTTTCAGGACCCCAGTTACTGGATCCCAGTGACTCTGACCCTGCCTCAGTGGTCAGGTCTTTCTCTCTTATCACCCCCTCACTTACTTGTAAGGACCCTTGCATTACGTTGGGCCCACCTGGCAAAATTCAGGGTACCTCCCTGTGTTGAGGTCAGGTGAGGAGCAACTCCCAAGTCCACCTGGGCCCTAGCTCCCCTCTGCTCTGTAATGTAACATATTCACGGGCTCCAGGGCAAGGATGTGGATGGACATCTTGGGGAGACCGTTTTCCTGCCTGTCACAGGCCTGTCCACCCAGCGTTCCCCTGATGACTGCAATATACCCACTCCCCCATGACTCTGGTCTTTCTCTTTGTTGATTTTTTTTTTAATTTGGGACTCTTATGTTTCTTATCATGGGATTAATTCAGGCCTGCCGCAAAAGCTTCAGTTCCCTAAGGAGCCCGTAAAGAAGAAACTCGAAATTACCCATAACTGTACCATCCAGAGCTAATTGCTGTTGATTTTTTGGTATGTATGTGCCCAGCCCTTCCCTCCCCGTCTGTGCATACATGTGTGGTTTTTGTCCTCAGAGTCCTGGATCCTGCTAAGTGATAACGTAAGTGAGCCATAGACTCTCCAGATGTTAGTTTATAGAGGCGTCCAAGTCAGCCGTGGGTCCCATTGTACCTGTGTGCATGTGGAGAGAAGTGTTCCAGTGATCCTCATCTTGCTTAGGAAAAAAAATCTCTCACATATTTACACCTTCAAGGATTAGAAAGGCATCATTTAAAATTAATCCCATGAACAAATTATGAACACAGACAGGCTTTCAAAATTAGATTTTGTAAGATTTGAATTTTCCTTTCACAGAACGTGACTATAAGTACTGACTTACTACAGATATGAGTTGTACTCTAACATTTGCACAGGCAGATACATGAGAAAGGTGTAAGGTGACAGAAATCTCCCCTGACAATGGAGTACAAGGTCCAGCCACGTGCTGTCAGTTTGACACCTTCTCAGGTTAGATTCTGAGCTGGATTTTCCATGCAGACTCCGGTCTGTCCCTCATTTTCTCCTTGTGTGTCTCAGAATGGTTTTTTGCTGATAATTTAAAAGAATTTCATTTCCCAAGAGGCTCGGAAAATTGTTAGCATGGATTATATAGAAACAGGTTTGAGAAGCACCTTTCAGTAGAAGAAAGGAAAAGGCACGCTTGAGTTTCTTTCATAAAAACAGTGTGATGTGACTGATTTTCAATCATAACTGCTAACTGGTATTAAGTAACTGTTAATATTATTGTGTTTTATATAGATTATCTTAATAGTTGCTGCAGTCCTACCTGCCCGATACTGTTTTTACCCCCGTCTTACCCGTGGGGGAACAGACAGTGGGAGGTTAGCAACTGTCAGAGCTCAGATTCACATCCTAAAAGACCACAGGGCCTTATTCTTAATTTCACCAAGACCTCTTCTCCCAAATTACACATATTTATTAAACCTGTTTTCTTCACTTAGTAACTTACCTTAAATTTTTTTCTTAAGGAATATAAGTCAATATCATTGTTGGTAAATGTATTATATGCCATTATAACAGACCATAATTTATTTCATCTGTCCTCTACCATGAGCTATTTCTATTTCTTTCTTTTATTTTTTTTTCCATCTTTTAAAACAGTTCTCTGGAAAATCTGAATAAAATTGATGGATTACATCTGTATCAATGTCCTGATTGTTACATTGTCCTGTAGTTTTGTGATGTGTTACCATTGGGGTCAGCTGGGTAAAGGGTACACGGGTTCCCTCTGTATTATTTCTTGCAACTGCATGTGAGTCGACAATTATCTCAAAACATTTTTAAAGCCGTCCCATTTTCAAAAAGTCCTCAACATTCTTGTACACATATTTGTACACCTCTTTCTGTTTCCTTGGGATAAGTGTTCCCAAAAGAGGAATTTTGCGTCAAAATCCTATCTTTGTTAAGTGCCTACAAGGGGCCTGGTCCTGTGGTGTGAGCACTGGGAACGAGCGATGACTGAGCACACCATTACCTGCACATTGCCCATAACCCGGCCCGAAAGGGAGACTGAATGGAAGCCCTGGGCAGCCTGCAGTCAGGGTGTGTGGAGACTCGTAGGTGACGTGCTCCGAAAGGTGCTGGGAAGGAGAGAATCATTCTCACGGTTGTCAGGTCGTGACCAGATAACTGAATGCACGGGCTGTGTGTGGAGTAAAATGGAATTTGCTACCCAAGTTTTAGACCTTACAGGTCATCTGTAATGACGTCTGATGCAAAGTGAAGACTGACAGGGTCAGGTGGTTTAGCATTTGTGCACAGGACACCGTGGCTGGAAGGCCAAGTTCAGAAGTCCAGTTCAGCCTTCCAGTGAGACAGCTGTCAATGTCTGCAGAGCACCCCTTGGAATTCTGGTCCTGTTTCTAGTCGGTGCCCCAGCATGTGTGGGCATGGGGATGCACCAAAGAGCTGGTTTACGTATTAGGAAGTGAAAGGAAATAAAAGTCAATGCGTAAAATAATGCAAAGATCATGTATTCTGAGCTTTTTTTCCCACCATGTCAAAAAGAGACTTTAAAAAAGAAGTTTCTCTGTTTGAGAGTCCAACGGCCATTTAATGATTTTTTTTAAAGTTTGTTTATTTTTGAGAGAGAGTGTGAGCAGGGGAGGGGAGGAGAGAGAGGGACACAGAATCTGAAGCAGGCTTCAGGCTCTGAGCTGTCAATACAGAGCCCAGTGTGGGGCTCGAACCCACGAACCGCACAAGCTCATAAGCTGAGCTGAAGTTGGACACTTAACCGACTGTGCCACCCAGGTGTCTGCCATTTAATGAACTTAAAAGAAATGCACACACGTATATACATCCAACCAACACCTGCTGTTACACACCAAGTGAGGTGTACTTAAGAAAATCAAGATCATGGGGTGCCTGGGTGGTTCAGTTGGTTAAGTGTCTGACTTCAGCTCAGGTCATAATCTCACGGTTTGTGGGTTTGAGCCCTGCATCGGGCTTTGTGCTGACAGCTCAGAGCCTGGAGCCTGCTTCGGATTCTGTCTCCCTCTCTCTCTCTGCCCCTCCTGCTCACGCTCTTGTGTCTCTCTCAAAAATAACCAAACATTAAGAAAAGAAGGAGAAAATCAAGATCAGACGGGGTTCAGGTCACCAGGACCACCAGCAGGTTCCGTGGTTCTGAGTGGACTCACATTCAACAGGCAGTCCTGCTCGTGGCCAGGGTTTATCCGGTGACCGGGCACACAGCACAGTCAGCCGAGGGACAGGCACATGGGACAATGTCGGGAGGAATCCAGGCACACACTTCCCAAGAGCACCTTCCCAGTGCAGTGATCCAGGACATGCTTAATCCCCCAGCTTGAGTGACAGCACATGTGAAGTGTCGTCCACCAGGAAAGCTCATCAGGGCCAGTCACAGAGGCACCGTCTGCCTGGTACATCCCAGAATTGCAGACCCCCAGAGGAAAGCAAGGGTTCCGTATAAACCACATGCTTTCTACAGTTTAAGAGCAGTGAGCTGCCTTGTCAGGGAGTGGCGGGGACCCTCCGGAAGTCCAGCCAAGGGCCAAGAAACTTCAAACCTGCTCTGTTAGCTCTTTTCTGCATAAGGGATGCATAACTTTCCAGGCTTTTTCTTTCTGTTTCTCTGTGTTTCCTGTTTCTATTGATGTGTTACGGTTATTCTGTGTCTGTGTGTATCTGTATACGCATACATATGTTCATATATAAAATACTGCAACTGTATTATTCTGTTTTGGTAGACTGATTTTTCTGCTGCCAATATCTCCGAAGTAGTCATGTCTTTTAAGGATTTCTCCCAACTTAGCATTTCATGAACATTTACTCTTTTACATCGTACTCGATGCAGTCAGCTTTTCTGGACTCAGTGCTGAACACGGTGGCCTTTCCTTCACTGTATCCACCTGCCGTGTCTTGACCAACCTCACCCCATCTAGAGGCCAGAACAGATTCGAGGGCACGGGATCCACGCAGGGTTACCTTCAGCCCTGACACCAACTCCAAGTTCAGGACTTTCCCGAAATGACTTTCAGGTTCAATAAATCAGGACTGGAAGCATTCCTAGGATTCACTGAGAACTGTTCTCATAGTTACAGTTAATTACAGGGGAAGGATGCAGATTAACAAGCTTCCAGTGTCCAGTGTCCTCTCCCCATGGAGTTAGGACTGGATTCCCTGTCACAGGGACGTAGGACAATATGCATAGAGTATTGCCAAACGCCCAGAGTTTTCACAGGCCTGGTTGGTTGACTGAATGATTGATCATCCAGGCATGATTGACTAATTGTCTCCATGCTAATCTCATTATCAGATCATGACCCAAAGCACCCACCCCGAATCACCTGGGTTGGACTTTGTTGTGTAGCCAGTTCCTGCCCTAAGACTAGTTGGGTATAACCAGAGGCACCAAAACAAAGACATTCTCATCAGGTGTGATGTAGGTCACCTCTTGGAAGTTGAGGGCAGGGGCACCTGGGTGGCTCAGTAGGTTGAGCACCCGACTCTTAATTTCACTCAGGTCATGATCCCAGGGTTGTGGGATCGAGCCCTGAGTTGGGCTCTGTGATGAGCATTGAGCTTGCTTAAGATACTTTCACTCTGCCCCCCTCCCCAGCTCTTGTCCTCTCTCACTGTTTAAAAAAAAAAAAAAAAAGTTGAGAGCAAAAGAGAAAGAAGAATGAGATCTTGCCATTTGTAACAAAATAGATGCACCTAAAGAGTACTAAGCGAACTAAGAGAAAGACAAAGACCATATGATTTCACTTATATGTGGAATCTAAATAAAACAAATGAACAAACTAAAACAGAAACAAACCCATAAATGCAGAACACCAACAAGCATGGTTGCTGGAAGGGAGGGGTGGGAGGGGCAGAATGGGTGAAGGGGAGGGGGGGGGAGGTCAGGCCTCCAGCCCTGGAGAGAGTCACAGGGATGAGAGGGACAGCATAGGGAACACAGCGGCATTGTAACAAGTGTAACAGGGCCGCTACACTTGTGTGCACAGCATGAGATACAGACTTGCGTATTCCTGACACTAACACAACACTGTCCGTGCGCTGCAGTTGAAAAAACGATGTTGAGGGCCGCCTGGCTGTCCCAGTCATTGGAGCGTGCGACTCTTGATCTGGGGGTCGTTGAGTTCATACCCACGCTGTGGGTAGAGATTACCTAAAAAAAAATAAAAATTTAAAAAGCAAAAGAGTTATCTTGAGAAATGACAGCTGAGAGTAGGTCTGACTTCAAGGCAAAACCATAACTACAGGCCGCTCTAATGTGTGTGTGCAGCTGGGTTTCCGGAGGTTTTGGGGAGAGTGATTTCCCTTTTTGCGCAGACTCCTCTGTATCCTCTCCGGACGTGTCATGTTGATACGTGCATATTGTGGGAGAGGAATGCGGGGGCGGGGCTTGGAAACAAAGACAGAGGAGCTGGAAGGTTGTATGTCGGCATTTGGGGACCAAGGTGCACTTGTTTTAATGCCTCTTTTTTTCTCGTATATCTCTGGCTTCTCTGGATTTTGTGTCTTTGGTAAAAGAAACCCCAAGAGGACTGATCAGTTCTTGATTCTAAAACTATGGCCCACGTAAGTATGTTTTTCTCTCTCCTTCTTGAAATGTGATGTTTAGGTCCTGTGGATATTTTTATGAGTTATCCTGAAGCCTCCTGCCCGACTGAGGCCCCTGTAATTGCCCCCCCTACCACCACCACCACCTCGGGTCTTCTGTTCTGGTGAACGACAATGCCATACAGCCCTGTGCCCCCGCATGGCTAATGCTCACTTCACCCCCAAGCCAGTGATTTCACTGTCTCCTGTGTGCTCACGTTTTTGTCAGGAGTAACGGGGGAGCAGCGAAGGAGGAAAGTCCCTTGAGAGAAATACTTGGGCCACGTCTGTGGTTTGAGGAGTTGGAGGTGGTGGTCCCATGTGACCACATGCAAAAACTAAAATTCTCCCCGTTCTCCACTGGTCTTTTTTCAGGCCGAGAAAAGGGAACGTTCACGTTGTCTGGTCAGTGTCAGTGTGTGGTGAGAGCTCGAGCTCCAGGAGGCTTTTGGGGTCGGATAGGGCTGTGCTTAGGGCCTGAGGGGCCGTGGTGTTACCAGGGGACCCAGGAGATGCATTGTGTTGTCGAGGAGACCTGCCAGACCCACACTCCCATCCACGTGATTCTGCACCAGTATCCTAAGTCAGGAACGGGGAAAAGGCAGGGGTGGTGGGTGGCGACGGGTGAGAAGGTCACCCAGTACAGAAGTCCCGGATGATCATCTACTCCCAGAATTGGGGAAAACCCCGGATGTCTGGTTGTACCTAGGTGTACAGCTGTAGTAAATTTAATCTGTTCCCACGAGGGAATAAGAAAATGCTGCTCATTACGTAGGAAGACTGCTTAAAGTCTTGGCAAATGATGAGCATGAGGCTTGAGAACATTCCGACACATGAGCCCTAGTTTCGAAGGTAAAAGAGCTCACATTTCGAGACAAAACCCTAGGCATTTTCCTTCCCTTGGAGGATAGAAAGGGTGCCCCAGGAAGCCACAGTTGCTGAGGTGTTATGGGGCAGGCACTCAGGAGGAGCCCCAGGATTGACAGGTTGGAGTAAGGAGGCATCCCACAGGCCGTGGGGTTTTCTCTTCAGCCTCCCGGCCTGCTGCGGTCACAGCCCCCACCGCGTCCTGTCCGTGTCCAGCCCGACCCAGCACAGAGCCCTTTCTGGCCTGTCTTTCTTCTTGAGCCTGTGCTCCCTCATCTCATCAGGGACGTGTGGGTTTGTGTTCTCAGGGTCTGGTGACGTTCTCAGATGTAGCCATCGACTTCTCGCAGGAGGAGTGGGCGTGCCTGGACTCCTCGCAGAGGGACCTGTACTGGGACGTGATGCTGGAGAACTACAGCAACCTGGTGTCCCTGGGTGAGCTGCCTGCCCCCCGGAGCGTCGGGACTGCCTTCCAAGGACCTAGCCGACTTCCTTCTTCTCCTTCCCAAGGAGTGTCCTGAGCTCAGCCGCATCTAAAATGGGCGTCATGCGCCCTCGTCTGCTCTGTCAGCGATCGTCCCACCTTTGGGGCATCCTGTCCTTAGTGACCAAAGTGAATTTAGATTCTGGAATATTTATTTCACAGCCATCTCCATATTACGGTAGTGTGTTACCGCCCAAACCACTGTGGATGGACTGTGCTACTCTGGGGACCCACCTCCTGGGAAAACCGCTCCGCACAGCAACTTCATCTTCGTGGTAAACCAGCGTCTGACATACAGGCAGACCGAGTGAACAGCATTCCTGTAAAACCAAAGCGAGCACTTTCCATTTGCTGCACGTTGTTACCTGCAGTGAGGCTGAAAGTTCCCATTCCTGAATCCTGAGTTAAACATAGGATGACCGTGTCCTGTAAACGTTTCAGGACATGTCTTGTTTTCCTGTTGGAAAACAGTAGCCATAGTGTTAGTGGCTGATACTGTGCCCACTGTGTACCCGGCGTTGTTGTGAGCACTGTGTGTACAAACACTTCATCTCGCCCCCACCAGCTTATGGTGTCGGCACAATTGCCGTATCTGATCTGTAGGCGAGAATACTTGGGCATAGGGTGACTAGGTCAGACAGGGAGGCAGAAGCAAGAATCGAACCCTAGAGTTGTGGCCCGGCTCCACACTGTCACCCCCTCCCCCGTTGTACTTGCCTCCAGGGGTAAGGCCCCTGGGAGTTTAAAATAAGATCTTCCTGTCTGGCTGTCTGTTTGTTCTTTGATCATTTCTCTTTTCTGAAGTCTGACCACTTTGACTTGCAGCTTGTCAGAAATTTCGCCAAGTCTCCATCAAAACATTTTTGAGCTTATGATTTGTTTAAGTCCCACATCACGTGCATTTCTTTTTTCGGAAGCAGGGCCTTTCATTTCTAAGCCAGATGTGACTTGCTGCTTTTGGGAGCAGGGGAGAGAGCCTGGGTTGAGAGGGGGGTATGCGTGCAGAGGACAGTGACAGCCGGTCCGCCTGGGACGTGCCATCGAGGCAGCGAGCAGGTGTGCCCCTGGGCATTTGGGAAGCTCGCTGCAAAGGCCCAAGGCCTGTGGGGAAGAAGTCACCATCAGGAACCTGATCTCCACCCCATCCCCCTCTACCCATTCTCCTCTACTTCACCCCACTTCTCGTGTCGTGGATGCTGCTGGTCTGCGGACCAGCCTCCAATAGCAGGGGCGTAGACGGCGTGATCCCATGCCCTTTGTCATTCATGCAGGTTGGCTGGATTCTTAGCTTTGAGGGCTTTTCTCCTTTTCCTTTTGTCTGATTTTCACTAATACCTCTTCCCGGGTGTGGTTATGTTCTAACATCACAAGACGTTGTCTGGTTATGGCTCTTTTTGTGCCTTTAGCTGTCACTGACACTCGGTGCCTAGACCCACTTTTGCAGAGGGATTCAAAATGGGGATCTTCTAGGGACGCCTGCGTGGCTCAGTCGGTTAAGCGTCCGACTCTTGGTTTTGGCTCAGGTCATGATCTCGCGGTTTGTGAGTTCGAGCCCCACGTCAGGCTTTGCATTGGTGGTGAGGGGCCTGCTTGGGATTCTCTCTTTCTCTCTCTTTCTCTCGCTCTTCTCTCTCTCCTCTCTCTGCCCCTCCCCCACTCACGCTGTCTGTCTCTCTCAAAATGAGCTTTAAAAAATACATTTTAGGGACACCTGCGTGGCTCAGTCGGTTAAGCGTCCGACTCTTGGTTTTGGCTCAGGTCATGATCTCGCGGTTCGTGAGTTTGAGCCCCACGTCAGGCTTTGCATTGGTGGTGAGGGGCCTGCTTGGGATTCTCTCTCTCTCTCTCTCTCTCTCTCCCTCTCTCTCTCTCTCCCCCCCCCTCCCCCTCTCCCTCTCCCCCCTTCTCTCTCCTCTCTCTGCCCCTCCCCCACTCACGCTTTCTGTCAGTCTCAAAATGAACTTTAAAAAATACATTTTAAAAAATGGTGATCTTTTATCACCACTTCTTTGTTTGTTCACTGCACTATTTTAAAGAGAAACTGCTCCATCTACTACTTGGTTATGTAATGACACCATTTGTACCTGATAAAGATTGTTCTTTAAAGAGAAAATTACCAGTTCCTACAGTAAAGGGCTGCCTTGTTAGCATGCTCCCAGTTGATCATTTAACACTTTGTAGCATCGTTGTGACCTCAGGAAGTTGAACATGTTCAGGATTTTGCAGCCCCTTGGAGTTAACGTCGTACGGATGGTCAGATCCTCCTGAACATTCCTTTATACGCTTTACCACGTTTCTTACAGTGAATCCTACACATTGTCTCTTTTATTGCCTTCGATGTTGGGTCTTTATGTCCAGAACTACTTTTCATTATATGACTGACACTACATAATTTCAGAATATTTTATACCCCGCTACCCAACTGTACATTCTTGTTTTTTACATTAGTGGTGTATTTGACTTTCCTGCATTTTCCAGGTATGTCATTACATTATCTGCAGATTTGTTCTTTATCATCTTTATTTTTGAGATCTGCCCCTCCGATTTCTTTCTGCCTAATTGCGTCAGCTCATAGGAAATAGTGGGGCGTCTAACAGACAGTTCCTTTTTCTTGTCTGACTTTAGCAGGAAGGTGTGCATCTCCAGTGTTTCCTCATTAAGTATTATGGTCCCAGGAGTGGACTCTATATTCTAACAAGAGCCCTTAGGGGATTCATGTTTGTTCTCCTAGAGAAGTTTTATTTCTCTTAGGCAAGGTTTTTGGTTTGTGGTTAGTTTTGTGTTTTCATTCTCCTTAGAAGGAAACAAATATGTTTATTTTTTTTCCCCCAGATTTGGAGTCACCATATGGGACCAAGAGTTTACCTATAGAAAAGGGCATTTACGAAATAAATTTATCCAGGTGGAACTCAAATGGAAAAAGTAAATCCCTGGGCCTTAACTGGATGTGTGAAGGTGAGTTTGAAAGATCACAGGGCCCTCAGCAGGGCTGTTTGAATCAAGTGATAACCAACCATGAGAAAGCGCCCACTTGTAGAGAAAATACCTCTGGTAGACCACACCAGAGACCTCATGCTAGGGAGAATTCCTATGAATGTAAGGAATGCGGGAAGGCCTTTAGTCGTGGCTACCAGCTCACTCAGCATCAGAAAATTCACACGGGGGAGAAACCCTACGAATGTAAAGAATGCAAAAAGGCCTTTCGTTGGGGCAATCAACTCACGCAACACCAGAAAATCCACACGGGGGAGAAACCCTATGAATGTAAGGACTGCGGCAAGGCCTTCCGCTGGGGCTCGAGCCTGGTCATTCATAAGAGGATCCACACGGGCGAGAAGCCCTACGAGTGTAAGGACTGCGGGAAGGCCTTTAGACGTGGTGACGAGCTCACCCAGCATCAGAGGTTTCACACGGGGGAGAAGGACTACGAGTGCAAAGACTGCGGGAAGACCTTCAGCCGTGTGTATAAACTGATCCAGCACAAGCGAATTCACAGCGGCGAGAAGCCCTACGAGTGTAAGGACTGTGGGAAGGCCTTCATCTGCGGCTCGAGCCTCGTCCAGCACAAGAGGATCCACACTGGCGAGAAGCCCTACGAGTGCCAGGAGTGCGGGAAGGCCTTCACGCGAGTCAACTACCTCACTCAGCATCAGAAGATCCACACCGGTGAGAAACCACACGAGTGCAAGGAGTGCGGGAAGGCCTTCCGCTGGGGCTCGAGCCTCGTGAAGCACGAGAGGATTCACACGGGTGAGAAGCCTTACAAGTGCACAGAATGTGGGAAGGCCTTTAACTGTGGCTACCACCTCACGCAGCACGAGCGGATCCACACGGGCGAGACGCCTTACAAATGTAGGGAGTGCGGGAAGGCCTTCATCTACGGGTCGAGCCTTGTGAAACATGAGAGGATTCACACAGGGGAGAAGCCCTACGAATGTAAAGAGTGCGGGAAGGCCTTCAGTCACGGCCATCAGCTTACGCAGCATCAGAAGATTCACACGAGTGAGAAGCCCTTTGAAGGTAAGGAGTGTGGGAAGGGGTGTCACCATGTGAACCATCTTCGAGAACATGAGAGAATTCACACTGCTGGAAAACCTCTTGAACACAAAGAACATGCAGAAACTTCCATCCCACATTCCTTCCTTCCACAACACAAGGAAAACCCATGATACGATTTAACACGAGAAAGCCTTCACCAGACACCCTTCTGCTCTCAGAACACCCTCTGACCTCAGAGGAGTCATGCTTGAGGCAGATTTGGAGAATGGAGAAATCACTTTTTCTTAGTGATCACCGTATACCCTGTGTAGACTTTTTTTTTTTTTTTTTTTCTCACTGAATTGGTTAGTGCAGTGAGTGGATAGAAGCCTCCTAGTACCACTCGATGTCTGTCTCATTTCAGACTTGTTCTGGGGAATAACTCCGCCAATGTAACATATGCGGGAGAGCCTCCCGCCATGGTACACTCCCTCCCCGTTATCGTCACCATCCCACTGCTTTACTCCCTGTGATTCACTGGGGAAGTGACCTGGTACCCCCTGTGCGTTATGTGTGGAATGGGGATAATTACACCTAATCCTGCTGTTGTGGTGACTGCGTCTGGTACTTGTAAACTCTTTGAAAGTGTATCTGGAATATCACATAAGCTCAATAAATATTAGCTGTTGTTGTTCTTACCATCATTACCATGGGCGTTGCTCTTAGTGAATTCTTACAGGAAGACCCCCTTCCCTGTGGGTACAGTGGGTTTAGAAAAGACTCAGACTTCTAGAAGAAAATAACAGTAATCTAGAGATTACTGCCACGGCCTTGGGGTGGACAGTGTTTCTTGGTACACAAAAGATGCTCATTGTGAAATAAAAAGTTTACATGTTGGATCTTGTTGAAAGTTGTTCGTCAGGCGAAACCATGAAGCCAGCAAAAACAGCAGGAAGAAGGCACTTCCTGTCCATGCACCTGGTAAAGGACTCACCAGAAAACCAAATCCCCCAAGTCAGTAACAAATTGGTGGGAAAGGCGGGGAGGGAGACTTAAATAAGCGCTTGACAGAGATCATCAAATGGCCGGTGAGCCAGTGAAATGGGTTCGACGTCTTTTCTCACCAAGGAAATAAGAACACTACCTGTGATTTCACCGGATCGCTAGAATAGCTACTATTAGAATCACGTGTGAGCCTGGCACTTTGTTGGATCGTCACACGTGACCTGTTCTGGAAGGAATATGGGACCAGCATGTGAGATCTTGGGGGTCCCACAGCAGGAGCAAGGAGGTGGTGCTCAAGGGGGGTGGTGAGTGGACTTGCCCTGGGGGGAGGCGCTGGGACCCTCCATCCAGTCCTGGGAGAATGAAGGGAGCAGTTAGAGTCAGGAGTCCTAGGGAGAAGGGAAAGGTCATCTTGTGGAAAGGACCAGAGCCCACAGGAGTGAGTTTGAGAAGCTGGGGGAGGAATGGCTAGTGCTCAGAGAGGTCCTGGGAGACTGAAGCCTTCAAGAGCTAGAAGACTTGAATGCCTGTGGGTCTGGCCTTGGTACGGGGGGTGGTAGTGTGGTTAGAGCACAGAGGAGCGTCCTACAAGGGCAACAGAGGATGCAGATTCTGGGGTCAACGTAGGGCTTAATGTTTGGTTTACCTCCGGGTTGGGGTGTAGTATTCACAGAATACAGGTGTCTGCAGACTACAGGTGTGGGTGGGTGCTGTCCTGCATGAAGGGAAGTGGGGGCAGGGATAGAGCGAGGCCACCCAGGCACCCCCACAGTTTCAACTTCAGAAATCTTCAAACTCTGCTTTGGACTGTCAAGAGTGTGGTCTCCCAGTGGTTGCCACCTTGGCATCAGAGTAGTTCTGACAAGTTCATTCTTGCCACCCATGAAAGCATCAATGCATAATCCTTGCTTCAGGCTCAGTTTTTGGGAGAATAGGGTTTAAGGCATCTTGATGCAGCTCTGTCACATCACTACTCATTTGCTTCTGGTGCATATCCAAAACTGAAATTTCTACTGAAGGTTTTTTTTTTTTTAATTTTTAATGTTTATTTATTAGAGAGGGTAAGCAGGGGAGGAGCTGAGAGAGGGAGACACAGAATCCAAAGCAGGCTCCAGGCTTTGAGCTGTCAGCACAGAGACTGACATGGGGCTTGAACTCGAACCGTAAGATCATGACCTGAGCCGAAGTCATACACTTAACTGACTGAGCCACCCAGGCACCCCTCTACTGAAGGTTTACTGACTTATCATCTGTGTTCTCCATCAGAGTGTGAGTTCTTGAATCCTGTGACCTTTCGCTTGCTTACCTCTGAATCCTGACCCTTTTTTAAAAAACAGTTTTTTTAATGTTTATTTTTGAGAGAGAAAGAGAGCACGAGCAGGGGAGAGTTAGAGAGAAAAAGGGAAACACAGAAACCGAAGCAGGCTCCAGGCTCCGAGCAGTCAGCACAGAGCCTGACTCAGGGCCCAAAACCCATGGACTGTGAGATCATGACCTCAGCCGAAGTCGGATGCTTAACCAACTGAGCCACCCAGGTGCCCCTGAATCCTGACCCTTTTGAAGAGTAGGCACCATGTACATTGTAGGCAGTCAAGAAATGTCTGTTGAACATCTGAATTTTATTGAGCCTCAATAACACATTAATCAATGATCCCCTTCTCAAATATATAAGCATAAGACACACTTTATCATTAAGGATATGTCTAAAGAGCTGTTGCAAGGATTCACAAGATCTTGACAGGGGGTGGAATGATACAAAGTGCTGAAAGAAAAGGCTGCAAACCAAGAATTCTTTATCCGTCAAAACTGTCCTTTAAAAACTAGACAGAAGTGAGGACATTCCCAGATAGAAGACCAAGGAGTTGCTTGTTAACAGACCTGCCCTACAGGAAATGCCAAAGGAGCGCCTGGGGTGACTCGGTCAAGCATCCGACTTCTGTTCAGGTCATGATCTCACGGTTCATGGGTTCTAGCCCCACATCGGGCTCTGTGCTGATAGCTTGGAGCCTGGAGCCTGCTTCAGATTCTGTGTCTCTCTCTCTGCCTCTCCCCCACTCATGTTCTGTATCTCAAAAATAAACATTAAGATTTTTGAAAAATGCTAAAGGGAGTCCTTCAGGTTGACATGAAATGGCACACGGCAGTAATTTGAAGGCATGTAAAGAAACCGTAACTACACAGGTAAATATTTGTAATCCCTCTGATTTCCTGCGTGATATAAAGGATAAATGCATCAGAAATGATGTCTGTGTTAATGGGCACAAAAGTAAACCTGTAACTGACAGTGATAGGAGCACGGTGTCTCTGTTACTGAATCTAAGTTGGCATCAGCTCAAACTAGATTGTTACAAATTTAGAATGTCGGCTAAAATCCCCATTGTAACCATTAAGAAAATATCTTTATATACATAAAAAGAGGGGCGCCTGGATGGTTCAGTCGGTTAAGCGTCCGACTTCGGCTCAGGTCATGATCTCACAGTTCGTGGGTTCAAGCCCCACATCGGGCTCTGTGCTGACAGCGTGGAGTCTGTTTGGGAGTCTCTCTCCACCCTGTCCCCTACTCTCTCACTCTCTCTCTCTCTCTCTCTCTCTCTCTCTCTCTCTCCCTCTCTCAAACATTTAAAAATATTAAAAACACAAAAAACAAAAAGGAAACTAGGGGCGCCTGAGTGGCTCAGTTGGTTTAGCGTCCTACTCTTGACTTTGGCTCAGGTCATGATCTCACAGCTCATGAGTTCGAGCCCCGCGTCGGGCTCTGTGCTGACAGCTCAGAGCCTGGAACCTGCTTTGGATTCTGTGTCTTCCTCTCTCTCTGCCCATCCCCCACTTACACTCTGTCACTCTCTCTCAAAAAAAAAAAAAAAAAACACATTAAAACATTAAAAAAAAACCTCACCGTATTAACTTCGCTGTTCATTTTCTTGACTTCCATCCTCACAACGGTCATATTCTTCACTCTACTGCTTACCCCACAGACAATCCTGACTTGGCTCTTACCAACATCTTCAGCATCCACAATCTCAATTTCAAGTATTCCCTTCAGCACAGCGGTCTTGACTTTTAGTTCCACCCAAATGTACCCACGTATCCACCATCACTTCCCATGCCGCCCCGCCTCTGGCAATGCAATTCTCTTCAGTTCACAACTTTCCCTCACCAACCCTACCACGTAAGAGTATGACCGAAAATGTAAAGAAAAATGGTCACTTACACAAGCTGATAAGTCAACTATGCCTCAATAAAGCGGGTGGGAAAATTAAAATGATCAGTTCTCTTGGATATTATGAAATGATGTACCTCACCTGATACTACTCTTAGAGTCTCCATTGCCTGATGTTAACACAGCTATGCCAGCTTCCTGTTACCACTTGCACGATGTGTCTATTCTCTTCCTTTTTTTTTTTTAATGTTTTTGTTAAATTTTTTCTTAATGTTTATTTCACTCTGAGAGAGACAGAGAGAGAGAGAGAGACAAAGTGCAGACAGGGGAGGGGCAGAGAGAGGGGAACACAGAATCTGAAGCAGGCTCCAGGCTCTGAGCTGTCAGCACAGAGCCCAACGCGGGGCTCAAACTCACGAACTGTGAGATCATGACCTGAGCCGAAGTCACTTAACCGACTGAACCACACAGGCAACCCTGATGTTTATTTTTGAGAAGGAGAGAGAGCGCGAGCAGGGGAGGGGCAGAGAGAGAGGGAGACGCGGAGTCTGAAGCAGGGTCCAGGCTCTGAGCTGTCAGCACAGAGCACAAAGGGGGGGCTCCAACCCATGAACCATGAGGTCATGACCTGAACCAAAATCGGACGCTTAACCGACTAAACCACCTAGGTGCCCCTAAGAGCCTGTCACTCTTGATCACAGGGTTGTAGGTTGAAGCCTCACACTGGGTGGAGATTACTTAAAAAAAAAAAAATTATTTTTTTAATGTTTAGGGAGAGAGAACAGGGGAGAGGGGCAGAGGGAGAGGGAGAGAAAGAGAATCTTAAGCAGGCTCCACTCTCAGCACGGAGCCTGACTTGGGGCTCAATCCCAAGACCCTTGCTTGGATCATGACCTGAGCCTAAATCAAGAGTAAGACACTCAACCGACTGAGCCAACCGGGGGCCCCCCAAAGAAATATTATTCAGCCTTTAAAAGACTGAATTTTGGTACATGCTGCAACACAGATGAATCTGGAAGACATTATGGTAACTGAGATATGCCGATCACAAAGACAGATGTATGATTCCACTTCTATGAAGTACTCGGAGTCCTCAAATTCATGGAGACAGAAAGTAGAATGCGCTGGCCATGGGATAGAGGGAGGGGGAGGAGGAGGTGTTTAATGGGGGCAGAGTTTCATCTTGCAAGATGAAGAGTTACGCAACATACAAATAAAATATGGTTTGGGCGCCTGGGTGGCTCAATCGGTTAAGCATCCAACTTTAGCTCAGGTCATGATCTCAGCTCGTGGGTTCGAGCCCACGTTGAGCTCTGTGTTGACAGCTCAGAGCCTGGAGCCTGTTTCAGGTTCTGTGTCTCCCTCTCTCTCTGCCCTTCCCCCACTCATGCTCTGTCTCTGTCTCAAATAAATAAACATTAAAAAAAATGTTTTTATCATACAGACGGGTCACTCAGATAAAATTTATCTCTGCTAATAATCTTTACTCTGGAAACACTCTCCAATTTAGATTCTTCTATGTAATTAAAGGAGGGGCAAAAGTTCCTCTTGAGGCTTCAGGGTCTTGACTGCTTTCAACTTAAAGTAACCTGCATGCCAACAGTGCCTATTCTGGGGGTACCTTTCCTCAACCCCTTCAATATCTAAGATTTTTTTTTAACGTTATTTATTTGGAGAGAAAACATGAGCAGGGGCAGAGAGAGAGAGAGGGAGAGAGAGAATCCCAAGCAGGCTCCACACTGTCAGCGCAGAGCTCAACACAGGGCTCGATCCCACAAACCATTAGACCATGACCTGAGCTGAAACCAAGAGTCGGACACTTAACCAACTGAGCCATCCAGGTGCCTTTATTTCTAAGATTTTTAAATATTTGAATCCATTTGATCACCAAGGACCCAGAGAAGTAGGAGCTGTATAACACGGGACCCCACTCACAGCCCTTCCTCCCCCCATCTTCTTAGGCCCCTTGACTTGCGAGTCTGCACATGCCTGGGACAGTCGGGTGCAGGGGATCCCCAAGCTGAGCTGGGACCCAACCAGAAGCAGGGGAACTCTGATATCTGTTAATCCACACAGGCATGGCATTTAACAAGCAAGCATCATGCACTCGCCCCGCCTAGCACATGGGGATGGGAGAAGATACAGATGACTATGAATTCATCCTGTTCTTCAAGGAGCTCAGCTGGCTGGGCCAGCGGAGCAAGCAGCCACGAGAGGCAACGTGATGCAAGACAGAAGAAGCACCGTTCCTTCACGGGAGAGTCCCAGGTGAGGGAAGGGGCCTGGTGCAGGACTGACAGAACAGGTTACAACATGCATCAAACACCGGACGTGCTGAAACGCCGGGTACGATCCACCAATAATGGGACTGAAATGCAGTACTCTTTCACTAACTTTCAAAAAGTCATCCACCCAAGATGGAGCGAAGTGGCTTAAGCTCTTGAGCAGACTTTTGGTTGGTTGTGTGGAAACCAACTCAGACCCCCAGGGTTGACATTAAGATTATCTTAAAGCTTTTTTTTTTTTTTCTTAAAGGTTTATATAAGTATTTTTGAGTGAGAACCCAAGCGGGGCAAAGGGAAAGACAGAGGGAGACAGAGAATCCCAAGCAGGCTCCGCGCTGCTCAAACTCACGAGCCAGAGCCGAAACCAAGAGTCCAACGCCTAACCAACGGAGCCACCCAGGCATCCTGAATATGAAGATTATTTTATTTTATTTTTTAATTTTTTTTAACGTTTATTTACCTTTGAGACAGAGAGAGACAGAGCATGAACGGGGGAGGGGCAGAGAGAGAGACACACACACAGAATCCAAAGCAGGCTCCAGGCTCTGAGCCATCAACCCAGAGCCCGATATGGGGCTCGAACTCACAGACTGCGAGATCGTGACCTGAGCTGAAGTCGGACGCTCAACGACTGAGCCACCCAGGCGCCCTGAAGATTATTTTAAAGGGAAGTCATTTGAGACCCAACCGATGCACAAAGGAGCCTTCTTGGCTCTTCCCTTATGTGACTCAAAGCAGAATATTCTACAGTATAAGGATGCAACAAACTCCCTCTTCAGGGAAGGGCTGTTCCCAAGCAGAAGGAAAGTAAACTTACTATTCTAATTCCCTGACGATGGAAAGACCGCTCACACCTGCACAGGCAAACACTATCACAAAGTTTCTTATCTCCTGTTTGTTCTCTTAAAAACCTATTCACCTAGGGGCGTCTGGGTGGCTCAGTGGGTTAAGCCTCTGACTTTGGCTCAGGTCATGATCTCACGGTTCCATTAGTGAGTTCGAGACTCGCATTGGGTTCTGTGCTGATAGCTCAGAGCCTGAAGCCTGTTTCGGATTCCGTGTCTCACTCTATTTCTCTCTGCCGCTCCTCTGCTCATGCGCTGTCTCTCTCTCTCTCAAAAATTAAAAAAAAAAAAAATGCGCGAGTGACCTTCGGATGGGGCATTCTATTCGATGGCACTTTTACCGTCTGGGGTCTTCTGACTTTGTATGGGTGCACCTGCCCGACTTTTGTTCTCCCCTGCGGCCCAATTCAAGCTCTTTAATGGGATGTCTTAAGGACCCCCAGGCCGTATCCTGGAAAGCGTTCTCTCGTGTTCCGGAAGGTGGCGCTGTAGCTCCAGCTGCGGTCTCTCCCGGCCGACGCGCGGTCCGATCTCCGAGCGCGCTCCGGGTCCGCGGTACCGGCTGCTGCGCGCTCGTAGGCGCTCAGAGCTGGGAGAGGTTTGGGATTGGCGCGAAGTCTCTCCCTTCCAAGGCCCCAGAAATCTGTATCTGCCGTCTCTCCCAGGATCCCTCCTCCCCTGGTAGGGGAGGTCCCACCGTGCGCCGCGGCGTCCTGCGCTCCGAATGGCCGGGCGCCCCCCGTGCCGCTCTCCTTTCCCCGCGCGCGAGGGCGCTGCCGCCGAGTCCCTCCCGGAAGCCTGCGCTCTTGCAGATTCTCGCTGCTGGCGAGACTCCTGCCCTGGTCTGCACTCTCCTGGCTTCCCCGACACTTGCTGGCTCCGCAGGTGCCCGTCACCTCGTGCGCTGGTGCGCAGGCCTCCTTCCGGATCGCGCAGCACCCACGGGGGCGCCTCCGTTCCTGGACGGGTGTCTAACCCGTTGTTAAGGGGGGTAAAAAGGAGGCTTTTCCTTCGCTGCCGTGATGCCGAGGTCACTCCCTCTTCTGTGTCCGTCTTTTGCTCATTTTTGTACCGATTTATCTCTTTTCGTAGTGATTTACAAGAACTCTTCATATGCCGTTGCCTGTATCTTTCCCCACGCTGTGGACTGCCTTTCCCCTTCGTCAATGGTGTTTCGCTTTTTTAAAGAACAGTGGTCCTTAATATTAATATAATTTAATTTGTGTATCTTCCCTATTAAGAATTTTTTGGCCTTTTTAATAAATCTTAGCTTACTCCTAGATCACAAAAAAATATGTCCTTTTATGTTGTCTTCTAAAACCCTACTGTTGTGCCTTCTGATTTTAGGTCTGTAAATCATTTGTATTTGCTTTTTGTGTATGAGGAAAGAGAGAGTCAAGCTCCATTTGTTATGCCATAAAGTGTGGCAACGGGTGATTTTATTTGTTGTGTTGATCTGGGGTTTTTTTGAATGTTTGTTTATTTTTAGGGGGAAGATCTCCCACTTCTGCCTGTTTCTTGGCGTCTCTTCCTCATCCTGTTTTTCAGAACGATACTGCCTTAATCTGGATTCCCCAAATCAGAGCCTGGTACAAGGACGTGAGTTCAAGATGCTTATTTGGAAAACGATCCCCCAAAGCAAGAGGGACGTAGTAGGGAGAGTAAGATAGGGGAAGGCAGGGGACCCAACATAAGGGTAAGTTATTGAAATCCATGGTGTGAGCAATGAGGGGGGCCTTCATCCCTTCTGAAGAGCATATATGATGCCTCATAGAATACCCTGCCAAAAGACGGGAGGTTGGGGCATTTATGTAGCAAATTTAACCCCTCTCCCTCACTGACTTGGGGGTTTTCCTCAGAGGAATTGACTTTCTGCAATTCTGAGCCATTATTTTCTTTCTTCTTTTTTCTTTTTTTAAGTTTATTTTGAGAGAGGGCATGAGCAGGGGAGGGGCCGGGAAAGAAGGACAATCCCAAGCAGGCTCAGCACTGTCAGCACAGAGCCCAGTGCAGGGCTCAAATTCACGAACTGTGAGATCATGACCTGAGCTGAAATCAAGAGACAGATGTTTAACTGGTGAAGCCAGAAGCTTCATGGGTCATTATTTTCTATGGGGTGAACAGCGTCAGAAAAGGCTCTAGGGACAAATACAGAAGGATGAGTGGCCCATGGCTGAGATAAGACTATGGCAGAGTAAGGGGAGTCTGTGTTTGTACGAGACCATTGAAGCCCAGACTGACTTTAGAGGTGCACCAAAGAGATAGGAGGTTGACTTCTGCCAAGGCACAACCCTCGCACCTTCTCAGATATACTCCCTTCCACATGGAGTCCACCCAGTGGTTGAGTCTTCAAGGATCCTGCCACCATCTACAAAATTCTGACTTCAGTATGACAGTGGAACCAGCCATAGTCCCCACTGTACCTCGGACCCAAGACCACTTCTATTACTCATCTCTCCTTCTGCCCGACACCTTCTGGATTCCTGTGGTGGTCAGCACCATATCTTGTCTAAGTCATTTGTCCAGTAGGGCAACTGGGGACTTCGTTTCTAAGTCCCCAGGTCTGAATTGTGGGCTGCTAGGAAGGCATTAGCAGCTGGTCTGTAATCCACTCTTCCTATCCTGACTTATGAACATTCTAATCAGACCTCCTCCCTGAGGTATTAGAGGAAACCAAACTAGACTCCTTATCTATGAAATACTTTTAATAGGATATACCTGGTCTTTCTAGCTGGCTTATAGTAAACAAACCTGGGATTTATGGGTTTACAGGGCGGGGGCCATTGGAAAACATGTCTGCTATTTACTCAGAGTGTGTGTGGGGGGAGAGAAACTCATTGATCAAAGGAACAAACACCTTTGTGGCCCCAATATACATCATTTAAATAAGGACTTCGAATCTTAATTCAGGACCAAGTGTCATTCTGATGTGACAAGGAAGGGCCTGAGAAGCTGTGTTGGCTGCCTTAGACTTTCCCCGTGTTTGCCTGTGTCTTGCAATTATCTGTATCCTTGGAATTATTGATGAAGTTTGATGTGGGTATTGAAAATCTCTGATCACGAGTCTTTCACCGTCCCTGAGGGTTATCTCAGTGACTTTGCTTTTATTGGGTTGCAAGTTCCTTTCACCCATGACTGTAGGGCACACCTCTGGGTCCCAGACACATGTGTTCGTGACCTCATTAGGTAGCAGGGACCCTAGTCCCTGGTCTGGTAGTCATCATGGTGGGCTATCCATGCCTGTGAACGAACTCATTTCTCTGCCCACTGGTTAATCAGCACAGAAAGCCCAAAGTAACCAGGCAGGGACTGGTTTCTGATTCCTGATGAAAGTGTTGCCCTTCTGAAAATGAAGACACCTCATCCAACAGGTTCTAAGGTTGGGGGGTCAGGAAGCACAAATTCTTCGAGTCCCGAGAAATGGGAGTGACAAAAGCCGACTCTTCTTTTCACCCCTTGATGGCTAGACTTGTGCATTCTGATAGGGACACGGCACCTTATATTGACTGTTGTTGGTTTAATGCACATACTGCATGTTGCAGGACAGCACCCCACCCCCACAGGCTGTTATCCCTTAGCTGGCACCTGAGCAGAGCTGTTTCCAGGCCATTCCATCACCCCATTGTGGCAGCTCGCTCTGTATATAATGCAACATATGACATCAACAGTGGTTTCCATAGTCATGCACATACTGACGAGCCATTTCAGCACAAAATGAATCCCCCAGTCTGAGGTGGTGTTTTGTAAGATCCTGTTATCAGGGCTCATTATCAAACACAGGTCTGAGGAAGGAGACTCCAACATACCCACTAGGTAGAGCATCCTCTCTATCTGGTTGTTGAGGGACTTCTCGCTGATGAGTGCTCCCTGGAGGTCATTAACACGAGACACAACGTTCTACATGTGTTGTGTGTCTCTTCATAGGTCATTGACCTACCTCGTCCACAGACCACTTAGACTTCCATCTTTCAGCCTTCTTCCCTTCCCTGACCAATAAGCTGGTCCATGTTCCACTTCCCACAAGTGCATATCTAACCCGATCTCAGGCCACGTCTCTGTCCGTACAAAGTGGGAAGCTGTGGGCACCTCTCGCAGCTCTGGCCGCTGGGCTAATTCCCTTTCACCACGACCACAGGGCCACCTCTGAGAAGCGCTGAGGTGTCAGTGGGCATCCATGGGGGCACGTGACCCACCTGTGAGCCAGGCTGGAGTTTCGCTCTCTCTCAGCTGCTCATAGGAAATCCCGTGAGACCATAGTATGAGGCCAAGAAGAGGCACCAATATAACTGGGTTTGAAACACCGGGACCTGATGTCAATTCTTCTTGTGTAACTTACCTGGGTGTTCTGGACCTTCTCAGCTCGATTCCTCAACGTGCCTCTTCCAAGGTACAAGTAATGGCTGCCACACCATCCAATACGGGACCCGATCTGCCAAGGGTCTAACCGCACCAAAAGCATGATGGGCATTTCTGGCTGTGTGGCCCCTTGATGTCTCACATTCAGAGGCGTTCAGGATTGACTAGGGTTCAGCCGCGATTCATCCCAGGAGTGAGGGGTTCTGCCGCAGAAGGGATGGCCATGCTCCAGAACCCTAGAATCCCTCTGTGAACATTCTGTAACCGATGCTTGCCAAACATTCCTTGGAGTGTCGTCACTACCACAGATACCACTACACGTGGCTGGACCTGCTGGAACAGGAGCAAGGACCCTGTACCACCAGCCTGGACAGACTGCAGGACCTAGTCTTACTCTGGGTCCACCCAAAACCAGCAGCCTTTACGTCACCCTAGAAATGAGTTGGGCGAGACTTTCCTAACAGAGTCATCTTAAGTGGTCTTTTGGGTACCAATTATTTGGGGAAGATTAGAACCTAGAACATGCATCAGGATATATCCTTCTCTTAGGGTGCCTGGGTGGCTCGGTTGGTTGAGCATCTGACTCCCGATTTTGGCTCAGATCATGATCCCATGGTTCGTGAGTTTGAGCCCCATGCCAGGCTCTGTGCTGACAGCTCAGAGCCTGGAGCCTACTTCGGATTCTGTGTCTCCCTTTCTCTCTCTCTGCCCGCCCCCCCACCCCTCGCGCGCTCTCTCTCAAAAATAAAATAAACATTAAAAATATGAATTTCTGTATGTTTGTTTTTAGTAGGCTCCCATGGAGCCCAACATGGGCCTTGAACTCAAGGCCCTGAAATCAAGACCTGAGCTGAGATCAAGAGTCAGATGCTGAACCAACTGAGCCACCCAGGTGCTCCAAATTTCCGCATGTTTATTAACTTACCAGTAGAGTGCCCCTCCAGGACAGGGGAGCCTCCATGAGGATGATGGCTCTTCGAGATACTTGACCTAAGGAGATGAATCAATTACTCAAAAGTGCATGGATGAGTTAATTGACTACTTGAATTAGCTTAGAACATTCCAGTACTTTAGATGCATTCCCCCATAAATGTGATGCAATCTCCTTAAACTATAAACTCATGTGGGTTTGTCTGTGTGTTCTGTGTCTCTGGTGTCTACAGCAGTAACTCGTAGTCAGCCAATTAATATACGTTGAATAAATGGGTGAATTCAATGAGGAACAAAAAAGACCCTGGTTTCAAAGATACTACAGTCCAGTAAATGAGCCAGGCAATGAAGAGATATAAAATTTAACATCAAGGGGCACCTGAGTGGCTCAGTCCCTTAAGCATTGACCTCGGCTCAGGTCATGATCTCATGGTCTGTGAGTTCGAGCCCCGCGTAGGGCTCTGTGCTGACAGCTCAGAGCCTGGAGCCTGCTTTGGATTCTATGTCTCCCTCTCTCTCTGCCCCTCCCCCGCTCATGCTCTGTCTCCCTCTTTCAAAAATAGATAAACATTTTAAGAACTTAAAAATTTAGCGTCAAGAAATAATAAATATGCTAAAGAAAAATAAGACCGTACAAAGGAATGAAGACTGATGGGTGCTTTTTAAGATAGGATGCTTAGGGAGAGCATTTATTTGTTTTGATTGGGGATGGAGGGGGTGTTGTGCTTATTTTTCCTTCTTTTTTCTTTTTTTTAAATGTTTATTTTTGAGACAGAGGAGACAGAGCATGAACAGGGGAGGGGCAGAGAGAGAGGGAGACACAGAATCCAAAGCAGGCTCCAGGCTCCAGAGCTGTCAGCACAGAGCCCGGTGCAGGGCTCTAACTCACAAACTGCGAGATCATGACCTGAGCTGAAGTCAGACGCTCAACCGACTGAGCCACCCAGGGGCCCCGCTTATTTTTATTTAGAGGAGGTGATATCTTAGCAGAGATTTGGATGAAGTGAGAGAAGCCATGTGACTATGCGATGGACGAAAATTACAGGGTTCAGTCTATAGAAAGAAGTAATAAGAGGGGGGTAGAGAGCCTCACCAAGGAAGTACGGTGGTTGATACGGTCTAAGGCAGAGTTTCTCAACCTTGTTGCTACTGACCTTTACCTTTGGAGACTGGTGATTCTTTGTTGTGGGGGCTTTGTTGTTGTGTGCAATGTGAGATGTTTAGCATGAATCCTTAGCCTCTAACCCACTAGATGGCAGTAGAATCCTCCTCTCCCAGGTGGAGGCTGAGCTAAACAATTTCCAACCCTACCAGTGCTCAGGAACCACTTGAGGATTGCATGCAAATCCTTATGCTGAGGCCCCACCTGCAGAGATTTGAGTTGATTGACCTGACCCTGGGGTGGAGCCCCGGGCATTTTTAAAAACTCTAGCCTAGGATGACAATATACAGCAGCCGTGGTTGAAAAACACTACCAACTCAAATTCATTAATGTCTTCCTGTCTCTCCCTGAAGCTGCAGGCTTATCCCTGAGGTATGCTTTTTCAGACTCAGGTGGAATTTCTGAAACCATTTAATTTTAAAAGTTTAGACCCTCTGCTCCTCCCAGGTGACAGGCAGCCAAATCTTGTGTGTTGCCAGTGGTGTCTCTGAGATGTGTGACTTTCACACAACGGTGAAGGTCAGAGTAAATGGATTTGAGCGTATTGGGCGTCTGGTCACCAGGTCTGCTTTTAACTCTGGTAAGGTGGATATTGTCGCCATCAATGACCCCTTCACTGACCTCAACTGCATGGTGCACGTGTTGCAATGACCCCACCCAAGGCAAGCTCAGTGGCACAGTCAAGCCCTGTCATCAACGGAAAGCCCATGTCCATCTTCCAGGATCAAGAGTATCACATGGGGTGAACCCTGTGCTGAATAAGTTGTGGAGTCAGCCAGTGTCCTCACTGCCCTGGAGAAGGCTGGGGCTCACTTGAAGAGTGGAACTAAGAGGGTCATTATCTCTGCCCCATTTGCTGACACGCCTCATGCTTTGTAATGGGTGTGAACCATGAGAATGAGGACAGCTCCCTGAAGGTCGTCAGCAAGGCCTCCCTTACCACCAACTACTTGGCCCCTCCAGGCCAAGGTCATCCATGACAACTGTGGCATCGTGGAAGGACTCACGACCACAGTCCCTGCCATCACAGCCAGCCGGAAGACCATGGACAGCCCCTCTGGGAAGCTGGGGCATAATGAGGGAGGGGCTGCCCAGAATAACATCCCTGCTTCTGCAGGGACTGTCAAGGCTGTTGGCAGACTCATCCCTGGGCTGAATGGGAAGCTCGCTCATGACCTTCTGTGTCCCCACAGCCAGCGTGGGTCCTTCTGAAGCTGTTCAGTATGGTGACATCAACAGGGTGGTGAAGTCAGCATCAGAGGGTCCCCTAAGGGGCATCCTGGGCAGCACAGAGCAGGGTGTCTCCTGCGTCTTCAGTAGGGACACCTGGTCTTCCACCTCTGTTGCCAGTTCTGGCACCACATTAGGCTCATTGCCTAGGACGATAGTAAATGTGACTGCAGTGTGGCCTCCAAGGCACAAAAGCCCTGGACCTCCAGCCCCAGCAAGAGCTCAAAAGGAAGAGAGAGGCCCTCAGCTGCCCCAATTCAGTCACCGACACAGAGAATCTCCCATCCTTGATACTGTCTGTCCCAGACGCCCTGGAGCAGGGGAGAGTCGTAGGGAGAGCTACCCGGTCGTGTGCTGTTAATGCAGTACACGGTACCCAGCCGAAGTAAATAAATAAAATATAAAATATACAATAAGATACAAAATTAAATGAATAAAGTATAAAAGTAAAACAACAAACTTGTAGGGGCACCTGGGTGGCTCAGTTGGTTAAGCACCTCACTGAGGCTTGGGTCATGGTCTCACAGCTCATGGGTTCAAGCCCTGCATTGGGCTTTGTGCTGACAGCTCAGAGCCTGGAGCCTGCTTCAGATTCTGTGTCTCCCTCTCTCTCTGCCCCTCCCCCTCTTGTGCTCTGTCTCTCAAAAAAAATAATAAATATAAAAGACAAGGGTCGCCTGGGTGGCTCAGTCAGCTAAGCGTCGACTCTTGATTTCAGCTCAGGTCGTGATCACACAGTTCGTGAGTTCGAGCCCCACATCGGGCTTGGTGCTGACAGTGCTGAGCCTGATTGGGATTCTCACTCTCTCCCCACTCTCTCTGCCCCTCCCTCATACTCTGTGTGTCTCTCAAAATAAGTAAACTTAAAATATATACATATATATATATGAGTATATAAAATATAAAATTAAATTTAAAATAAAAACAAAATAAAATATAAAATACAATAAAATTTTAAATATGAAGTAAAATAAAGAAAACATAAAGTGTAGTGAAACCTCTAAAAAGGTATGCGCTACCTCAATAAAGATTTGGAATATAAAGATTATCTTTTCTTTTTTTTTTTTTAAACATTTTTTTAAGTAATTTCTACACCCAACTTGGGACTTAAACTGATGACCCCAAGATCAAGAGCTGCACGCTCTTCCCACTGAGCCAGGCAGGCACCCCCTTTCTTAAAAAAAAAAAAAAAAACAGGGGCACCTGCGTGGCTCAGTTCGTTGATAATCAACTTCAGCTCAGGTCATGATCTCATGGTCCAAGAGTTCAAGCCCCGCGTCAGGCTCTGTGCTGACAGCTCAGAGCCTGGAGCCTGCTTCGGATTCTGTGTCTCCCTCCCTCTCTGCTCCTCCCCTGCTCACACTCTGTCTCTCTCTCAAAAATAAAGATTTAAAAAAAAAATCTTTAAAAAATTTAAAAAAATAAATAATAAAAAATAATAATAATAAAATAAAAGCAATCTGTACCCCCAACGTAGGGCTCAAACTCACGACCCCAAGATCACGAGTTGCACGCTCCACTGACTGGACCAGCCAAGCACCCCCAAAATTAACCATTTTAAAGTCACCAACTCAGCAGTATTTAGTACACACACAATGTCATACAACCACCACCTGTATCTAGCTTCGAAACGCTTTCATTAACCCCCAAATAATCCCTGTGCTCATTACACACTTACTCTCCATTCTCTCTGCTGCCAGCCCATCCATCCATCAACAGATGAATAAGCCAATTATGGTACATCCATGCACTGGAGTCTAATTCAGCCACAGATACAAGAGTTCTAAAAACAACATGCTCAGTGAATACTAAGACGTGAGAGGTCATGTAGTGTATGATCCCATTATGTGAAATATCCCTAATAGGCAAATCCATAAAAAGAAAGCAGAACGGAGGCCCTTTTCAAAGTGGTTTCTGACACTACGAGATGAAACTATGGCTTATAAATTGTTGGTGTGTTGGATTCACCCCTGAAGATGTATTCGTTGCCTCTCGGGTACATTATTTGTTACTCCAGTTCATCAGAGATGATGCTGATTATCGGATGATGATGTGATTATTTCTCATTATCCGATCATCATGTCTCATTAGGCGGATTTTTTTTTTTTTTTTTTTTTTTTAAACTGCTGAAATGATAGGAAAGTTGGCTGGATGCTTTCCGGTCCAGAATACAAAACCCAAGACAAAAGGCAGGCAGAAATCTAGTTACAAGATGTAGGCTTACTAGAAGTACTGTTTCTAAAGTATCTTCATTTAGCCTCTTTCTTTCAGTATGTTTGTTTCTTTCTACGCAACGATCCCTTGAAGTCGGGGTTTTCTTTGCTCACTTGCGGGCGCTCTGGCTCCCCCAATTGGACTTAGGGGCAATAGCACCTCGCTGGTCAAAATACTGCCTCTGACACTTACTGGTTACCGGACATTGGCCAGGTCGATTAAACTTGCCTTTTGTCTGTTTCCTCATCTATAAAATGAGAGCAAGTGGATTAAATAACTAGGATATGCAGGTGCTTAGAAGGATGTCAGGCACAGACTAACCACTAAAGAACACCTAAGTGCTCCCCAAGCAACCAGAGACACCCTCCCAGACCCCATCACGGAGGTACCGTCACCTGGGAACTCGTGAGGTACGATAATCCTCAAGCCCCAGTCCAGCCTTGTTGAACCAGAAACACTGGGTGCTGGTCCCAGCAACCCCTGTTTTAGCAAATGCTCCAGGCGACCCCTCAGAGACACTGATCTACGGCACAGCCCGGTTCCTCTGTGAAATGCAGACTCAGGCTCCAGTTTGGCAGAATCTGCATTTTCTTCTAGTTCCCCAGAGATGTGATGGACACATAGCATGAGGACGTTTCAAGTGTACGACTAGTTTCAACGCGACCGCGGCCAGAGTGGCATTTAAGACGTCCGTCCCATCACATCACCTACATTTCTTTTGTGGTGCGAACCCGTAAGATCCACCCCCTCAGCATCAAGTCTATAATACAGTATTAGGAGCTCTCATCACCATGCTGTGCATTACCAGAACCTGTTAGTCTTAGAGCTGGAAGTCCAAACCCTTGGATCACTATGTATTGATTCTGCTTAGTAAGCTCTCGGGTGATGCTGCTGCTGGGGTGTGGACACATCAGACAGATGGCACAGGACTGGGGGGCTCAAGGACCCAGGGATCGGATTAATGGATGGAGAGGGAAAGATATTAAGAGGTGGAGGGGTGGGACCAGGGTGTGGCTGTCGAGGGAGGTATTTAAGTCAAGATGCCTCATTTGCCAGCTCTTGTCACAGGAGCAGAGCATGGAAACCCATCTAGATCTCAGGATGTCAGACCCAGGGGTCCCTCCTAAAGGTAAGCCAGAGGGATGTGAACTGAAAGATAATGTGTGACGGAGTCAGCTGAGAAGAATGGTGGAGGTGAGGCTATCTGGAGGTGAGGCTATCGGAGGACAAAACCAATCAGAGGGAAACCCAGTTCACTGTTTTTTTTTTTTTAATGTTTATTTATTTGGGGGGGGGGGGGGAAGAGAGCACAGAGGATAGACGTCCTAAGCTGGCTCTGCCCTGACAGCAAAGAGCCTAACACAGGATTTGAACTCACGAATCGTGAGATCATGACCTGAGCCAAAGTCGGACGCTCAGCCGATTGAGCCACCCAGGCTTCCCACCGCCCCCCAATTCTGCCTTTGAATTCCAAATCTTCCCCTGGTTACCTATGACATAATGCCTCTCATCCTTCAGAAATAGAGCCTCTGATCCCCACTGGGATGATTAAGTGACACAATGGGAGCTTAGCCAAGAAATCTGGAAATCAGGGCTTGTGCTAAACCACTTTCAGGCACAATCAACCATTAAAATCTTTTTTAAAAATGTTTTTAATGTTTTTGAGACAGAGAGAGACAGCATGAACAGGGGAGGGTCAGAGAAGGGGAGACACAGAATCTGAACCAGGCTACAGGCTCTGAGCTGTCAGCACAGAGCCCGACGCGAGGCTCAAACTCACAAACCACGAGATCACCACCTGAGCCGAAGTCGGATGCTTAGCCAACTGAGCCACTAGGCGCCCCAAACATTAAATCTTTTAAAGTGGCTACAACCTGGCATGCCAGGCTGGCTCAGCCAGTAGAGTGTGCAACTCTTGATCTCAGGGTTTTGAGTTCTGGCCCCACGTTTGGTGTAGAGATGTCTTCTTTAAAAAATAATAAAGTAGTAACAGCTAGAAGTCTCCATTTTAAAGATAACATTGATGGGGCACCTGGATGATCTCACGGTTTGTGGGTTTGACCCCGCGTCGGGCTCTGTGCTGACAGCTCAGAGCCTGGAGCCTGCTTCGGATTCTGCCTCCCTCTCTCTCTGCCCCTCCCCTGCTCACACTCGGTCTCTCTCTCTCAAAAATAAACATTTAAAAATAAATAAAAATAAAATAAAAAGTTAATGTTGCAGGGGATGATATGCTTGCTCCAAGTTCACAGAACAAAAACAGGAGCCCTAGAACCCTGTCATGAACGCTGGAGCCCAGTTCAATAAACTACACGTGTTGGCCACTGGTTCTCCAAGAATGGAGCACAGCACAGCCTCAAACCCATCATTTAATCTCCCCGTGCCTCAGTTTCCCCATCTGTACCAACCACGTGGGGAAAAGTCAGAATCGAGTCAGCTGGTATTCACAAAGCACCCAGAAAAAGTGTCTGGCATGCTGCGAGGGTAAGGATGTTTGTTTTCGAGGAATAATGGACACATAACATCGTGTGAGTTTAAGGTGTGCAACGTGTTGATACGTTTATGTATTTCAATACGATTAGCACCACAATGTTAGCTGACACCTCTATCACAACCCATAATTATCATTTTCTTTTCTGTGGCGACAACATTTAAGATCTGGTCACTCAGTGGGGCGCCTGCCTGACTCAGTCCGGTAAGCGTCCGACTCTTGGTTTCGGCTCAAGTCTTCATCTCAGGGTCATAAGATTGAGCTCTGCGTTGGGCTCCGCACTGGGCAGGCAGGTGCTTAAGATTCTCTGTCCCTCTACCGCTCAGGTTCGCACTCGCGCTCTCTCTCCCAAAACAAAAGATCTAGTCACTTAGCCATTTGTAAGTGTCTAATATAGTCCTGTTGACTCTAATCACTGTGCTGGGTATTCAATCTACAGAGCCCTTACTCATCTACTTGTCGCAAAAGTTTGCAACCTGTAACATCTCCCCAACCCACCCACCACTACCACCACCTGCACCGCCCACCCCCGTGCCTGGCAACCACCATGGTATGCTGTTTCTACAAGTTCATCTTTTATGGATTCCACATATACGTGGTACCATACGGTACCTGTCTTTTCTCGGATGTATTTCACTTAACATAACACCCTCAAGGTCCATCCATGTTGTTGCAAATGGCGGGAATGAATAATATTCCATTCTGTCATATCCCTTTCATGCTTCTGACCCTCCCCCACCCCCCATCTTCTTTATCCATTTACCTTCTTCCACTTTGTTTTATTCTGTTAAGGAAACTTTGAATAGCATTTCTTGATTGTAAGGTAGTCAAATGTAGCTTTGCTTCTTTCATGGTTTACTCATGTGTCGCATGTCGAAATCCTTCCCTGCACAGAGGTCATAAAGATAAGTCTTCAGAAAGTGTCCTCAAATGGTTTTAAGCTGTGACTTTCTCACTGAAGCCCCTCGAGTCTTCCGTCTTCTCTCAGTAATTTGTAGGTATCTTGGGAGTTTGGGGCTGCTTTTGTGAATGTCGTCTTTCGCTTTTCCAATTTTGTTTCCAGCTGAACATGGCTGGTACAGAGAAATGTTATAGGTCTTCTAACTAGAAAAACTGCTTAACTCTCAATAGCTCTAAAAGCCCTTACCTGTGGAATTCTGTTGGCTTTTCTAGTAAATAAGATTACCTACAGAGAATCCGTTTTATCTCTTCCCTTCTGATCTTACATATTTTTTTTTCTTTCCTTATAATGGAACTAGATTACACTGTCACGGTGCTTATAGATGTCCCTTTCATGTTCCTGACTCCACAGAAATGCACATGTTTTTCCATTCAGTACAGTGTTTGCTAGAGGGATTTCATATATAACTTTCACAGAGCGTGGCAAGATGGCTTTGCGCCCTGATTTGCCAAGATCTTCTTTTTGGGGGTTACAAAGATCAACTTTATTGATGTGCAATTTATGATTAAAGTCTATCCATTTTTACGTGCACACTTAAAAGTAAGTTTTGACAAGTGTACATGCCTATGAACCGCCACCCCAGTGGAAACACAGAAGATCTCCATCACCCTAAAACAGTTCACATCCTATTGTGGTCATCATCCCCCAACCCCGTCCCCACACACAACACAGGGACCACTAGCCTCAGGCACCATGTGATTTGCTTTCTTGCCCTACAGATTATCTTCGCTTGCCTAGTATTGCCTATAAATCAACATACAGAGTATGTGCTCTTCTGTGCGTGCCCCTGCCTTTGCCCAGCATGTTTTTGGGATACGTTTGTGTTGTATGAGTGGCTCATTCTGTTTTAGTGAAGTACTATTCCATTGTATGAATACAACACAATTTGGCTATCCATTACTTGCTGTATGATGAATACTGTTGGGTTATCCCAAATTTTTGGCTACTATGAATAAAACTGGTAGGAACATTCACATACAAGCCTTCATGTGGTGTTTTTACCAGGAACAGAATTGTTAGGTCATTGAATTCTTTGTATATTCTGGATATGAATTTGACACATGTATTATCAATATTTTCTTCCATTATGTACTCACCTCTTTTCTTTTTAACATTTACTGTTGAGAGACAGAGCATGAGCAAGGGAGGGGCAGACAGAAAAGGAGACACAGAATCCGAAGCAGGCTCCAGGCTCTGAGCTGTCAGCACAGAGCCCGACATGAGGCTCACAAACCATGAGATCGTGACCTGAGCCGAAGTCAGAGGCTTAACCGAGCCACCCAGGTGCCCCGTCGTCTATTTTCTCAACGCAGTCTTTTGAAGAGCAAACTTTTTCATCTTTGTAAACCCCAGTTCGATTTTTACTTTTATACTCTGTGCTGTTGACACCTTTGTCTGACCCAAGGTCTCAAAGATTTTCTCTGATGTTTTCTTCCAGAAGTTTTAGAGTTAGGCTTTATATTTATGTCTGAAATCTACCCGTAGCTCATTTTTTGCATATGGTTCAAGATAAAGGTTGAAGTTCATTTTTTTTCCTGTAAGGATATCCAGTTGACCGAATACCATTTGATTTCTTCTTTGTCCCATGTTTGATTCAGAAATGTGTTTAATCTCAGACACTGGAGGAGAGATGTTACAGTTATTTTTGTTACACATTTCTATCTTAACTCCTATGTTCAGAGAACATATTTTGTATGATTTAAATCATTTAAAATTTTTTCAGACTTGGTTTGGGGCCCAGCATATGCTCTATCCGGATGAATGTTCCATATGTACTGGAAAGAATACTTAATTTCTGCCATTGTTGGGTGTAGAGTCCTATAAATATAAATAATCAAGTTGGCTCCTAAGATTTTTACTTTTAACAGCTTTATTGAGATATAGTTGGCATATAATAAACTTCACATATTTAACCTGTACAGTCTGATAAGCTCTGATAAATATCCTATCCTTTGAGATAAAACATACTTACTCTTGATGTATTTATTTAAAATAGCAATGTTGGGTTCAGTCAACGTATTTTAAGGACTTTTGAAACTATTTTCATAAGTGAACTTGGCCTATATTCATCTTTTCCTTTTTTCTGTTCTTTATTTCTTTATCTTGTCTTATTGTGCTTAACAAGTATGGAGTCAAGGCCACAATGACCTGAGGACATCAGGTGGATGACTTTGAAAGGGATCCGAGGAAACGGAGGATAAATAGATATATGCATTGTGTTGATTGCGGAGATAATTTCATGAGCGTGTCAGTATACGTACATCAAAATTTACTGAGACTGCACACTTTAAATACGTAGTTTAGTATACGTCAACTCTATCTCAATAAAATTGTTAGAGTTCAGTCCGGGGTCTCGTGAGGTTGTAATCAAGCTGTCAACAAGGAATGCAGTCATCTAAGACTTCACTGAGCCTGGAGGACTGATCCACTTCCAAGAGGGCTCGTTCACAAAGCTGTTGGCTAAAGGCCTCAGCTCCTCACTGACTTTCCTCTGGAGACCTCAGATCCTTGCCAAGAGGTCCTTGCCGTAGGGATGTTCCATATGGCTTCCCCTGGAACAAGTGATCCAAAAGAGAGAAAGTGTCCAAGACAGAAGGCACAGAGACTTTCATAAGCTCAGAAGTGACATCTCATGGTATTTTCTGTAAGCTGACCAAGTCGGGTACCATGTTGGATGGGAAGTACACAAAGGTGTTAACACCAGGAGGTGAGGACCATGTTGAAAGCACCATGTGCATGGGAGAATGACATCGATATACTGTGAGAGATTCGGTGCGTTCCTTGAAGCCTCATGATATGTTAAGTCCTGCATTTCAGACATGACCTAATTGAATCCTCAGTAGCCTTGTGAGAGAGGGACTTTAGTCATCTCCAACTACACTTGAAACTTCTGAACCCTGAAGGAGCAAACACACGTGTTAAAGGTCAGTGCCATGCTGGGACTCAAAGCTGGCACTCCTGGAGACTCTGTCTCATTGTCTGTCACTGGATGCCCTGATCCCAAATCTATTGTCTCATGGAAATATCAGTCCAGATGCCTGAGAACCAGTGACCCCTACAATTGTCTATTCTTCTGATAACCTGTTGAGCTCAAGGAACCCAGAAGCGCTAGATGCTACAGGAACCAGATGACCCCCACACTCTGTCCACCTCCCTGACAGGACCCTGTATGACCTGTTCCCTGAAACACTGATTTCTCAACACCTCTCCATTCATCTTCTCTATGCAATACTCATCTCTTCATCGCTCCTCGGGGATTCTGTTCCCTCTGTCTGCATTTCCCTTCCTGCAAGGAAGTACATGGCTCACTCCCTCACCTCATCCAGACAGACCTTCGCTCACTGGTCATTAAAACTAACCCCCCCACACACACACACACACAAATTACTTATCCCCTGTTCTGAATTTTGCTTCTCTATAGAGTACTTAGCACTACATAAAGTACTGTGTATTTTAACACTTTTAGTTTGTGTATATCTGTGTCTTCACTAATGTAATCCATGAAAGTAACCATGTTTTATTATTATTAATCGACTATTTTTGGAGCAGTATTAGTTTCACAGCAAAATTGAGCAGAAGGTACAGAGATTGCCCTTATACCTGTCCGCCCCTCCCTCCCCCACACACACAATCTATGAGTCAACACACAAGGGACCCTTTTTTTTAATTGCTATTTTAGAGAGAGAGAAAACGTGAACAGGGGAGTGGGCAGAGGGAGAGAGAGAGAATCCCAAGCAGTCTCCACACTGAGTTCAATCCTAGGACCCTGAGATCATGACCTGAGCCAAATCAAGAGTTGGATGCTCAACTGACTGAGCCACCCAGGAGCCACAATATCTTTATTTAAATAACCCTCTCCAGGGGCACCTCACTGGCTCAGTCAGTAGAGCATGCAACTCTTGACCTCAGGGTTGTAACTTCAAGCTGCACATTTGGTGTAGAGATTACTTAAAAACAAAATCCTTGGTGCACCTGGGTGGCTTAGTCAGTGAAGCGTCCAACTTGGGCTCAGGTCGTGATCTCGCAGTTTGTGAGTTCGAGCCCTGCGTCAGGCTCTGTGCTGACAGCTCAGAGCCTGGAGCCTGCTTTGGATTCTGCGTCTCCCTCTCTCTGCCCCTCCCCTGCTCACACCTCTCCCTCCCTCTCTCTCTGTCTCTCAAAAGTAAACGTTAACAACAACAACAACAAAATCTTTTTAAATATATATAGTGCTTTCCTATGCTGAGTATATGGAAGACCAGCTGTGACAAAATGAAGCTTAGGAAACAGAACCAGAAAGTCATTCACGCCATGCATACATATCTGGGACTCTCAGTCACCTGACTGAGAGCCAAGCCTGACCTCTGTGCACAGGGAGGAGGAGTTCCGGTGTTTGAGGAAGGGAAGTGCCTTACACCTGTGTCTTAGAGTTGTCGAAACACTTCATCTGTACCTTTGTCTCCTTCCCTCCCAGGAAAGCACCAGAAGCATTCCCATAGGAAACGAACAATGTTCACTGAGGACCAACTGGAAGCCTTGGAATTCTTGTTCAGTCAGAACCCTTACCCCCCACCCAGCCTGCAGAAGGAGATGGCCTTGAAACTGGGGATCCACCCGACAGTACTCCAGGTTGGAGAATAAAGCCTCACCTTGCCAAGCCACCTCCCCGGAATACCCTAAATTCAGAGACCCTAGGATAATTCCTGAAGCTTAATACCACTCTGGTCTCCAAGATTCCAAAGACCCAGACTCTTACCCCCAAACCCTCCCTCCCAACCCCTAGAGCAAGGATCTGCAAATCTTTTCTCTGTAGAGGGCCAGGCAGGAAATAGTTTAGACTCTGTGGGCTGTGTCACGTCTGCCAAAATTATTCAGCTCTGCAGGGACAGCGTGAAAGCAGCCATCAACAATAAGTAAATGAATGGGTGTGCCTGCATTCCCACAAAATTTTGTAGACACACATTCGAAGTTCATATAATTTTCACAGGTCACAAATATTCTTATTGTGCTTTTTTTTCCCTCTCTTTCTCTCAACCATTTAAAGATGTGACACCTGTTCTTAGGGGCACCTGGCTGGCTCAGTCAGAAGAGCATGCAACTCTTGATCTAGGGATGGTGAGTTCAAGCCCTAAGATGGGTGTAGGGACTACTTAAATGAATAAATAAAAACTTAAAAAAAAAACCACAAACAACACTGTTCTTAGTTTATGGACCATACAAAAACACAGTTGCAGGTAAAAATTGGCCCATGAGCCTCAGTGTGCTGACATCAGTCTCTCCTGCTCTGGGTGTTTTGATCCCTGCCTCACTTTTTTTTTTTTTTATTCATTATTGAGAGACAGAGCATGAGCATGAGCATAGGAGGGGCAGAGAGAGGGGGAGACATAGAATCCGAAGCAGGCTCCAGGTTCCGAGCTGTCAGCACAGAGCCTGACGCGGGGTTCGAACCCACAAGCAGTGAGATCGTGTCCTGAGCCGAAGTCGGATGCCCAACCGACTGAGCCACCCAGGTGCCCCCCTTGCCTCACTTTCTGTCCCCACCACCTCTCATTCCTGCTCCCTTTCACATATGTCGGGAGAGTTTACAGCTATAGGATCTGAGAAGCAGAGTTGCACAACTAGCTGGGCTCACCTAGCACTGTCCATGGTATCAGGTAAAATGAAAACATGTGGACTCTCCTTTGGATTCACCAACCGGTTGCTCCTCTCTTTTCCTCCTTAGGTTTGGTTCAAGAACCACAGAGCAAAACTCAAGAAAGCCCAATACAAGCACATGCAGCAAAAACCAGAACCTGAACAAGAGCAGGTAGCTGGGGTGGACCTCAAGACCAGCTCTTCCAAGAGAAACATGGCTACATCTCCAGGATTCTCTCATGGTGCCTACCCTGCATCCCTGGTTTACACAGATCATCCAATACCTTCCTTCCAACTCCGCATATGCCCCAATTTGAAGGCTCTCCCAGACCATTCCACTGGCCACAAAATAGTCCACTTTGGCTGCTGTCAAGATCCTAATATCTACTCCCTTTGTCCCATTTTGGAATCACAGATTCTTTCTGCAAGTTTCACTGCTAATCCCTTTGGTTCTACATCACCACAAAGAGCCTTATGAGAGAAGCCAGACACAAAACATTACATATTGTCATTTGCAACGATGCCCAAACAAGGGACAGATATGAGATCTACACAACCTGGATGCATTTCAAAACCATGATGCTCCATGAAAAGAAAAAAAAAGACACAAAAATGCCCGTGTGGTGGAATTAAGCAGAAAGAGGCAGTAAAACTTACTGGGGATGGTGATGTTTCATGTCTTCATTAGGATGGAGCCTACCTGGATGTATAAAGTCATCAGAAGACACAGAAGTGTGATACTATGTACATCACAAAAAACAATCTTGACAGCATGGAGACATCAGCTAATGCCATGATGGTCATCATTTTGCAATACGTAAACGTAACAAATCAACATCTTCGTGTACACCTTAAACTTGCACAATGTTATGTATCAATTGTATCTCAGTAAAGCTGGAGGAAAAAATGTTTTCGTTATATCTCAATAAAGATATACATATATACATAATGGGACTACTAAGGACAGTTATCTTTTTTCCTGCTTCTTCTGTCTTGATTTTGTGATTGTCTTTTCTTCATCATTGTTCCGCTAATAAGATTTAGCCAATGTCAGTAAGTGGGAAGTTGGTTATTTTTCTTTCTAGTTTTCCTTTTTATTTATTTTTTTTTGGTCACCTCCCCAGCCATTATTTTATGTCCTGAACACCCAAATATCTCCAGTCCCCCAATCCTCTCCAATTTTTCTCTTCTTTTCTTTTTTTTCTTTTTTGCTTCTCCCTCTACTAAGACAATGGAAACACCACAAGCCCTTCCAAGGAAATTCTCAGGCCTTCTTCCTTCCTAACCACTCTCTCCCTGTGCTTGTAGCATCTGTGAATGAGCCAAAGACGATCCCATTAACCGTGTGCTTTGTCAGGAACACGTAAGATTCTGAGCCTGTGGGATTATGCACTTGTTACCTGTCAGACCTGGCCTTGGTGCTCCCATGCAGGAAGATGCCCATAAGGCTGTGCACCTGTCTTACAAAGGTGTCCTCAGGTTGTGCAGGGGCAGCGTTGGGGTTCTGGCATCTCTGGTCCATCCTGAGCTTCAGAACCTGGGTGGCCTCAGAGCGGGCCAGTAGCCAAGCCAACTGCTTTGCACTTTCCAGTGTGCACTCCTCACCAACTAGCACCTTACAGACAGATGTCATGCTGGGGGCGGGGGGCGGGGCTTTAAGAGGATTGCAGTCTCTCTCCCTCTCATTCTCTTCCGGCCAGAGGCAACCACTCCAGCGTGTGCTGTGGTCCGAGGGGATACACAGCCTCCCCTGCTAAGCCATCGACGACACTCCTGACCCCAGAAGGCTGCTTTGACTTTCGCCTGGTCGTACACTTCACGTGATTGAATCATCCTGCGGGAACCCTTCTGTGTGGCTTCCTTCACTCAAGTGCCGTCGATGAAACTCATGCACATTGTGGACAGCACGCTGTTGAACCCAAGAAATCCTGGTGTAACACAGTGGTTCTCAACCAGGGGCAGGTGCCGCGCACCTGGTGACATCTGGCAGCACCTGGAGACACTTTTGGCTGACGCTGGAGGGGGGAGGAGGGTGCCACTGGCACGTACCCAAGTGCATCCTGAGCAGCTCAGCTTGTGGGTCAGACCCCTCCAGGAAGAGTTATCCGGCCCCAAGTGACAATAGTGCCAGGTTGAGAAGCTCTGGGACAGCCTGGCAGACTGAATCTGGACAGGAGCCAGAACATATCTGAGAGCTCATAACCGGGAAACGAAACTGTGTAGCCATCAGCCCAGAAGGGCTGGATCAGATTAATGACCGAGCGCTCCCCTAATCTTTGCCCGGACCCTCACCTTCACCTTTGGACCAACCAGACAAAGCCAAACATGTCCCCCCTACCCAACCACAAAGGGTGTCCCTGCTTCCTGTGTCAACCAGTCTCCAATCAGGGCACTTTTTTCTTTTATAAAGCTGTCAGCTCCCTGGTTTGACAAACTCAGTCGATTATCGACAGGGGTGGTCTCACTACAGCAAGAATAAATATTTGCCACTCTAGAAAACAGTGTGGAAGTTCCTCAAAAAATTGAAAATAGAACTACACTATGACCCAGCAAGTGCACTACTAGGTATTTATCCAGAGGATACAGGAGTGCTGATTTGAAAGGACACATACACCCCAATGGTTATAGCAGAGCTATCGACAATAGCCAAAGTATGGAAAGAGCCCAAATGTCCATTGATGGATGAATGGATAAAGAAGATGTGGTCTATATATACAATGGAGCATTACTCGGCAACCAAAAAGAATGAAATCTTGCCATTTGCAACAACCTGGATGGAACTGGAGGGTATTATGCTAAGCAAAAAAAGTCAGTCAGAGAAAGACATATCACATGACCTCACTCATACATGGAATTTGAGAAACTTAACCGATGAACATATGGGGAAGGGAAGAAAAATGAGATAAAAACAGAGAGGGAGGCAAGGGCACCGGGGTGGCTCAGTCGGTTAAACCTCCGACTTCGGCTCAGGTCATAATCTCACGGTTTGTGGGTTCAAGCCCTGCATCGGGCTCTGCACTGACAGCTCAGAGCCTGGAGCCTGCTTCAGATCCTGTGTCTCCCTCTCTCTGCCCCTCCCCTGCTCGTGCTCTCTCTCAAAAATAAATAAACATTAAAAAAAAAAAAGGGGGGGCATCTGGGTGGCTCAGTTGGTTGAGTGACCAATTTTGGCTCAGATCATGATCTCACAGTACCTGAGTTCGAGCCCCGCATTAGGCTCTGTGCTGACAGCTCAGAGCCTGGAACCTGCTTCAGATTCTGTGTCTCCCCCTCTCTCTCTCTGCCCCTCCCCTGCTCATGTTCTGTGTCTCTCTCTCTCTCAATAATAAATAAACATTTGGGGCGCCTGGGTGGCGCAGTCGGTTAAGCGTCCGACTTCAGCCAGGTCACGATCTCGCGGTCCGTGAGTTTGAGCCCCGCGTCGGGCTCTGGGCTGATGGCTCGGAGCCTGGAGCCTGTTTCCGATTCTGTGTCTCCCTCTCTCTCTGCCCCTCCCCCGTTCATGCTCTGTCTCTCTCTGTCCCAAAAATAAATAAACGTTGAAAAAAAAAACTAAAAAATAAATAAATAAACATTTAAAAAAATTTTAATGTTTATTCATTTTTTGAGAGAGAGAGAGAGAGAGAGAGAGAGAGAGAGAGAGACAGAGTGTAAGTGAGGGAGGGGCAGAGAGAGAGGGAGACACAGAATCCAAAGCAGGCTCCAGACTCTGAGCTGTCAGCACAGAGCCCGACGTGGGGCTCGAACCCATGAACTGAGAGATCATGACCTGAGCAGAAGTGGGACACCCAACCGACTCAGGCGCCCCAAACATTAAAAGATTTAAAAAAAAAAAAAAAACAGAGAAAGGGGCAAACCATAAGAGACTCTTAAATACAGAGAACAAACTGAGGGTTGATGGGGGGAGGGGAAAAGGGGTGATGGGCATTAAGGAGGGTACTGGTTGGGATGAGCACTGGGTATTGTATGTAAATGATGAATCTCTGGGTTCTACTACTGAGGCCAACACTACACTGTATGTTAACTAACCTGAGAATTAAAAGAATAAATATTTGAATATTTACTCATTCTCATTTGGGAGTGATCTTCAATGATTTCTACAAACCTGATACCGAGGCCATATTTAAATTTCTCAAAACAGGGGCACCTGGCTGGCTCAGTCAGTAGAGCATGTGATGCTTGTTCTCAGGGTCGTAAGTTCAAGCCCCCACACTGGGTGCAGAGATCACTTAAAAAAAAGTCTTTAATTTCTCAAAATACCTTGTCAACGCTGGTTGTTGGAATCAGCATCCCAGCAACAACCACACAGCAGAGGCTACCGAGGTTACCTAATTCCTCCACCCCTCCCACAGTTATCAGAGAGATAATGGTCTGCTTGTAAGAATATTTCCTCATCCATTATCACAAACAAAATAGTGATAGCTGAGGAAGTAGACTCAATCTTTTCTTGGTCAGAATAAAGAACTCAAGGGTGCTTGGGTGGCTCAGTCAGAGGACCACGAGATTCTTCATCTCTAGGTCGTGAGTTCGGGCCCCAAGTTGGGTGTAGCTATTAAATAAATAAACTTAAAAAAAAAAAAAGAAGAACTCTATGTCCTTGTTTATTCCAACAATAACAAAAAATGAGTCTACTTATTCTTTTGGGGGTAATTTTTTTTTCAGTTTCCCATCGGTTTTTAAACTTTTATGATTTTTTTTAATGTTTATTTTTGAGAGAGAGAGACAGAGCATGAGCAGGAGAGGGGCAGAGAGAGAGGGAGACACGGAATCTGAAGCAGGCTCCAGACTGTCAGCACAAAGCTCAACGTGGGGCTCGATCATGACCTGAGCCGAAGTCGGACACTTAACTGACTGAGCTACCTGGGTGCCCCATCTATTTATTTTTTGAGAGACAGAGACAGCAAGCCAGGGGGGAGGGGCAGAGAGAGAAGGAGAGAGAAATCCCAAGCAGGCTCTGAGCTTTCAGCACAGAGGGCCTAATGTGGGGCTCCAACTCACGAACCATGAGATCATGACCTGAGCCAAGACCAAGAGTTGGTCGCTTAACCGACTGTGCCCCACCGACCATGGATTTTTTATTAAGTTTAATTCCCCTCTTCTTTCTAATGTTCATTTTTGAGAGAGAGACACACAGAGAGCCGGAGTGGGGGAGGGGTGGAGAGAAACGGAGACAGAATCTGAAGCAGGCTCCAGCCTCTGAACTGTCAGCACAGAGCCTGACACGGGCCTCGAACCCACAAACTGCGAGATCATGACCTGAGCCGAAGTGGGACGCTTTACCCACTGAGCAACCCAGGCACCCCTGGATTTTTTAATATGCCCTTAAGAGTACAGAGCATCCATTGATTGCCTGGGACGTCACTCCAGAGTGCAAGTTTTACATGATCAGGAACTTCCTTGTGCTTGTGCCCCATCCCAGTTTGCAGAACAGACCCCTTCACCAAGTTTTCCAAAACGTTCATGAAAGAAAGAAACAAGAGGAGAGGGAGACTGGTTGATTCGTCCAACGCCTTTCTAGAGCCTTGGGATAAGAAGCCTCACTTAGATCTAAGCCCCTCCCACCACGTACCAGCCCAGCGTGGCCCAAACCTGCCGACAGGACTAGAAGCACCTGGGGAACTTGCAAAGCCCAGGTTGCAGGAATGGAGGGCGTGTGGTCCCCAGAAGCGGACGAAAGTCTACCCAGGACTGTATTTAAACAAGGCTCAAAGCGCAAGAGAGACACTAAAGCCTGAATGGTCCGGAGGGGTGCACCTCTTGAGAAGAGTTGGAGAATCCCCAGAGCAAGTTCCCAGGGTGAGCCGCAGGGGAGGGCTGGGGCAGCGGGTGCTGGAGGCCAAGGGCTGGAGCCCACCCGGGTGCGTGCCAGACTGGGAACCCCAGGTTGGGGGTGGGGGGAAGGGGTTCCATTCCCAGCCCCAGGGGTGGGGATACTCGGAGACCCTGAAGCTGGGTTTGCATCCTGCCTTCTCCCCTGGCCACCGATGAATGGGGGAGACTGTCTCCACTGTGGGGACCTGCTTGCCCTATTACCGTGTGTGCTCGGAGGGCATCTGCACCACCCCAGCTGGAATCCCCGTTCATCTCCACTCATTGTTTGCCTGTGGCTGAACTTCCCCCAAAACGGAACCACAACATGTGAGCGTGTGTGTGTGCGCGCGCGCGAGACTTCTTCCGTGCACGACTTCACTGCTGAGATCCATTCATGTTCAAGTGAGCACAGTATTTAACATCTTTTAAAAAGAGACTTCGGTAGGGGCACCTGGCCGGCTCAGTCAGTCGAGCATGTGACTCGCGTGGATCTCACGGTCCTGAGGTGGAGCCCCATGTTGGACGTAGAGTTTAAGAAAAAATTAAGGGGCGCCTGGGTGGCTCAGTTGGTTGAGCATCCAGAGCCTGGAGCCTGCTTTGGATTCTGTGTCTCCCCCTCTCTCTTCCCCTCCCATGCTCGTGCTCTGTCTCTCTCTGTCTCAAAATTAAATATTAAGAAAAAAAATTTTTTTTAATTAAAATCTTTATTTTTTTTTTAATTTTTTTTTAACGTTTATTTATTTTTTTGAGACAGAGACAGAGCATGAACAGGGGAGGAGCAGAGAGAGAGGGAGATACAGAATCCGAAATAGGCTCCAGGCTCTGAGCTGTCAGCACAGAGCCTGACGCGGGGCTCAAACTCACGGACCGTGAGATCATGACCTGAGCTGAAGTTGGACGCTTAACCAACCAAGCCACCCAGGTGCCCCAATTAAAATCTTTAAAAAGTAAAGTAAAATAGAGCCCTTGATAAACCTAATACCAAGTAATATTCAAATTTCCCTGATGGTCCCCCAAAGCACCTTCTTTTTTTTTTTTTTTTTTTAATTTTTTTTTTTTTCCCAACGTTTATTTATTTTTGGGACAGAGAGAGACAGAGCATGAACGGGGGAGGGGCAGAGAGAGAGGGAGACACAGAATCGGAAACAGGCTCCAGGCTCTGAGCCATCAGCCCAGAGCCTGACACGGGGCTCGAACTCACTGACCGCGAGATCGTGACCTGACTGAAGTCAGACGCTTAACCGACTGCGCCACCCAGGCGCCCCCTTTTTTTTTTTTAATGTTTATTTATTTTTGAGACAGACAGAGAGAGACAGAGCATGAACGGGGGAGGGTCAGAGAGAGAGCGAGACACAGAATCCGAGGCAGACTCCAGGCTCTGGGCTGTCAGCACAGAGCCCGACACGGGGCTTGAACTCACCGACAGTGAAATCATGACCTGAGCTGAAGTCAGCCGCTTAACCGACTGAGCCACCCAGGCGCCCCCCAAAGCACCTTCTTAAAGCTGTGGTTGAAGTCAACATCCAAGTACTATTGTGTCAGGGCTTACAAACACATGCAAACATATTCAATCGTTCCTTCCACAATTACTGAATAGATAGCTTCTGCGTGTAAGAAGCTAATAGAATGGTGAATCACTAATAAAATAGTGTAACTGGCGAGGCAATAGGATTCATACAGGAATTAAATCTGTCACAAAGTAAGCTTTCAAGGAATATTCTAGAAAAGAAAAGGAAGGAAGTCAAGAATGGCTTCCTAGTGTCCTCAGAATGGAGCCCTTTTTTTTACATCCAATCCTGCTCCGTCCCTTTCTACCACCTTCTTTTTTTTTTAATTGTTTAAACTTTATTTATTGATTTATTGAGAGAGAGAGAGCAGGGGGAGGGGCAGAGAGAGACAGAATCCCAACCAGGCTCCACACTGTCAGTGCAGAGCCCGACACCCGGTGACTTGGGGCTCCACCATCTCATGAACTGTGAGATCAGGACCTGAGCTGAAATCCAGATGCTTAGCCGACTGAGCCGCCCCGGCGTCCCCCCTTCTACCACCTTCTATCCATACACCAAACAGGCACACATGTTTTCACTGAGTTTCACAATTCCACCAAAGCTCCGTCCAGCCTGAACAGCCCCATCCAGTCTTTTCCTATTGCCCCGAATTCTCTCCTTCACCCACCATCCCCTCCTTCCCATCCTCTCGATAGGAACAGCGGCTCCTGAGGGACCTTCCTTCATTCTGTGTAGACGGCCTCCCCATTTCCAGACCTAACCCTCACTTCCCGGACAGCACCTGCCACCAGCAATTATTTCCACAGCTGTTCCCTGGGCCATTTGTCTCTCCCAAGAAGACTGTGAGTCCGCAGGCTCAGAGAGCGAGCCTGTGGGTTCTGGGGGCGTCTCCATGCTAAACCACAGAGCTGTGCTTCACGAAAGAATCGGGGGTCCTGGAGGAGTACTGAGTAGCTAGGAGGGGGCATGCCTCAGCTGAGGACTGCACTCAGGGGTGAGGCCGCCAAGAGGGGCTCTTGTTGGAGCAGGTGGAGAGCAGAAATTCCCAGAGCCAAGCTGCCAGGGTGAGCGGGACTGAGGGGGACTCAGGATGGACAGAAGTCTGAGGGTTAAGCTAAACCAAGTAGGCATGGACCGTGAACCTGGGGCTGGGAGACTCAGTCCTGGGTACCTGAGCTTCCCAAGAGACAAGTACATACTTACAGTGAGCAGTCCCTGTGTCTGTATCCGGCACCCCACAGATAGGGTTTAAGCCCTCTTTCCCTGACTTCTCACCTGATAAACGGGAATAAGGATCCCCACGGGGAGGACTGACTTTGAACAGCTTTCTTTGGGCCAACACTGGAAGGATAACGCGGAGTCTCAGGGAGAAGCTGTTATTAACATCCCCACGCTAAGAAGGGAGCTGGAGGTCAGGAAAGCGACATTTATTCATGGACACGAAACTGGGGGGTGCTGATCTTTGGGCTCTGTCCACGCTGCCCCTTAAAAGAAGCCACAAAGTGAACAGCCCCTCTGTCCCACAGGCCTTTCTTATGTCATCCAGTCCTTGAGGACATTTCCCCCACCGTGATGTCCATCGTGAGGGCTCCACTGACACCACGGATTCTATGGATCCCAGGGCAACACCAGCAAAGCCCTCGCATCCTTCCAGTGAGTAGAGCTGTCCTGGTCACTGTTCTCCCCTCTCCTGTCAGGTGGGGCTCAAACCTCTAACCCTGAAAGTGTTGAGCATAAGTTGGTAACATAGAGCCAGGGAGTAAATAAGCTTTCTCTTCCACATGCCATGTCTGTTCCATATTCTTGTCCCCTTCCTCCTCCTCCTATCTCTCCTCCCTCACCTGTTCCCCCTACCCTCCTCTGCCTCCCGTTAACCTTCCCCCAGACTCTACCCTAATCTCCATGCTGACCCCACCCTCCTCTCCATTTTTACCCTCACCTCCAGCTTCCTCTACCCACCCCCACCCCTGTCCCTCCCTCCACTGCCCTTAACCCTCCCCCAGACTCTACCCTAATCTCCATGCCTCCCCTCCCCTCCTCCCCATTCTAACCCTCCCCTCCAGCACCTTCTACCCACCCCCAACCCTGTCCCTCCCCCTGCTGCCCTTAACCCTCCCCCAGACTCTACCCTAATCTCCTTGCCTACTCCACCCTCAACTTTCTGTCCCTTCCAGCCTCCTCTCTACCCCCCACCCCTGCCCTCCCTCATCCTCCCTACTCACCCTCCTCCTCTTCTAAACCTTTACAAGCTGTAAAAACCAGTCTTTACTCACTGGCCACACAACAGGCCAAGAGAATATGCCAACCTATGGTCTAGAAACTGGGTGACCCACAGTTGGTTTGCACCTAAGTGGTTTTCCAGATGGCTAAAACCAAGAAGCACCCCCCCCCCCATCCCCCGCAAATCTGGAGGAGTTGATTATCCCATCTAGAAGACTTGAAGACACTTATCTTCCAGAAGGCCGGGCTAACAAAGTGTAAATGAGATCGGAAAGGAAGGAATAATCTTGTTATGTAACTTCTCCACCTCAGCTTCCTAATCTGAAAAACAGGAATGGTGGCAAGCCTATGACTTTGCTGCAGGATGTGGGAAGGGGGCAGGATGGCACCTAGACAGGGTGAGGAGTCCAAGCCCACTAGGCAGTAAGTAAGCCTCTTCCCCTGTTGGAATAATTGGTGGCAAACAGGGTGTATGGTTTGGGCAAGGGTCTACCCCACTCCAGGGCACCCAGAGGAAAGAAAAGGGCTAGAGCTGAGGCAAACACCCCATTTGTGTCCATAGGGTCTCCTAGTCTCTGACCCCAGGAGGAAGGGAAGACCAACCAAGGATCTGGTACGGCTGCTGTTTCTTGGTTGGCTGTTTTCTCTCCTTCCTAAGACTCAATACTTAACAAATTTCCAACTTAAGGAACTGTCTGTATTTCTCCCTAGCTTTAAAGAGGTCTAATTGACAAATTACAATTGTGCATATTTAAGGTGTACGACATGATGCTTTGATACACGTATACATTGTGAAATGATTGCCACAACCAAGCTCATTAATCCATCCATCTGGGGCGCCCAGGTGGCTCAGAGGGTGAAGCATCCAACTCTTGATTTTGGCTCAGGTCACAATCTTGTGGTTCGTGGGATCAAGCCCCACATCAGGCTCTGTGCTGACAGCACAGAGCCTGCTTAGGACTCTCTCCCTCTCTCTGCCCTTCCCCTCCACACATGTGTGTGCAGCTCTCTCTCAAAAATAAAGAAACAAAAAGCCACCCATCATCTCACATAGTTTCCATTTCGATCTATTTTTTGCAAATCTCAATTATACAATAACTACAGTCAGCAGGCTGTACATTAGATCCCCAGAACTTATGCATCCTACAAATAAGTCTGTACCCTTTAACCAGCATCTGCCCCTTTTTCCCACCCCACCCCCACCCCTGGCAACCACCATTGTCTCTGGTTCCACAAACTTGACACTTTTAGATTCCACATATAAGCAAGATCATACAGTATGTCTTTCTCTGATTTATCTTAGCATAATGCCCTCCAGGCTTATCCATGTTTTCACAAATGGCAAGATTTCCATCTTTCTGGTGGGTGAATAATATATTTTTTCAATTTTTTAATGTTTTTTTTTATTTTTTATTTTTTTTACCATTTATTTATTTTTGAGACAGAGACAGAGCATGAACAGGGGAGGGTCAGAGAAAGAGGGAGACACAGAATCTGAAACAGGCTCCAGGCTCTGAGCTGTCAGCACAGAGCCCAACGCGGGGATTGAACCCACAGACCGTGAGATCATGACCTGAGCGGAAGTCGGACGCTTAACCGACTGAGCCACCCAGGCGCCCCTTGTGGCTGAACACTATTTAAAAAACTCATGATCACACAACTATGGGCTGGAGAGGCTTCTTCAGCCAGCCCGGATGTTTATTCCTATTAATGTGCCCAGAAACACCACTACAAGAACCCACAGGGCTCCTGCATCAATCACATCCCATTAGTCCCCAAGTCAGGATCTTTCTGCCCAGGCCCAAACAATGTCCCTAACCATACAGCCTCTCAGGGAAAGGGCTGTGGCTGGCACTCTAGACTTCCAACAAGTCCCCAACCACACCTCGACCTCCCTGAGCCCAGCCGGGGCTGTGTACCTCCCCGTGGCCCATCCCCTTCCCATGTCTCCCTTCTGGGACCTGAGTAACAACAGGAGTTAGGAACGAGGCCCCTAACTGGACCCAGAGAAACAGATGGAAACTCTGATTTATGTGAAACCAGCTTCTGCCCTGGGAAAAACAGGCGCTGTCCTGAGGACGCTTTTCATGTTCACTCACCCTGATTCCCCAAATTTGGTGTAAGGACCAAAGAGCCGGGGCAGGAAAGCCTGCCACATCATGGCCAGGAGGACATGCTAGCACGGTGTCTGATGTCTGTCCCTACATCTCTGAGGTCCCCGTGCCTTACCTGCAAAGCAAGGCTCTCCGCAGGCTCTGCGTCCCCACCCCGACGTCCGCAGAGCCAGGGGCCCCCTGTCCTCAACACCCCTGTCCGTCCGGCATCCCGTCGCCCCTCCACAACCTCCGACGCCAGCTTCCTCGACGGTCCGCTCGCCTGCCCAGTGCCAGCCTCTTCAACCGGCTCCACGCCACTCGCGCCCGCATCCTGGGAATGGACGCCTCAAGTATGTCCCGGCGAACCAATCCCCGGCGCTGGTCCCGCCCATCTCCACCCCTACACACGCCCCCCCCCCCCCCCGACGTGTGGCCTGTCTCCACGCCCCCCCGACGCCCCCCGTGCGTCTCCCCGCCCCGGATGCCGGGACGCCAGCCACGCTGAGCGCACGTTTCCAGTGCAGGGCTGCTAAGCGCCCCCAGCGGCATCTTGTCTGTGACCCCAGTGGCAGTGGCGAAGCAAACATTCTCTGCAGTAGTACGGTGCCCCCTCCCCCCTCGCCCCCGTGACGCCCCGCGATGCTCCCCTTGCCAAGTCCCTGCTTCTCCTCTGCTCCAGGCCTGCGCCCCCAGGCCCCCGAGTCTCCGGGCCCCCACTCCCCGGATGCACCAACTCCAGGGCAGCCCGTCTCAGGCCCCTGGAACCTGGAACTTGGCGAGAGGTCAGAACCTGTGCGATTGGATTTGGCACAATTCGATTTCTTCCGCTAACGTGGTGTTAGGTCTGTACATCTGGATGGAGTATCTTTGCTCTGCCGCACTGCCCAGGGGAGGCTTGCGCTCTGCCCTCGCGGGCCTCTCCAAACAAACCCCGCTAAGGGAGGGTGTCACCATGCACCTCTGCCTCGGCGCCCCCTCCCTGCCCGGAGCTCTGCGTCCTGCAGCTCTCCATCCAACCACGAATTCCAGAACCCCTAGGATGCCCTAGACCTCGAGAACCAGTGGGGTCAGAGCTCCAACCACCACTAGCCCGGGCAGAAGGTACCCCCTCCTGTTTACTCCCCCTCTTTTTGCCTGCCACCACGTGTGTCTTCATCCTTCGTTTGTTCTAACTCAACACGGCCTTGCCTCCAGGGCCTCGCTCCCCAGAAGGGTCGGTTGAGTGAGGTCAGTGAGCTGTGGTGGACTATTCCCCGGGTTGTCTGTAACTGAGGAAGGCCGGCGTTTAACAGTTCACCTAAATCACCCCGTCCACCAGACCCTCTCTGGGACCCCAGAGTGTGGTTCTGCACAGTGTGCTAGGGCATCGCTTAGGTACCCGGACACCCAGGAACTCAGGTGGGGGTCTCCCCATACTGTTTGCTCCCCGAAATGCCCACCTAGTCCTGATTCTATGTCTGTTGTTTTATTATTTTCTTGTGCATTTTTAAAAAAATTTTTTTAATGCTCATTTATTTTTGAAAGAGACAGAGCGTGAGCGAGGGAGAGGCAGAGAAAGAGGGAGACACGGAATCTGAAGCAGGTTCCAGGCTCTGAGCTATCACCACAGGTCCCGACTCGGGGCTCGAACTCATGAACCGGGAGATCATGACCTGAGCTGAAGTCAGACGCTCAACCAACTGAGCCACCCAGGCGCCCCATTTTCTTCTGCATTTTAATCCCCACCCTCTCTCTTATTTTCCTCCCCACTGCAGACAACTCTTCCAGTTTCCAAGAACTACTCGTATGAGCACTTTTACTCATTTTTAGTACTTGTTTTCTAAGATGCTATCACGGGAGCATAAGTTTAGTAATTTTGAGAGACAGAGAGTGAGTGAATGGGGCAGGGGTGAAGGGCGGGGGGGGGGGGGGGGGGGAGAGAGAGAGAATCCAAAGGAGTCTCCATGCTGTCAGCACAGAGCCAGACTTGGGGCTTGATCTCCTGAATGGTGAGATCATGACCTGAGCAGAAACCAAGAGTCAAACGCTTAACTGACTAAGCCACCCAGGTGCCCTGGGAGCATAGGTTTGTAATGCGCATAACTGAAATGGTGTTTTAGGCCCCATTGTGTTTATTGTTCCTATACCCAGTTTATAAAACTGTAACGGAGTGTCCCTTTGCTTCCTGGGAGGGTTTATACGGAGCTCCCCCGGCTCTCATCTCATTGAGCAGGATGGAAATTTCTTCCCCTATCCATTTCCAGGACACTGGTTGCTTGCTTGTGTTTTAAACAAACCTGCAATTAATTTGAGAAAGTCCTTCTAGGGGCGCCTGACCAGGTCAGTCGATAGAGTGTGCAACTTCGATCTTGGAGTCATGAGTTCAAGCCCCATGACGGGTGTAGAGGTTACTTAAAAATAAAATTAAAAAAAAAAAAAAAAGTCCTTCTAATTGCTCTCCAGCAGGCTACCCCAGTCTATAACCTCTATCCCTGACCAATCCACACCATTTACCAGCTTTTGATCATTGTTTCCTTTCTGAAGGGCATACAGACAGGTCCCTTCCTTCATGGTGTTCATTTTTTTCTTTAATTTTTTTTAAATGTTTATTTTTCAGAGAGAGAGGCAGAGTGCGAGTGGGGAAGGGGCAGAGGGAGAGGAAGACACAGAATCCCAAGCAGGCTCCAGGCTCCAAGCCGTCAGCACAGAGCCCAATGCGTGACTTGACCTCATGAACTGTGAGATCATGACCTGAGCCGAAGTCAGATGCTCAACTGAGTCACCCAGGCACCCCATCCTTCTTGGTTTTCAAAATGTCCTTATTCCATATACATTTTAGAATAGTTGAGAATTTCTTGCATATTATTCTCTCTCTTTATCTCTCTCTCTCTCTCTCTTTTTTTTTTTTTTTTTTAATTTATTTTGAGAGAGAGAGAATGTGAATCCCAAGTAGGCTCCTTGCTGTCAGCAGAGAACCTGACCTGGGGCTCAAACTCACAGACCTCAAAACTATGACCTGAGCTGGAATCAAGAGTCGGACGCTTAACCATCTGAACCACCCAGTGCCCCTTTATTATTGTTTTGTATGATTTTTGGGCAAAACTTTAGCTAGTCCCCTCTGACCCACCTCAAGAAAGCCCAGTTAGCATTCTGATCAGAACTGTTTAGAGTTTACAAATGAATTTGGAAAAAGCTGCTTCTCATTAGACTTTTCCATTCATGGCTTTGTTATATCTCCCTGTATATTCAAATATTTAATGCCCCCCCATAACAGTTTACCATTTTATGCAGAATAACCTTGAAGATTATTTGCAGATTTGTTCTTAGAGTCTTAAACCTTTTTTTTTCCCTAGTTACTGGTGAATAGGTCTCTCTCTCTCTCTCTCTCTCTCTCTCTCTCTCTCTCTCTCTCTCTTTTCTAAGTAATCTCTATGCCCAACTTGGGGCTCAAACTCACTACCCTGAGATTAAGAGTCCCATGCTGTACTGACTGAGCCAGACAGGCACCCCTACTGAGGTGTGACTACATTATTTTCTTTGACTAATCTAGGATTAATTTTGCCCCATTCACGCATAAGCATGTTTTAAAATTTATTGTTACATCATATATATTTTATAAAGTCAAAAAAATTTTTTTAAGTTGATTTATGTAGGGGTGCCTGGATGGCTCTGTCAGTTGGACCTCCTGCTTCGGCTCAGGTCATGATCTCGCGATTTGTGAGTTTGAGCCCCGCCTCGGGCTCTGTGCTGACAGCTCAGAACCTGGAGCCTGCTTCGGACTCTGTGTCTCCCTCTCTCGCTGCTCTTCCCTGCACGTGCTCTCTGTCTCAAAAAAAAAATAAATAAATAAACACTTAAAAAAATTAAAAGAAAAAAAAAGAGTTGGACGCTTAAGTAATATAAAGTCAAATTTTTATCATCCTTATGTAAGTATGCATTTTATTAAGACTCCGTTTTCTTCTGGTTTTGTGGATGTGGGTAGTTTCTGAGCTGCTAGCTCCCCGGCACCACCCCCCCTCACCCCTGTTCTGTCAGCCCAGCAAAGGACAGTCTCTGCAATAGATTCTGATTTCAGGGAAGGGTTTCTGTGTCCTCTGAGGATTTTGTTTAATTCTGTTTGTTCTTCAGGACCCTAATGCTTTCCCTCTGCTTTTTTCTCCCTCCCAGACTTAGTCTGCAAAGAGTCGGGTTGCCCTTTGTTCCCTCCTTCTCCCCCGGATGCAGAGTCCTGAAGGAGCCACCCGGATGTGCATTCACAGGTAAGAACCCAGAACACAGGGAAGGGACTTGTCTGCTGGGGAACCTCCTGCATTTTCATAATCAGGATGGACTTTTCCTTTTATCTCTTCCGTGCAATTTTTTCCTGGACCAGACTTGCTCACTGCACAGGCCCAGAAGGAACATTTAGAGATTTGGATGCATTCTCTTTTTTCTTCTTAGCTCTACGTTTTGAAGTTTGGCCATTGTCTGCCTTCTAATTAACCCAACTTCCAAATGTGCCACATAGCATCGTACATCAGAGCCACCATGCCGTCTCTTACGTCCCAGGACTTATTTTTGAAGTTTGAGCATTTTGACCATCTCCATCCAGTTCTTTCCCCACCCACCACTTCTGTTAACTGCAAATCTGTTCTCTGTATCTATGTGTTCAGGGTTTTTTTTAAGATGCCACCTGTACATAAAATCATATGCTATTCATCTTTGACTTCTTTCATTTGGCCTAAGTGCCTCCAGGTTCGCCTAGGTTGTTGCAAATGGACACATGGACAGTTTATAGCTGAAAAACATACCGTTACGGGTAGAGACCACATTTTCTTTATCCGTTTGTCCATCGATGGTCACGCAGGCCGTGTCTGTGTCTTGCCTAACGTAAGTAATGCTGTAGCGAAAACGGGGCTGCAGATCATGTTACGAGACAGTCCCGGATAGATTCCCCAAAGTGGGTTTGCTGGACTGTGTGGTACTTTTATCTTTCACTTTCCGAGGTGAAACACCATACTGTTTTCCGGAGCGGCTACACCAGTGTGCATTCCCAAAAGCAGCGTGGGCGGGTTCCCCTTTCTCCGCGTCCTTGCCAACATCTGCTGTTGCCTGACTTGTTACTGTTAGGCATTCGGACAGGTGTGAGGTGGTATCTCATCGTGGTTTTGATTTGCGCTTCCCTGATGATGAGTGATGTTGAGCATCTTCTCATGTGTCTGTTGGCCACCTGAATGTTTTCCGGGAAAAATACCTGTTTCAGTCCTTGTAATCAGACTGTGTCCTGTTTCTTCCTTTTTTTTTTTTTTCTTTCTTTTTTCTGCTATTGAGTTGTAGGAGTTCTTTGTTTTGTTTTGTTTTGTTTTCAATGTGTATTTATTTTTGAAAGATAGAGACAGAGCGTGAGTAGGGAAGGGGTAGAGAGAGAGGGAGACAGAATTTGAAGCAGGCTCCAGGCTCTGAGCTGTCAGCACAGAGGCCCACACGGGGCTCAAATTCATGAACCGTGAGATCATGACCTGAGCCGAAGTTGGATGCTTAACCAACTGAGCCACCCGGTTGCTCCAAGTTATAAGAGTTCTATATATACTTTGGGAATATTTGCCCCCATTTGGTCCATTGCCTTCTCATTTTGTTGATGGTTTCCTTTGCTGCTGCTTTTTAAGTTGATGTAGTTTCACTTGTTCATTATTGCCTTTCCTCTTGGTGTCAGATCCAAAAAATTCATTGACAAGCCAATGTCAAGGAGCTGACCCCCTGGTTTCCTCTAGGAGTTTTATGGTTTCAGGGCATTATTCCATTTTGAGTTGATTTTTGCATATGGTAGACAATAGGAGCCCAGTTTCATTCTCGTGCACGTGGCTGTGCAGTTTCCCCAACACCCAAATGTGGGCTTTGAAACAAATGATGCTAGGATGTCTGATTAGCCTTGAAAGAATAAAATTGGGCCAATCCTTTACACACCACACATGAGATATACATTCCAAATAGATCAGGGATCTAAATGTAAAAAAAGAAAACCACAAATGTGCAAAAGAAAATGGGTGAATTCCTGTATTTACTGGAGGTAGGCTGAAGTTCTCTCTCTCTCTCTCTCTCTCTTCTTTTATTTTTAATGTTTTTTAATGTTTATTTTTGAGAGAGTGAGAGCAGGGGAGGGGCAGAGAGAGAGGGAGACACAGAATCCAAAGCAGGCTCCATCCAGACTCTGAGCTGTCAGCACAGCTCAAAACCGACTGTGCCACCCAGGTGCCCCAAGGAAGTTTTCTAAGTATGACTCAAAATCAACAAGCCATAAAAGCTTCATTAAAAAGGAAGGGAATTGAGGGACGCCTGGCTGGTGCAGTCGGTTAAGTGTCCAACTTGGGCTCAGGTCATGATCTCATGGTTTGTGGGTTCGAGCCCCGCATTGGGCTCTGTGCTGGTAGGAACCTGGAGCCTGCTTCAGATTCTATGTCTCCCTCTCTCTGTCCCCTCCCCCGCTTGTGCTCTGTCTCTCTCTGTCTCTCAAAAAATTAATAAATGCTGGAAAAAATTTAGAAAAAAAAAAAGGAAATTGTGACACATATTATAACAGGAGTGAAGCTGGAGGAAAGACTCAGTGAAATAAGCCTTTAGATCAAGGACGTGATGATTCTACTTCTGTGAGGTACTCGGGTTGTCACATTCCTGGTGACCGATGGTGGAATGGTGGGCGCCAGGGGTTGGGGGGAGGGGAAATGGGGGCTGCTGTTTAATGGGGACAGAGATTTAATTTTGCACGATGAAAAGAGGTCTGGAATTTGGTTGCACAATAATGTGAGGGACCGAACTAACATACTGAACCATACACTTAAAAATGGCTGCGATGGTTTTATGTAGCTTTTGCCACAACTAAAAATAAGTAAATTTTTAAAAACCTTACATGCCTGGGGTGCCTGGGTGGCTGAGTCGGTTAAGCGTCCAGCTTCGGCTCAGGTCATGGTCTCATGGATCGAGGGTTTGTGCCCTGGGTTAGGCTCTGTGTTGACAGCTCAGAGCCTGGAGCCTGCTTCGGATTCTGTGTCTCCCCCTCTCTCTCAAAAATAAACATTAAAAAAAAAATGTTTTTTTTTAAAAAAGAAGGAGAAACAGACTGAAATCTGCTAGGAACAGGGTCACTCCCCACAACCTTCTATGACCGGGTTTATTATATTTCGACATTACAGATAAGAACACTGGAGATTCAGAAAATCTGGAGCAAAACCCAACTTTATTTGCAAATTGACCACCCCAGTATGCAGACAGTTTCTTCTTATGGGAAAATTAACATGGCAGATTGGGTCCAGAGGGCTCTGGTTTCCGCAGGGTTTTTTTTCCTACCAGGGAAAAGAACACAGAGGACTGAATGTTTCTAACCCGTACATTCGGGTGTGGAAGCACACCCGAAGGGAAACGGGGGTGAGAAGAGAAGGTGGAGGGATCCCCTGTGAATTCGGTGTGACCTACAGCGGTAACTGTTGAAATCTATGGGCTTAACCATCCTGACGGCTTTTGGGAACCTCTAGCCTGCTCCTGTGGTATAGGGATAGCCTTCATCGGGACCAGCTAGCAGGATGCAGGGAGGCAGAGTGGTTCCGTACAGGACCAGCTAGCAAGCAGGGGGCTCCGGCTAGCCATCAGACAGGGAGAGATACTGATAAAGGCAACTGAACGTGTTGGAACTCTCCTCCAGACACCCATAGGCTTCCATGACCTGGCTTATGTCATAAGGGGCAGAGGACAAGGCGGGGACTGTAGCCACCAGCCTGTCCAGCTCAGGATCACCCTGTGGAGAAGCCCCATCTGGGTTCCCGGTGCCTGGCCCTGAGCCATCAGAAACTCTGGGGAGAACAGGCCGCCTGTGGGAAAGGCGTCTGGGTGCCCTGGGTCTGTTCCTCTGGGCTGCAGGGGTGGGGGCTGGGATCCCGGCTTCTTGGTCTTTCTGGATGCTCTTTCTCCATTTAACCCGGCGGTTCTTAAACCAAACCTGTGGAGAAGACAGAGGACACGGATTCCAGAAATTGATCCTTTATCTTCCTTGGAGAGCAGGTTCTTGGCGGGGAGGGGGCTTCTGCCCACTGTATCTGAGGCGGGGTAGGAGCCGTGTCTCACCCGTGGCCAGGGTGGCGAGGATGGAGAAAGAAGAAGAAAGAAGGGAACAAGGCAGGGCTTGGACCCCAGAGCAGGAGTGGGGAGGCAGCGGCCATATGCCGTGAGCTCTCTGTGGGATAAAGGGTCAGGACTTCAGAGGACAGAATAGAGTATGGAGTCTGGCCTCAGAGTCCTTGAGAAGTGTCTTTGGTAGTCTTTGGGAAAGATTCACACAAAAAAAGGAGCATTCCAGGGGCCTTTGGATGGCTCAGGCATTTAAGCATCCAGTTTCGGCTCAGGTCATGATCTTAACGGTTTGTGCATTCAAGCCCCAAGTCAGGCTCTGTGCTGACAGCTCAGAGCCTGGAGCCTGCTTTGGATTCTGTGTCTCCCTCCCTGTCTCAGCCCCTCCCATGCTTGTGTGCTCTGTCTCTCTCTCTCTCAAAATAAATAAATAAACTTAAAAAAAAAAAAAAAAGGCATTCCAGAAGGGATCTGATATGCCCTTGGTGTGATTCTAGCTGGAGACCTCTGGCTGGTTTCTTATTTGCACCCTCACCGAGCAAGCCCCAGGGACAAGCCTCAGCAAACAGTGGCCCTTCTTCTCTTTGGGGCTTTGTGGAAGGCACAGTTTAGGACAAGTGCTCCACACTTAGAGAGAGTTCCATCTTTACAACTTAGCGGGCTTGAACCTAGGGAAGCTACCTTGCCATTCTGAGCCTCCGTTTATCTCCTGTGTCAATGGGTCTGTTTCTGAGGGTGAAAACACAGAACGTGTCTAGCACAGGAGTCAGGTTATTAACACTTGCTCCCTAAAGGGAAGATTAGTCGTGATTATTTGGTCATGGGGCAGAGAGAAGGGAGAGGGAGGGAGCAGGCATGCAGGAGAAGGATCTGGGGAGCACGCCCCCCTCCAGAGGGTCAGACCTGCACCACGGTGTATTGTAAGTGAATCTTTGAGGCCAGCAACTCCTGGGTGACATAATCTGGGAACTGAGTGAGGCTAAACAGAGCCTCCAGTTCCGCCTTCTGATGAGAGGTGAACGAGGTACGCTCTCGGCTTCTCCTCTTTGGTTTGGCTGTGGAGAGGGGGACGTTTGGTTAGCCCGCACCTGCCATGTCTCCATGCACCATGATCACAGACTCTAGAATGCAGTCTGTCCCCTTACTGTCCCTGTCCCCTTACTGTCCCAGCTGTTTGCCCTGGGACTTTGTTTTCCACTCAGCTCTGACTCCCTTGAAAATCTGTTCTAAACAAGAGAAGACCAGGCCCCACCCCCACCCCGGGCGGTTCAGTCAGTTAGGCACCTGACTCTTGATTTTGGCTCAGGTCATGATCTCATGGTTTCGTGGGTTCAAGCCCCATGTTGGGCTACTGACAGTGGAGCCTTGTTGGGATATTTCTCTCCTCTCTCCTGTCTCTTTCTCTCTGTCTCTCAAAATAAATAAACTTAAGAAAGCAAGAGAGAAGACCAGTTTTTGAGTGCTCTGTCTACTTTCTGTCTCCCACTGCTGGAAATTGGCATCCTTTTTGCTTCTTTAGAGGCTATAGTTTGTTCTTTTTGATTCAAGAAAGCAGTGTCTTCTAGATGTCTCACTATCCCCTGTTTATTTTAAAAAAAATTTTTTTAACATTTATTTATTTTTGAGAGACAGACTGAGTACAAGCAGTGGTGGGGGGTGGGGGGAGGGCAGAGAGAGAGGGAGACACAGAATTGGAAGCATGCTGCAGGCTCCAAGTTGTCAGTGCAGAGCCTGATGCGGAGCTCGATCCCACGAACCATGAGATCATGACCCGAGCCAAAATCAAGAGTTGGGCATTCAACCGACTGGCCCGCCCAGGCGCTCTTTTTTACCAAATTTGGCCCAACAAAAAGTTTAGACTCTGAGACTTTATTAAGCTCAAAAGAAAATTAAATAATCACAGTTCCACCCAAACTATGACATGGGGGATAAAATGGGTACAGTCTACTAATTTTTAAGGAAAGATAATTCCACGATCTAATAAATTATTCCAGGTGAAACAAGGGGATAACTTCCCAACTGGTGTTGGGAACCCATCACCTTCAGTGGTGTGCTCGAGTCGGCTCATACTGGCTGGCGAACCTCTATGCATTGGCAGCTTGAAATCCACCACTTTTGAAGTATTTTGGGGAGAGACAGCATGAACGGAGAAGGGGCAAAGAGAGAGGAAGACACAGAATCCAAAGCAGGCTCTAGGCTCTGAGCTGTCAGCACAGAGCCCAATGTGGGGCTCGAACTCATGGACTGTGAAATCATGACCTGAGTCAAAGTCGGACGCTCAACAGACTGAGCCACCCAGGCACCCCTCGAAGTATTTAAATCACTGTAGTTGGCAAATACAAATTAGGGCCCCTCGTGGCCACCTCCAGCTTACCTGCCCTCTGGTCCGCCATTTCTGCTTGGCTATTGGGGAGTCGTTGTTCAGGTGTGCTGTTCTCAAACGTTCTCTGAGTGGGAACAGAAGGGGTGTAAATCCAACCATGCCCTTCCTACATTTCTCCAGACCCACCCTGCCTCTTCTGAAAGGCCACTCCCTCACTCAATCCACTCAATAAAAGCTTCCAGAGCCCAGTGTAAAGAACACTGGGGTGCAATGGGGCCCCAGCCAATGGCCGCATTAGTAAGACCCCAGGACAGTAGGGGAACAGTAAGTGCATATATAAAGAAAAGACCAGTTTGGCTGGATTTTGTCATGATACTGGCATGATATGAAATATTTTTATGGGACTAATTCTGGAAATATTTTTGGGCGTCACAACTGAGTGGGGAGGAGGAGAGAAATACTGACTTCCAGAAGGTAGAAGACAGAGATGCTATTAAGCATCCTACAATGTACAGAACAGCCCCCTACAACAGAAAATTATCCAGTCCCCGACGTCAGTAGTGCCTGGGATGTGAAACCGTCATCGATTCAGATCTTTTTGCCAATATTTAAATTTGAAGTATTTCCTACATTACCTCTGCATCTATCGAAAGTTGTGTCATATTGTTAGCAATGAACCTGCTACGTCGATGATCATCACATACACTTTATAATACAAAACCAGTCCTGGGTTGCTAAGGTCCGCATCCCCCCTTGCCCACCGTCAGTCATTTGTTAATATTAAATTGCTGTTTTTGTTAATCATCGTTGATCTGGACCAAAATTTTGCTTAATTGATTTCACATCTGCGTTAAGAAATGTGTCTGCCCATAATTTTCTTTTTCATAATATTATTTTTTATTTTTTTTCTTCATAATATTTTTAAAATTTGACGTCCAGGTGACTCCAGGCTCATGAATTTTTGTGATTTTTCTTTCTTTTTCAATCAGTGACACTATCTAGCTATCGTGAGGATTAGGAAAGGGGTAGGTGAGCTGAGGGGAGCCTTTGCTATATTGTGGCCTCAATTATTTTTAGAAGTGCAAGGTCTGAGTTCAATTCAGTTAGTTAAGTACTTCAAGAATTGACAACCCACAGCCCATTGGCCAAAGTTGATGTTGGTCCTTTGTTTACATTCTATAGTCTGGTCTGCAAAACAGAAAATATTAACTATCTGCCCCCTTACAGAAAAAGTTTGGTGATCCCCTGGTCGACTTCATTATAGGTCAGTCAATGGGGTCATTGTTTTTCTTCCTTTTCTTTCCTTTTTTTTTTTAAATATCTTTCCGGAAAATTGTCCAATTTTTCTGTTTTTGCATTTATTAGCCAAAAAATTTTATATTCCTTTTCATACTTTATTTTAAGTTTATTTATTTTGAGGGGAGAGAGCATGAGCAGGGGCAGGGGGAGAGAGAGAAGGAGAGAGAGAATCCCAAGCAGGCTCCACCCTTGTCAGCACAGAGCCGGAAACAGGGCTCAAACCCACAAACTGTGAGATCATTACCTGAGCCAAAATCAAGAGTTGGACACTTAACTGACTGAGCCACCCAGATGCCTCAAATTTTCATATTTTATTTTTAATAGTCTTTAACACATCTCTTTACATACCTCTATTTTTTAAAAATTTGATTTATATATTTTTTTTCTAATATGTTTTTTGGTGCCTTTTTCTATGTTCTTGTTCAGTATTTAGTAGCCCTCAAAGAGCTCATTTTATTCATCCTTTTTTTTCTTTTTTTAGTGTGAGCATTCTCATATTTAATAGCATCTTTAAAATAAGTGTCACCACCTGGTTCCAAAATGAAATCTGTAAATAGTAATATAAGTTTGAATGAGGCAAGTGTATGTTTGCAAGGCTCATTGGACCGAAGGAATCTCTTTGGCAGGTGACCTTGTAGGACTGAGGGATTTTTGTTTATCAGAGGCTGTGAGATCTCTGTAAGGAAACCACAGTTTCTCTCCAGGTCCCTTGGATACCCCTTTTGATCTGTCCCAGTGAAGCTATTGGTTTACTTGTTTTTTTTTTTAATGTAAGTTCTGTACCCATTGTGGACCTTGAATTCACAACCCCAAGATCAAGACTTGCATGCTCTACTGACTGAGCCAGCCAGGCGCCCCTTTGTTTTCCTTAAGACATCCTCATACCTTTTAGTAAAATCTTCAAAGCAGATTCGTAGTTTATTATGAAGTCTGACGAGTTGGGGGTCACTAGCTATTTCAGATAGAATCACCTGGGCAACTTCCACCAGCCCCTGATTACCTACAGATCCCTAGGGTGCCGTCTGAAATATTTTGGGGTCTGCTGGATCCTACTGGGTTGCAGGGTTGCAACCCAGGGTTGCAAATACCTACTGTTGTGTTTTCTGCATATCTTCAGTACCAGCTTTGGTTGGATTAAGATGATCTCCTCTTTGTGAATGACACCGATCCTTGTCTTAACATAAGGAAAGGGAGGAGAATGGTCAGAATGGGGCTTCTGTTTGAATTGTTCTGGAAGTTCCCCACGGCCATGACCGTCTGAAGGGAAGGGTATATGGTAAAGATCATAACTGTCATCAAAATCTGTGATTCTGTCCTTCATCCCATGTGTCAGAGTATGGCTCCATTTGGGTAATCCAGATACATGCTTCATTAGGATCTAATCTGAGTAATCCTTGGTGACTTCCACCACAGGCTCTCCAGATGTCCACAAAGTCGCTGCACTCTGTGAGAGATCTCTGCACATGCGTTTATTGCAGGCTCCGTGCCGTCCAAAAATCCCAAACTTGGTGCCAAAAAGACCAACACGAAAACAGGAACTCTCTATTGTGCTCTTTTACTTTAATTTCTGTTCTTATTTTATCACTGCCTACTTTCCCATTTTAGTCATCACTCCTATGTCTTTGGGTTTATAAAAGCTTTAGGGGTGCCTGGGTGGCTCAGTTGGCTCAGCATCTGACTTTGGCTCAGGTCATGATCTCGCGGTCCGTGAGTTCGAGCCCCACGTCAGTCTCTGTGCTGACAGCTCAGAGCCTGGAGCCTGCTTTGGATTCTGTCTTCCTCTCTCTCTGCCCCTCCCCTGTTCATGCTCTGTCTGTCTCTGTCTCAAAAATAAATAACCATTAAAATTTTTTTTTGAGGCTTTGGCTATAAAAACTCTAAAGTACAATTACTTTGCTGTCCCATGGTCCTACATTTCTCATTTTCTTTTGGTTTCCAGGTGGATGGGGGCTCCCATCTTTGAGTTTACTCCTGTTTGTTTTTTTATTTCATTGTGTTACTTTTTTTTTTATTGTAGTAAAATATACATAGCATTTACCGTTGTTTATCATTTTTAAGTGTACAGGTCAGTGCCAACACGTACGTTCACACCTTTGTACAATGATCACCACTGTCCGTCACCAGAACTTTTTCATATTCCCAAACAAACTCTGTCCCCATTAATAAAACAATAACTTGATATTTCCCCCACACACACCCCCACACCCTGACAGTTACCATTCTACTTTCTGTCTGTATGAACTTGACCAATCTAGGTACTTTGTCTAAGTGAAATTGCACAATATTTATACTTTGGGGAGCAGCTTGCTTCACCTCAGTGTTTCACAGGACATCTTTGGGACTCATCCATATGGTCGCATGTGTCAGGATTTCCTAGCTTTTTGAGGCTAGATAATAGTCTATTCTATCGTATCTATATATCACATTTTGTTTATAAGTTCGCGCCATTGATCGCTATGTGGATTGTTTCTGTCTTTTGGCTATTGCATTTTTTTAAGTTTATTTATTTATTTTGGGAGAGAGCATGGGAGGGGTGGAGAGGGAGAGAGAGAGAGAGAGAGAGAGAGAATCCCAAGCAAGGTCCACAGTGTCAGCACAGAGCCCGATGCGGGGCTCAAACTCACCAACTGTGAGATCATGACTTGAGCTGAAACCAAGAGTCGGAAGCTTAAACGACTGAGTCACCCAGGCTCCTACCCTCCCCCCGCTTTTTTTTAGAGACAGCATGAGAGGGGTGCCTGGGTGGCTCGGTTGGTTAAGTGTTGGACTTTGGCTCAGGTCATGATCTCACCGTTCATGAGTTCAAGCCCCACATTGGGCCATCAGGCTCTGTGCTGACAGCTCAGAGCCTGAAGCCTGCTTGGGATTCCGTGTCTCCCTCTCTCTCTGTCCCTCCACCACTTGTGCTCCGTCTCTCTCTCTCTCTCTCTCTCTGTCAAAGATAAATAAACATTAAAAAAAAGAATAGAGTATGAGAAAGCAAACAGGGATAAAGGGCAGAAGGAGAGAGAGAGAGAGAGGGAGGGAGAGAATCTTAAGCAGAACCTGACTCGGGGCTCAATCCCAGGACCCTGGGATCATGTCCTGAGCCAAAATCAAGAGTCAGACGTTCAACTGACTTAGCCACACAGGAATTCTGCGTTGCATTTTTGTTATATGCATTGCTTTGGAAAATAGGGTCCATGTGATATCAATTGTGTGATGTGTTGAGGCTTCTTTAGTATGCTGTTATTTTTAGTAAGATTGACTGTATGAGGGAAGAGATTATGAATTCTGTATTCATAATCCATAATGAATGGTTACCTCTGGAGTAACCAAATTGTACTCAGTCACCTACAGAATGAGAGAGGCTGGAAAGGGGTAAAGGTAGGGGGTGCTTAGACAGGAGTCTCAAGGGAAATGTTTGATTTTTTTTCATGTTTGAAGTCCCCTTCCCATTAAGACTATTGGGGCACCTGGGTGGCTCAGTCAGTTAAGTATCCAACTTTGGCTCAGGTCATGATCTTGTGGTTCGTGGGTTCGAGCCCTGTGTCTGGCTCTGTGCTGACAGTTCAGAGCCTGGAGCCTGCCCAGATTCTGTGTCTCCCTCTCTCTCTGCCCCTCTCTTGCTCACTCTGTCTCTCCCTCTCAAAAATAAATATTTTAAATTTTTTTTAAAAGAAGAAAAGACTACTGATTATAGTTTCAATGTTAAAATATAGTTTTTGTTTGCATTGGGAAATTGTTTTCCTAGAGAGAAGCAATACCTTGATTTCCCCTGGAAATATGTTGAAAGATTGTCCGTGTTCCAGGAGGTGCCCTCTTGACCCATCTGGAGCCCTCACTTTCTTCTCTGAAAAATGAGCTACAGCCAAATGCAGAGGTACATGGTGCTGCTCCTTGGCAAAGACAGCCTCCAAGATGGGAGGCTGGCCTTCTGGGGCTCCGCTTCTCTGGTGAAAACCATTCCCTTCGTAGCAGGTAGGTAGGACATTCACTGGAGGCCAGGGGGTTGTTGGGATGGTTGTATCTTGGATTTCCAGAAGCGGGAAAGTTCCTAGGAATATGGTGAAGGAGATGCCAAATAATATGTGCTCATCCAGCATAAAGAACCAAGTTCCCCCTGGAGCCAAGTCAAGGACATAAAATTGACCTAAAGCCTGATGTGTTTCAATGCACTAAGGCCGGGGGGCGCCTGACTGTTTCAGTTGGAAGAGCATGTGACTTTTGATCTCAGAGTTTGAGCCTGACATTGAGTGTAGAGATAAAGAATGAATGAATGAATGAATGAATGAATGAATGAATGAATAAATGAATGAAGGAAGGAAGGCAAGATCTAGATCACTGGGGAAAAGATGCCATGAATTAGTGATAGAAACATAGAAATCTAAGCAAACGACCAAAAGGATGATTAACTTCAGAGAAAATGATGACGTAATGCTCCCAAAGCGAAAATAATCATAGTGTGCCAAGTTCCTCAGCAGTCATTTGAGTTTGCATACGTAGGGGTGCCTGGGTGGCTCAGTGGGTTAAGCATCCAACTTCGGCTCAGGTCATGATCTCATGCTTCGTGGGTTTGAGCCCTGCATCAGGCTCTGTGTTGACGGCTCGGAGCCTGTGGCCTGCTTCAGATTCTGTGTCCCCCTCTCTCTCCTCCACCCCTGCTTGTGCTCTGTCTCTCTCTGCCTTTCAAAAATGAATAAACATTAAAAAAATTAAAATGTGCAGGTGCCTGGGTGGCTCAGTCAGTGGAGCATGCAACTCTTGATCTCCAGGTTATGGGTTCAAGCCCCATGTTGAGGTTAAGGCTTACTCTAAAAAAAAAAAAAAAAACAAAGTAGGAACTACTTTAAGTGCTTACCTCTAACATAAGTGTTTCTAAAATAAGGTACATCCATTCTAAGGTCCTCTAGACTGCTAAAGAATGAAGAAAGCTTGACTGGATTATCTGGCAAAAAAAAAAAAATTCAAATCAACAGCAAATATTTTTTCTCTTACTTGTATTAAAAAAATTCTTTTATATTTATTTATTTATTTTGAGAGAGAGAGAGAGAGAGAGAGGTGTAGAGAGAGAAATCCAAGCAGACTCCACACTATCAGCACAGAGCCCGATGTAGGGCTCAAACTCACAAACCAAGAATCAGATGCCTAACCGACTGAGCCACCCAGGCACCCTAGCAAATATTCTTTCCACATAGAAAAACAAAAGACATTTGTAAATGTTCAGAGAAAGATCTGGCATTCCTCTGTCCCACGCGTTACCTTAAAAGAAGTGTCTAGATGAGTTTCAAGAAGTAATTTTGGGGCGCCTGGGTGGCTCAGTCGGTTAAGCATCCGACTTTGGCTCAGGTCATGATCTCATGGTCTGTGAGTTCAAGTCCCACGTCGGGCTCTGTGCTGACAGCTCAGAGCCTGTAGCCTGCTTCGAATTCTGTGTCTCCCTCTCTCTCTCTGCCCCTCCCCTGCTCATGCTCTGTCTCTGTCTCAAAAATAAATTTAAAAACATTAAAAAAAATTTTTTTAAGTTATTTTGAGTTTAAGTAACTTTCCATTCTTAAGCACTACTAAATATATTTTTTTAATGTTTATTCATTTATTTGAGGTGGGGGAGGGGCAAAGAGAGAGACACAGAAAACAGGCTCCAGGCTCTGAGCTGTCAGCATAGAGCCCAACGCAGGACTCAAACCCAAGAGCCGTGAGATCATGACCTGAGCTGAAGTCAGACACTTAACTGACTCAGTCACCCAGGGGCCCCCCAAAGACATGTTTAAATAAAGCAAACTTTAAGTATAAATTTTATCATGTTCTATATCTTGTTTAGCAACTAATCTCCTGCTTAAAAATAAGTCTGGAACATTGGTCTATGCCAAGACTTTTAAGAGCCACAGAAACTCCAAAGTAGAAACATACTGTGATATAGGTTACCAGAACTCTGCACATGGACATTTATATTGTTTCCATGCTTTTTGCTCACATGAATCCTGGCATGAACTGAATTGTGTGTACCTCTTTGTAAATATGAGGATGCATTCTTCAAAGGTAGATTGCTAAGAATCATTTGGGGATTAAAAATAAAGACCTGCACCTCCCGTCCCAAAAAAGACTTCTTGCACACTGTTGGATGGTACACCCATTATGGACAACAGTATGGAGTTTCCTCAGAAATTAAAAAAAAATCTTGTCCTATGGGAAAACATGGATGAAACTTGAGGACATTAGGCTAAGCGAAATAAGCCAACCACAGAAGGAAAATATGGTATGAATCCACCCATGAAGCATCTAAAGCAGTCAAAATCCTAGAAACAAAATCCTAGAAACAAAGTCCAAAAGTGGTTGCCAAGGGCCAGGGGGAGGGGAGGCGTTCCTTTGGCGTGGGTATAGAGTCAGTTTTAGGAGATTAAGAAAAAGTTCCAGAGATTTGCTACACAACCATGTGAATGAACCTAACACTAACAAAGTCTACACTTAAAAAATGGTTATGGTGGCAAATTTAAAGTTACATGTTTTGGGGTGCCTGGGTGGCTCATTCAGTTAAGTGTCTGACTTTGGCTCAGGTCATGACCTCACAGTTCATGAGTTCAAGTGCCACGTCGGGCTCTGTGCTAACAGCTCAGAGCCTGGAGCCTGCTTCAGATTCTCTGTCTCCATCTGTCTGACCCTCCCTGCTCACACTGTCTCTCTCAAAAAATAAGTAAACATTAAAAAAGTTAAAATAATTAAAATAAAAAAATTAAAGTTATGTGTTTTTTCACTACATTAAAAAAAAAAAACAAACAGACCCTTGACCTTGACCATGAGGGTTGAAGTTGCATTTCTGGAATGGAACAGGACATGAAGGTCAAACTGATTTTAGCTTCTCCTTGACTCATCAGCGAAATGGAAATAATTGTTCCTACCTCAGAGTGTTCTTGTGTGGATTAAATGCATTGATAGAGTAAGAATAGTGCCCAGTGCATTTGGAGGACTATGTAAGCAGTGGGTGTTATGGGTAAGCAATGGGCGTTATGGTTGGTGGGTGAAAAGATAAGAACCAGCTACATTTTAAAGGGATGAAGATGAAGAGATAAGCAAAGACAAAAATATCAATGCCTTGTATACAAGAGTAAGGGTTTATTGCCCTGAGCCATGAGAAAGGCTCTATAGAGTAGGCAGGTAGCTAAATCTACTTAAAAATGAAAATCTTATTTATTCTGCTTCCAAAGTACCAGCCTACACAATCTCCAGGTAGCCTCGGTATTACATATTTTATATACATATAAATGTATATGTATATAAAATTTATATATATATATATAAATTTATATGTATATAAAATACATATTATATATATATGTATATAACATCCTCAGTATTAAAGGATTTTGAGATAGGGTTTTTTTTTTTTTTTTAAGATTTTAGTTTCAAGTAATGTCCACACCCAGCGTGGGCCTCCTCCTGACAGAGCCAGCCAGGTCCTCTAAGATAGACAATTTTTTTTTTTTGGACTTCATTAAAATTAAAAATGAGGGGCGCCTGGGTGGCTCAGTCGGTTGAGCGTCAGGCTTCAGCTCAGGTCATGATCTTGTGGTCTGTGAGTTCGAGCCCCGCATCAGGCTCTGTGCTGACAGCTCAGAGCCTGGAGCCTGTTTCAGATTCTGTGTCTCCCTCTCTCTCTGACCCTCCCCCTGTTCATGCTCTGTCTCTCTGTGTCTCAAAAATAAATAAACATTAAAAATTTTTTTAATTAAATTAAAAATGACTTAGCTTCAGAATATGTACTTTGTAAACTTATTTTTATTTATTTTGAGAGAGAGCGTGAGCACAAGTGGGGGAGGAGCAGAGAGGAGGGAGGGAAAATCTTAAGCTCCAGGCTGAGCGTGGACTCCATCTTGTGACCGTGAGATCATGACCTGTGTCAAAAGCAAGAGTTGGATGCTTAACCAACTGAGCCACCCAGGCGCCCCCAAGATACACTCTTAAGAGAACAAAAAAGACAACCCACACAGCCAGATAGCAATGTTTGCAAATCACATTTCTGATGACTTAAATCCAGAATACAAAAAGAGTTCCCATAACTCAGTAATAGAAAAGCAAATAACCCATGAGCAGACACTACGGAGATATAAGCCTATGACAAGATGCTCAAAAAGACGCCATGCCATGCTCTTAGAGAAAAGTAAAGTAAAACCATAATACGATATCACTTACGCTTTTAGAATGGCTTAAAAGGCAGACAATACCCAGTGTTTAGGAACGGGAGTTCTCCTACCTTGCTGTTGGATATGTAAAATCTACCAGCTACCTTGGTAAAAAGTTCCTCCGTTCCTTATTTTAAGTATTTTTTAAGTTTTTATTTATTTTTGAGAGAGAGATAGAGTGCTACCAGGGGAGGAGCAGAGAGAGAGGAGAGAGACACAGAATCTGAAGCAGGCTCCAGACTCTGAACTGTCAGCATAGAGCTCAATGCAGGGCTCAAATTCATGAGCCCTGAGATCATGACCAGAGCGGAAGTCAGATGCTTAACCGACTGAGCCACCCAGGCGTCCCAAAAGTTCCTCTGTTCCTTTGAAAGCTAGTCATACACATCTCCGACCCATCCATTCCATCCCCACATATCTGACCACGTGAACACATAGTGTTCCCACAAAACCTTATATAGAATGCTTACAGAAGCTTCATTTAAAATGGACAAAAACTAAAAACAACCAAAATTCCCCTCAACAGCTAAAAGGACTTTAAAAACCTTTGTACATCCACATGATAACTATGACTCTGCAAGAAAATGGAACCAACATGGATGAATGCCCTTTGCTGAGTGAGAGAAGCCAGACTCCAAAATCTACAAACTATATGATTCTATTATGGGACATCAATAGGAAAAAGCCTGAACTCTAGGGACAAAGCATATGGGCAGTTCCCAAGGGAAATGGAATAACACCATTCTGTATCTTTAGTGGGGGGACACATGACTGTCTGAACTTATAAACCTAAAAAGCATAAAAATGTAAAATCACTAAAAAGTTATTTTTACTATATGTCATTTAGGCCTTAGTAATCAAAAAACTTAAAAATACAAGCATTTCCATGCACATCAGCAGACGACTAACTCTAAGTTCATAAGATGTAATGACGCAGGAAAAGCCTGGACTGGCTTAGAAAAAAAAAAATCACAGATTTTGCTGTATATCTTTTTATTTTGTATTTGTATGTTAACAAAAGGGAATTGGGTTTCCTTTGTCCCCCAGTGTGGACATATTCTTCCAATTCCTGTTTATCATTCACGGAAAAGCGACCCCTTTTCTTCCTCTAAAATTTGGTCCATCCCTTGGAAAGCAAGCCCTTTTCCTTTTTTTTTTTTTAAGGTTTTTTATTTTATTTTCGAGAGAGAGAGAGTCCAAGTACGAGTGGGGGAAGGGCAGAGAAAGAGGGAGACACAGACCCAAAGCAGGCTCCAGACTCTGAGCTATCAGCACAGAGCCCGATGCCAGGCTCTGACTCATGAACTGTGAGATCATGACCTGAGTCGAAGTCAGCACTCAACCAACTAAACCACCAAGTCGCCCCTACAAGCAAACCCTTTTCCTAAACCTTCTTGCCCTCCCCCCACCCTCCCCACCCCCCACCTTATCTCAGCCCAGATGCTTGTGCATTTTATCCAGGGTTTGTAAGTGTACCTGTGGTGTTGGGGCTGAATAAATCCTTGTTACGGGAGAGCTGTCCTATTCACTGCCCCCCAAGGCAGGGATGAACCCTGGTTGAGAACTTCTGGATTCACTCCATCTTCCTAGACTTAGAGTCAAAAAGTCCCCGAGGAAACACATCCAGGCTTCAAGTCCTGTTACAGACCCAGCTCAACTAATTAACCCACATACATTGCTTAGGGATTCTTCTGGCCAAGGCAAGCAATGCCCCAAGTGCTAGTCATTAAGATACACCTGGCCAGGTGACCAACAGGAGGTCTGGCAAAGCCCCAAGAACCAACAGTCTCCCAGTCTCACACCCAGGCGAGACCACAGGGCCCCCAACATCTCAAGACACCTTACCCAGGAGACTCCTCAGCTTCAGCTCTCCGGTGTGCCTGCCCCCACTGCTATTTCAGCATCTCTTAAAGGACATGACACACCCTTTATCCTCCTTCTCTGTCTTCCAACCAGATCTCTGACCCTTCCCTCAGCAAATCCTCTTATTGTAAAAACAAAACAAAAACACACACAAACACACAAGAGAGAAATTGTAAAACTCTTTTTTTTTTTTTTTTAAGATTGGAAACTGCTGAGATGGAAGAGGAGGATCTGGGGGTTCTGGGTGGAAGGTTTTGGATGGCTGTAAACTGAATGCCAAGATGGAAGTCGAGGATCTGGGGGTTCTGGGTGGAAGGTTCTGGATGGTTGTAAACTGAATGCCAAGCTGGAAGTCGAGGATCTGGGGGTTCTGGGTGGGAGGTTCAGGATGGCTGTAAACTGAATGCCAACATGGAAAAGTTGGACCTATGGGTTCTGGATGGGTATAAACTGAATGCCAAGATAGAACAGGAGGATCTGGGGGTTCTGGGTGGAAGGTTCTGGGTGGCTGTAAACTGAATGCCAAGATGGAAGTCGAGGATCTGGGGGTTCTGGGTGGAAGGTTCTGGGTGGCTGTAAACTGAATGCCAACATGGAACAGTTGGACATATGGGTTCTGGATGGGTATAAACTGAATGCCAAGATAGAACAGGAGGATCTGGGGGTTCTGGGTGGAAGGTTCTGGGTGGCTGTAAACTGAATGCCAAGATGGAAGTCGAGGATCTGGGGGTTCTGGGTGGAAGGTTCTGGGTGGCTGTAAACTGAATGCCAACATGGAACAGTTGGACCTATGGGTTCTGGATGGGTATAAACTGAATGCCAAGATAGAACAGGAGGATCTGGGGGTTCTGGGTGGAAGGTTCTGGATGGCTGTAAACTGAATGCCAAGGTGGAAGTCGAGGATCTGGGGGTTCTGGGTGGAAGGTTCTGGATGGCTGTAAACTGAATGCCAAGGTGGAAGTCGAGGATCTGGGGGTTCTGGGTGGAAGGTTCTGGATGGCTGTAAACTGAATGCCAAGATGGAAGTCGAGGATCTGGGGGTTCTGGGTGGAAGGTTCTGGATGGCTGTAAACTGAATGCCAAGGTGGAAGTCGAGGATCTGGGGGTTCTGGGTGGAAGGTTCTGGATGGCTGTAAACTGAATGCCAAGGTGGAAGTCGAGGATCTGGGGGTTCTGGGTGGAAGGTTCTGGATGGCTGTAAACTGAATGCCAAGATGGAAGTTGAGGATCTGGGGGTTCTGGGTGGCAGGTTCTGGATGGCTGTAAACTGAATGCCAAGGTGGAAGTCGAGGATCTGGGGGTTCTGGGTGGAAGGTTCTGGATGGCTGTAAACTGAATGCCAAGGTGGAAGTCGAGGATCTGGGGGTTCTGGGTGGAAGGTTCTGGATGGCTGTAAACTGAATGCCAAGGTGGAAGTCGAGGATCTGGGGGTTCTGGGTGGAAGGTTCTGGATGGCTGTAAACTGAATGCCAAGGTGGAAGTCGAGGATCTGGGGGTTCTGGGTGGAAGGTTCTGGATGGCTGTAAACTGAATGCCAAGGTGGAAGTCGAGGATCTGGGGGTTCTGGGTGGAAGGTTCTGGATGGCTGTAAACTGAATGCCAAGGTGGAAGTCGAGGATCTGGGGGTTCTGGGTGGAAGGTTCTGGATGGCTGTAAACTGAATGCCAACATGGAAGCAGAGGATCTGGGGGTTCTGGGTGGGAGGTTCTGGGTGGCTGTAAACTGAATGCCAACATGGAACAGTTGGACCTATGGGTCTGGATGGGTATAAACTGAATGCCAAGATAGAACAGGAAGATCTGGGGGTTCTGGGTGGCAGGTTCTGGATGGCTGTAAACTGAATGCCAAGATGGAAGTCGAGGATCTGGGGGTTCTGGGTGGAAGGTTCTGGATGGCTGTAAACTGAATGCCAACATGGAACAGTTGGACCTATGGGTTCTGGATGGGTATAAACTGAATGCCAAGATAGAACAGGAGGATCTGGGGGTTCTGGGTGGAAGGTTCTGGATGGCTGTAAACTGAATGCCAAGGTGGAAGTCGAGGATCTGGGGGTTCTGGGTGGAAGGTTCTGGATGGCTGTAAACTGAATGCCAAGGTGGAAGTCGAGGATCTGGGGGTTCTGGGTGGAAGGTTCTGGATGGCTGTAAACTGAATGCCAAGGTGGAAGTCGAGGATCTGGGGGTTCTGGGTGGAAGGTTCTGGATGGCTGTAAACTGAATGCCAAGGTGGAAGTCGAGGATCTGGGGGTTCTGGGTGGAAGGTTCTGGATGGCTGTAAACTGAATGCCAAGATAGAACAGGAGGATCTGGGGGTTCTGGGTGGAAGGTTCTGGATGGCTGTAAACTGAATGCCAAGATGGAAGTTGAGGATCTGGGGGTTCTGGGTGGCAGGTTCTGGATGGCTGTAAACTGAATGCCAAGGTGGAAGTCGAGGATCTGGGGGTTCTGGGTGGAAGGTTCTGGATGGCTGTAAACTGAATGCCAAGGTGGAAGTCGAGGATCTGGGGGTTCTGGGTGGAAGGTTCTGGATGGCTGTAAACTGAATGCCAAGGTGGAAGTCGAGGATCTGGGGGTTCTGGGTGGAAGGTTCTGGATGGCTGTAAACTGAATGCCAACATGGAAGCAGAGGATCTGGGGGTTCTGGGTGGGAGGTTCTGGGTGGCTGTAAACTGAATGCCAACATGGAACAGTTGGACCTATGGGTCTGGATGGGTATAAACTGAATGCCAAGATAGAACAGGAAGATCTGGGGGTTCTGGGTGGCAGGTTCTGGATGGCTGTAAACTGAATGCCAACATGGAAGCAGAGGATCTGGGGGTTCTGGGTGGAAGGTTCTGGATGGCTGTAAACTGAATGCCAACATGGAACAGTTGGACCTATGGGTTCTGGATGGGTATAAACTGAATGCCAAGATAGAACAGGAGGATCTGGGGGTTCTGGGTGGAAGGTTCTGGATGGCTGTAAACTGAATGCCAAGGTGGAAGTCGAGGATCTGGGGGTTCTGGGTGGAAGGTTCTGGATGGCTGTAAACTGAATGCCAAGGTGGAAGTCGAGGATCTGGGGGTTCTGGGTGGAAGGTTCTGGATGGCTGTAAACTGAATGCCAAGGTGGAAGTCGAGGATCTGGGGGTTCTGGGTGGAAGGTTCTGGATGGCTGTAAACTGAATGCCAAGGTGGAAGTCGAGGATCTGGGGGTTCTGGGTGGCAGGTTCTGGATGGCTGTAAACTGAATGCCAAGATGGAAGTTGAGGATCTGGGGGTTCTGGGTGGCAGGTTCTGGATGGCTGTAAACTGAATGCCAACATGGAAGCAGAGGATCTGGGGGTTCTGGGTGGGAGGTTCTGGATGGCTGTAAACTGAATGCCAAGGTGGAAGTCGAGGATCTGGGGGTTCTGGGTGGAAGGTTCTGGATGGCTGTAAACTGAATGCCAAGGTGGAAGTCGAGGATCTGGGGGTTCTGGGTGGAAGGTTCTGGATGGCTGTAAACTGAATGCCAACATGGAAGCAGAGGATCTGGGGGTTCTGGGTGGGAGGTTCTGGGTGGCTGTAAACTGAATGCCAACATGGAACAGTTGGACCTATGGGTCTGGATGGGTATAAACTGAATGCCAAGATAGAACAGGAAGATCTGGGGGTTCTGGGTGGAAGGTTCTGGATGGCTGTAAACTGAATGCCAACATGGAAGCAGAGGATCTGGGGGTTCTGGGTGGGAGGTTCTGGGTGGCTGTAAACTGAATGCCAACATGGAACAGTTGGACCTATGGGTCTGGATGGGTATAAACTGAATGCCAAGATAGAACAGGAAGATCTGGGGGTTCTGGGTGGCAGGTTCTGGATGGCTGTAAACTGAATGCCAACATGGAAGCAGAGGATCTGGGGGTTCTGTGTGGAATGTTCTGGGTAGGTCTAAACTGGATGCTGCAGTGGAAGAGGAGGATCTTGAGGTTTGGGTGGGCAGGGCAGATCTCAAGGGCATCTGAGCCATGCCAAACGCCTAGGCACCATTCTGGGTCAAGCAGAGGGACCAGTATAACAAAACCCTGAAGTGGACACGAGCTCGGTGGCTTATCGGATGGCACTGCCCAGCTGAACATCCACTAGCACGTGTACCTGAAGTGAAGCTAGGTCCAAGCAAAGTGTGTGCGTAGCAAAACATGCTGCAGCAAGGACAGACCTCAGAAGCATTGCACAAAGCGAGAGAGAAGCCAGGCAGAAAAGACTGCAGACGTCATGATTCCATTTCTGTGAAACGTCCAGAAAAGGCATGAGTGAAGACGCAAGAGTAGGTGGGTGGTTACCAGTGGTGGAGAATGGCGCTTCAAATGTGCCTCATGGCGATGGTGGCACAACTCTGTGAATTTACTAAAAATCTGAAATGCACAGTTAGGATGAAAGAATCTGGGGGCATGTCAACTGTTCCTTCATACAGCCATTAAAGGAGAAAAGGAAAATCCTCTGTAAGAGAAATACAAATTGAAGTTTAAAGGGGCACCTGGGTGTCTCAGTCGGTTAAGCGTCTGACTTCGGCTCAGGTTGTGATCTCGCCATCCATGAGTTGAAGCCCTGTGTTGGGTTCTGCACTGACAGTGTGGAGCCTGCTTGGAGTTCTCTTTCTCCACTCCCCTCTCTCTCTGTCCCTGCCCTGCTTGCTCTCTCTCGCGCGCTCTCTGTCTCTCTCTCTCTCTCTCTCTCTCTCTCTCTCTCTCTCTCTCAAAATAAATAAAAATAAGCTTAAGAAAATAAAACTAGGGACGCCTGGGTGGCTCAGTCGGTTAAGCGTCCGACTTCAGCTCAGGTCATGATCTCGCCATCCATGAGTTCAAGCCCCACATCGGGCTCTGTGCTGACAGCTCAGAGCCTGGAGTCTGCTTCAGATTCTGGGTCTCCCTCCCTGTCTTCCCCTCCCCTGCTCGTGCTCTGTCTCTCTTTCTCAAAAATAAACATTAAAAAAAATTTTTTTTAATTAAACTTTAAGTATGACACTTTTTTTACCTAATATTTTGGCCAAAAGTTTGTTTTAAATGTTAGAAAGTCACACTCTTGGCATTGATGCAAGGAAACGAGTACCCACAACAGACTGAGAGGCTGAGTGTCCTTGAGTTCCTCCATCAACATCATATCTTACCTGGCAAATGTGTGAGCTCTGGGGTTGGAATCCTATGTTTATCAGTCCTTTGTACACATGTCCTCTACAAGTTTCTTAATGTCTAAGAGCATCAACTTCCTTGTCTGTAAAATAGGAATGACAGGACCTACCCCCCATAGGGCACATAGCCTCTCAATACACATTAGATACTTTTGTTTTTATTTCTGAAATGGTTTCGGCAGACCTTGAGTTATTCTTGAACCACTATCTTGAGGTGCAGCCGGCATACAGAAAGCTGTATGTATTTGAGGTATGCAAGTTGATGAGTTTGGAAGGAATCTGGGCCATAAACAGATCCACCAACACTGTGCGTAAGACTTACTCTGGGAGCAAGTTTTTCAGTGCACACAACACCCAACTGCTAACTATTCAGCATGTCCTGGGCTCTAGAACTTGTGGGTCATGCATAAGTGGAAGGTCATACTCTCGGGCCACCCTCTCCCAGCCCCTGGCAACCCCCATTCGATTCTCTGCTTCCATGAGTCTATTTAAGATTCCTCATGAGATTCCTGACTGAAGGATCCCATGGGCCTCACTCAGTCCTTCTATGTCTGGGTCATCTCACTTAGCACAACGTCCTTTCCGGGTTCGTCCATGCTGTGGCCAATGGCAGGATGTCCTTCTTTTTTAAGGCTGAATGATACTCCATCCTGTTTCCTTCTACGTTAGATGCTTTTATTTGAACACGAAGCATTTGGCCCAGAGCTCCAGGAAAAGCTACTCCCTTAACACCTGGAGGCAGCTTGGGGCAAGTCTTCCCCCACCCCAGAGCCTCAGTTTCTGAGGCCTCCCTCTCCCCTTTCCAGGAAATAAAAGTAAACTTATTTCTCTTTGAGCAGAAGGTAGGTTTGAAAACACACAGACACATGTTTGAGCTCCAGAAAAGAGAGAGAGGTCAGAGATCCAACGAAGGGGGAAAGAGGTGTGGGGACCTCATCTTGGGACTCTTAGGATTTCTGGACTCAGACTGGATTCACAATCCCACCAAAAAGCTGTGTGAACTTGAATGGATTACCTTGAGTCTCTGAGCTGGGTAAATAAACAAAGACCACCCATATAAGGACAGCCCAAGGTGGTTGCTATGATAAAGGAACTGGTTACCCTCACTTGTGTCTTGGTGGGGACTCAAGGACAGGCAGAGGAGGGGCAAAGCTTTGTTGTGGGGGAAAAAGAGAGAAAGAAAGAAAAGAAAGGAAAAGAAAGAAAAAGAAGGAAAGGAAGAAAAGGGAGAGAAAGAAAGAAAGGAAAGAAAGAAAAAGAAAGGAAAGAAAGAAAAAAGAAAAAAAGGAAGGAAGAAAGAGGAAAGAAAGAAAGAAAGAAAGAAAGAAAGAAAGAAAGAAAGAAAGAAAAAGAAAGAAAGAAAAAGAAAGAAAGAAAGAAGAAATGAAGGAAAGAAAGAGAAAAAGAAAGAAAAAGAGGAAGGAAGAAAAGAGAGAAGGAAAGAAAGAAAGAGAAAGAGGAAGGAAGGAAGGAAGAAAAAGAGAGAAAAGAAAGAAAAGAAAGAAAAGAGAAAGAAAGAAAAGAGAAAGAAAGAAAAAAAGAAAAAGGAAGGAAGAAAGAGAGAAAGAGAAAGAAAGAAAGAGAAAGAAAAGAGAAAGAAAAAGAAAGGAAGAAAGAGAAAGAAAGAAAGAAAGAAAGAAAGAAAGAAAGAAAGAAAGAAAGAAAGAAAAGAAAGAAAAAGGAAGGAAGAAGAGAGAAAAAGAGAAAGAAAGAAAGAAAGAAAGAAAGAAAGAAAGAAAGAAAGAAAGAAAGAAAGAAAAGAAAGAAAGAAAGAGAGAGAAAGAGGAAGGAAGGAAGGAAGGAAGGAAGGAAGGAAGGAAGGAAGGAAGGAAGGAAGCCAGCCAGCCTGAGGCTGTTGGCACAGAGAGGCTGAGGCAGGCTAACCAGAAATCAGACATCCTGTGTAATTTACTGGAGATCCCATTTGGCTTTCTCTGGGTGAACCGAAATTGGAAGCAGGAACAAATATTAGGGAAAGTATCAGTTATTCATTAATTCCTGGTCATTTTTGGCTGACTGCTAGAGGGGTAACAGTTTGGCTGGTTCCTGGACATAGTGGTCTGAGTTGCAGACACCAGCCTGGCTTCCTGGGCTTGGTTACTGTAAATAATGGGATGGTTTTCTGGTCTGGTCACTGCAGATCACAGATCGTGGGCCAGAGTTCTGTTCTGTAGTATAGTCTGGCCACTGTCTGTTGGTATATTTACAAAGACACTAGACATAGCCCTGTTCTTACGTGTGTGATACATATGGTAAATAATAATACCCATCTCCTGGGGTGCCTGGGTGGCTCAGTCGGTTAAGCCTCCAACTTTGGCTCAGGTCATGATCTCGAAGTTCGTGAGCTCGAGCACCGTGTCAGGCTCTGGGCTGGCAGCTCAGAGCCTGGAGTCTGCTTCAGATTCTGTGTCTCCCTCTCTCTCTTCCCCTCCGCCGCTCACACTCTGTGTCTCTCTGTCTCTCAAAAATAAATAACCATTTAAAAAAAAAATTTTTTTTTTAAATATTACCCATCTCCAGAGATTGTGAACATCTAACAGGATCTGTAAGAGGAGGACACATTTTACTGGGAAAGGTGATTCCTGCCTCAAGACCTTTGCACTTACCTATCGTTCCCTCCACCTAAAGAGCTCTTTCCTCCAGTGTTGCTATGGCTTATTCTTTTTTCCTCAACCACATCTCAGCTCAAATATCGCTTCTTCAGGAAGGACTTCCCTGGGCACTCTGTACAACGTGCTGATTATAGTTAACAACACTGCATTCTATACTGGAAAGTTGCTGAGAGGGTGGATCTTAAATCCTCTCATCACCAAAAAAAAAAAAAAAAAGATAACTCTGTGAGGTGAAGGATGTGTTCACTAGCCTTACTGTGGTAATAATTTCTTAATACATGGGTGCATCATATCGTCGACTTCCACCTTAAACTTACACAATATTATCTGTCAGTTGTATCTCAGCAAAGCTGGGGAAACCCATATAAAGGACATTTCCTTCGTTCTGAAAAGTTGCATGTGCCCCTTTGTGGTCTGTGCCCTCACCCACCTGCACTCCTTAGCAAATGCCGATCTGTTTTCTGTCCCCCTGGTTGTGTAATATGGACTAAGTCTTAAAGGGGAACCAGGCTTAGGGATGAATAATGTGATGGTGTTGGTGGGGAAAGGGATCAGATCAGATGATAAGGTCTGGGATGAATTCCCCAAACAAGGGGCTTTTGGACTGAGATCTGAAAGGTAGGTAGGAGTTTGCCATATTAACATTTTTAAATCTATTTATTTATCTGGAAAGACAGAGTGTGAGCATGAGCAGGAGACGAGCAGAGAGAGAGAGGCAGAGGGAGAATCCCAAGCAGGCTCTGTGCCTGGAGCCTGCTTCCAATTCTGTGTCTTCCTCTCTCTCTGCCCCTCCCCTGCTTGCACTCTGTCTCTCTCTCTCAAAAAAGAATAAACATTAAACAAAATTTTTAATAAACAAATAAACAAAAGAGAAGCAGGGACGGGGAATGGGAGCCTTCTCGGCTCAGAGACCAGCACTTGCAATGCCTGGAGAGACCAGGGGGCTGCCTGGGACCTGACTTTGATTATTAAATAATCTTGCCTTCATCTTGAAAGCCTGGGAACCATGAACAGCTGTTGGGTTTTGTTCAGTTTCTTGAGATTTCAACATCATCCCCGCTTTTAAAAAGGTAAAGGGGCACCTGGATGGCTTAGTGGGTTAAGTGTCCAACTTCAGCTCCTCTCCCTCTCTCTCTGCCCCTCCCCCACTTGTGCACACTTTCTCTCTCCCTCCCTCTCTCAAAAATAAATAAATTGGGGCACCTGGGTGGCTCAGTCGGTTAAGCGTCTGACTTTGACTCAGGTCATGATCTCGTGGTTCGTGAGTTCGAGCTCCACCTTGGGCTCTGTGCTGACAGCTGAGAGCCTGGAGCCTGCTTCAGATGCTATGTCTCCCTCTCTCTCTTTCCCTCCCCCACTCACACTCTATCCCTCTCTTTAAAAAAAAAAAAAAAAAAAAAAAACCATGAGATCAGGACCTGAGCCAAAACCAAGAGTTGGATGCTTAACCGACTGAGCCACCAGGTGCCCCTGTCTTATGCTGATTTTAGACCAAAGAACCTAGAAGGGAGGGGGGGGGAATGTTTCCACCCCTACAGGAACAGAGTGCTCCTTGACTGATCACCACCCAGGCCTGTAGATGGAGGAGTCAAGACAGGAAAATAAAACCAGCCGGAGAGGGTCAGGTGACAGGGCTGAACTTCTCTGAGCATAAGTGACTCAGTTGAGGACCTCAGAGTGACATCCAGCTGTGCATGTTTAGGCTACAAACTGGTGGCAGAGCTGGGGCTTGGAGAGACGGGGTCCTTAGTCCCCAACAGAAAGTGTGAAGTGACTCCCAAGCAGTGAAAGGAATTTGCCAGCAATCACTCAGGACGGGCCCCAGAGCCAGAATTGGAGCTCCAGGCCCCCTGTCTTGGGGCAGATGGGTCTCCCCACTCCCAGCCCGCACAGCACAGCCTCCTTACCACCCAAGCCCTCACCATGTTTTTGAGCTGACTGGGGTAAAGATTTCTCCATGGCATCTTCTCCACATGGCTGTGGCTTCCACGTGGCTCCTGATCCCCTGAGTCAATGGCGATGGAGATGGAGAGTCCATGGAGAGCTGGGGTCTCTGAGACCTCGGCTCACTGGGACCCTAACCTCCCCACCTGAGCCCTGGTGGAGACTACAGACTCTGTGATGTTTCAGAAAGAGAAGAGGAGGGGGAAGGAAGCAACACATCTGGTCTTCCCTCTGTTCTTTTCCATTCTGTTTCTTTCTCGTAGTCTTTGTGGGGAAAATATTCACTCTAACGTTCACTCTTCCGTATAAAAGGTAGAGTGTACCTTGTAGTACACGATTCTATAGTGTGCAATTCCATGGGTGTTACTGGCATATTCACGGGGTTGTGTGATACCACCACTACCTAATTCTGGGACACTTTGATCAAACCCCCAGAAAGAAACCCGGACCCATCAGCTGCCACTGCCCATTCCCCTCTCCCCCCCAGCCCTGGACAACCCCTGGTCTGCTTATGTTCTGTATGGATTTGCCTCTTCTGGACACTGCATAGACGTGAAACCCATACCACAGTATGTGGTATTTTGTGTCTGGCTTTTGTTTTTTTTTTAATGTTTATTCATTTTTGAGAGACAGAGAGAGACAGAGCATGAGCAGGGAAGGGGCAGAGAGAGGGAGACACAATCTGAAACAGGCTCCAGGCTCTGAGCTGTTAGCACAGAGCCCAACGTGGGGCTCGAACTCACAAACTGTGAGATCATGACCTGAGACAAAGTGAGGCGCTTAGCCACCTGAGCCACCTAGGTGCCCCAGCATTATTATTTAAAAAAAAAATTTTTTTAATGTTTGTTTATTTTCAAGAGAAGGGAAAGAGTGCGAGCAGGGGAGGGGCACAGAGACAGGGAGACACAGAATCCGAAGCAGGCTCCAGGCTCCGAGCTGCCAGCACAGAGCCCAATCCGGGGCTCAAACTCACAAGGCATGAGTTTATGACCTGAGCTGAAGTCGGACGCTCAACCGACTGAGCCACCCAGGAGCCCCATGTCTGGCTTCTTTCACTTGGCATAATGTGGTTTCATTAGATTTTGGTTTGTCTAATGATGGGACTCTCATAATTGGGGAGTTAACCCTGAAACGTGGGGCTGGGACAATCTGGGGTAGAATAACCTCCCTCTGCCTAGGGGATTGAAGGGGTGTAGGCAGACACTGATGATGGGGAAGCCAGACCTGGCATGGTCCTGAGGGTGGGAACCCCATTCTGACCACAGGGATCAGTGAAGTACCTCCCCCAAACACCGGGGGGTGGGGGTTCAGTGGAAGGTGGCAGATAGCCCCAGGTTTAGATGATGAGGGCATTGCCCCAGTGCACAGTGCGGGGGTGGGGGGAGGGAGAGGGCTGCAGGATGTCCATCAGGAGGCAGTTTGGGGTGTGTATCCTAGGAGAGCAAGCCACTTGGGTCCCCGGTTTGTGGTTCTGGGCGTCTCTCTCCATGGCTGCAAAATGTGATGACAGAGCCTCTCAGCCAAGACTAGCCCCTTTCTCCATCCCCCCAGGCCAGCCATGCCTCCTGCTCCGATTCCCACTCTCATGGAGAATCTACGGATCTGGCAGGGGTTCTGAAGAGAGATGGAGACCCTCTGGGTCCAGTCCCTTAGCTGAGACCTTGCATCCCTAGTTCCTGCTCAAGGTGCAGACCATGTGAGAGACACCTCACTGATCTCCCAAGGGGAGCTCTCCAGGACGGGCTGTCGGCTGGAGCAAGAAGTTACAGGATGCCTGGTAAAATCTGAAATTGAGATAAACAATGTTGTAGCATAAATATGTCCCACATGTATTGCATACATGGGACACACAGGAAAGATGATTTTTTGTTGAGCTGTGGAAATTTTTGGTTGCTTGAGCTTGCAATACACAAGACATGTTTCTTTGACTGAAAGATGATTTCTTAGGGGCACCTGGGTGGTTCCGTCCGTTGAGCGTCCGACTGCAGCTCAGGTCATGATCTCACGGTTCGTTCAAGCCCCACACGGGGCTCTGCACCTGCTTCGGATCCTCTGTCCCTCTCTCTCTCTCTCTGCTCCCCCCCCCTGCTTGCACTCTCTCTCAAATAAATAAATAAACATTTCAAAATAATAAAAGATTTCTTGTTCATTCCAAATCCAGATGTAACTGGGCGTCTTGCATTTTAAGTGGCCCCCATTTTGCTGCCCAGGGGCCTGTGGGTGGCTGAACTGTCTCTCTGCCTTTGTTGATGTGGCCAGATGGCACTGAGACTCACACAGAAGACTCATCATTCATTCTCTAGCAAACTGATTGAGAGAAGTGTTTTTGAGCAACACTCCATGACAAACACTGTCCCCACTGTCTGGATGGGGGACTCAGAAAGTAACATCTGTCCTCAAGGATCCTACGGCCCCAGCAGGATGTAGAAACACACGATTAAAATAGAGACACGGAGCACTACAACATCCCGTTCCAACAGGAATACTATTCCCTTCTTATCTGACGCCTCTGAGCCAGCCAGCCCCTTCTGAATCTCAGATTCCCTTTGTTATTATCGTCCACCTGGCGGAACCTGCCATCGCACCGTGAGTCTCCCGGGGTCTTTCTGGCCGCACATCCTTGGTGCGGTCCACTGTGCTCTGTGTTTTCTCTATTTCCTGCCAATTGACAGCAAAATCAGGAAACCCAGTAATCCAGGATGTTCTTGTTCATTTTGTACCAGTTTATCTAAAATAAAGATGATTCGGGGCGCCTGGGTGGCTCAGTCGGTTAAGCATCTGACTTCAACTCAGGTCACGATCTCGCGGTCCGTGAGTTCGAGCCCCGCGTCAGGCTCTGGGCTGATGGCTCGGAGCCTGGAGCCTGCTTGGGATTCTGTGTCTCCCTCTCTCTCTGCCCCTCCCCCATTCATGCTCTGTCTCTCTCTGTCTCAAAAACAAATAAACGTTAAAAAATAAAATAAAATAAAATAAAATAAAATAAAATAAAATAAAATAAAGATGATTCGGGGCGCCTGGGTAGCTCAGATGGTTAGACGTCTGACTTCAGCTCAGGTCATAATCTCCCGGTTTGTGAGATCAAGCCCCGAGTGAGGCTCTGTGCTGATAGGAGCCTGGAGCCTGCTTGGGATTCTGTGTCTCCTTCTCTCTCTGCCTCTCCCCCACTCACGTTCTGTCTCTGTCTCTGTCTCTCAAAAGTAAATAAGCATTAAAAAATGTTTTTAAAAATATGAAAATGATTTTAAAAAGAAAGCAGAGCTATGAATAGAGGCTTATGAGAATTAAAAAAACAAACTGATCTGTTTTGCAAAAGAGACGAATAGGGGATTTGATTGTGTCAGGAGCAGTTTTTTTAAGGAAATTGCATTTCGGTTTAAGAACATGCACAGAGGCTGGTGTGGCCAGGGGGTAGTGAGGATATAATTCTATGCTGACTGCCCTGGGTCAGAAAAGAAAGGAGAGGCCAGCCAGCGTGGCTGACCTGTCACGAGGAGGGGACAGAGATAGAAATTACTTAGAAGAAACTAACAGGGACAAGGTTATTTAGGTCCCTGCGAACGCTGGTAAGAATTTGGTTTTCCAAGGACACTGGGGACCAGTGAGGTCCTTTTGGCTGGTTTCAGGCCAGGATAATTATTCGCGGTTGGAGAAGAACATTCTGGTCCAGCTCGGGCACGCGTCCCAGGGAGGCCTGCGCGGATGTAGGGCGAGTGCAGCGTGCTGATTGGTCACCAAAGTGAGACCCAGAGGGGCATGGGGAGGGGTTTACAAGGTGGGCGTCCGGGGAGGTGGGTTCACAGGCACTGTGCCTGTAATTTCGTCCCGCGCCCGGGACGGTAGGGGAGAGGGGGGCGCTCTACAGCAGGGGGAGGCGTGTACAGGAGACGTTAGGGTTGCAGATCAGTAAAACCGAACTTGCCCTAAATGCAAATTGCTGAGAACACCAAGAACCGGATGCGCTTTCCCGCTGCGACCACCGGGGGGCGCGCCGCTCCAGGCCATCAGGCAACGCGGAGGCGCCGAGTCCTCGAGCACTTCCTTCTCCGGCCAGCAGGGGGAGAGCACGAGCCAGACCAGCATGTCCAGGCTGCGCATGACCCTGCCTTTAGCGCAGGGTCCTGGGTTCAAAACCCCCTGCATCCCAGGCCAGCCACTGAGCGCCTCTAATGTCTACCTCTGGGCTTCATTTTCTCCTTTTATAAAGCCGACCAATCAAACACTGTTAAGTGATGGATACATGTTAGCCCCCTGGCCCCTGGCATGGTCCCCAGGCAACCACATGACCTCCTGTCCCCAGACTGATGCCTTTAGGATGCAGAGTGGCCCCGGCAAGGAAGACACAACCCAAAGTATTCCTGCAAATAATTTGGGAAAGGAACAGGCACTCCGGTTTGATTTGTTTTGTCTTTTGTCCTCAGCTCCTGTAGCTGGGACTTTCCAAAAGGGAGAATGTATGTTCTAACATTTACCCAATCTGTTTTCTTGTTCTCTGCGTTTTTTGTTTTTTGGTTTTTTTTTTTTTTTTTTGGTTTTGTTTGGTTGTTTTTTAAAGTTTATTATTTTTTTTTTTTATTTTGAGAGAGACAGAGACAGAGAGTGTGCATGGGGAAGGACCAGAGAAAGAAAGAGAGAGAATCCCAAGCAGGCTCAGAGCACAACAGCACAGAGTGCTATGGGGCTCGAACTCACAAACCGTGAGATCGTCACCTGAGCCGAAATCAAGGGCCAGACACTTAACAAACTTAGCCACCCAGATGCCCCGTTGTTCTCTATGTTTTAATAAGAGTATATCTTTGATTACATTTGCATAGTTCCACGTTTTTTTACATGGTTTGTAGGGGTGGCTGGGTGGCTCAGTTGGTTGAGTGTCCGACTCTTGATTTTGGCTCAGATCATGATCCCAAGGTCGTGGGATTGAGACCCCACATCAGGCTCCATGCTAAGTGCAGAACCTGCTTGGGATTCATTATCTCTCTCTCTCTCTCTCTCTCTCTCTCTCTCTCTCTTTGTCTCTCTCTCTCTCTCTCTCTCTCTCTCTCTCTGCCCCTCTCTGCTGCTTGCATACTCTCTCTCTCTCTAAAATTAAAAAAAATAAAAAATAAAAATAAAATGGTTTGTAATAGATGAAAATTGACAGGGGTCTCTCCCACCCATTCATCTCTTTGCTCCCAGCCAGGCCCCGCCCTCCTCTACAAATGTCAGCCCTGCAGATGCCACTTAATGTGTCTCCTGGCGCTGGGATCTGGGGCATGGTTTTCTCCCATTACTACATGCGTTAGCCTACACCTTTTAAATTACTGTTTGTTGTTTTCTTGTTTAATTCAGCAGTATGTCCTGCTCGTCCGCCCCAAGCAAAAAGAGAATCCTCGCTTCTTTGCAAAGCACCTCCCTACCATTGCAACGTGTGTGTATGGATCAGAATTTTTTAATTTAGTCCCTTAATGACAGATTGTTTCTAAGATTTTTTTGTTTAAGAAATCTCTACACCTGGGGTAGCTGGGTGGCTCAGTCGGTTGGGGGTCCGACTTCCGCTCAGGTCATGATCTCACGGTTCCAGAGTTTGAACCCCACATCAGGCTCAGTGCTGACTCAGAACCTGGAGCCTGCTTTAGATTCTGTGTCTCCCTCTGCCCCTCCCCTGCTTGGACTCACTCTCTTTCTCTCTCTCTCTCTCTCTCTCTCTCTCTCTCTCTCTCTGTCTCTGTCCCAAAAATAAATAAAAATATTGAAAAAAAAAATCTCTATACCCAATGTGGGGCTCATACTTACAACTCTAAGATCAAAAATTTTCATGCTTCACCAACTGAGCCAGCCAGGCGCCCCAACAGGTTGTTTCTTGTTTTGCTGCCTCCCACGATGCTGCAGTTAGCAACTTTGTACTCAATTCTGTACATGTGCTGTTACACCTGCTGGGTAATTAGCAAGAAATGGTAAAAGGGCAAATGTCTTTCTAATTTTAATTGCCAACTGGCCACCACAGAGTCTTGCCATGTTGCGCTATACGACGTCTGTCTGAACAGTTCTGTTTCTCCACTGGTTTTCCAATTCCAGAATGGGTTTATGTTCATGAACTGTTTGTTCATATCCTTGGCCCACTGGGAACGCAGATTTCCAAATATTTAGCCATCTGTTTTGGGGTGACATCATCTCTGTTCACAGGACACCGATTTAAAAGGCTGACATCTCAGGGCACCTGGGTGGCTCAGCTGGTTAAGCACCTGACTTTGGCTCAGGTCATGATCTCAGTTTGTGGGTTCAAGCCCTGCTTTGGGCTCTGTGCTGACAGCTGGGAGCCTGTAGCCTGCTTCGGATTCTGTGTCTCCCTCTCTCTCTGCCCCTGCTCATGCTCTCTCTCTGTCTAAAAAATAAATAAAAACATTTAAAAAAGATTTTTTTAAAGGCTGACATCTCCTTGTTTTATTCCACACATGCTCACTACCACCGTAACACCATGAAATTCAAAATTTTTAGGATCCCCATTTAGGAGATGTACAAAGTGAGGAACGCATCTCTGTGTGGCGTGATGGGCATCTTTTGTTACTTGTAATAAGTTCTCTTTGGGAGATGATACAGTATTACTATATTATCACTGTAAGTGTTACTATTATTATAGTAATAAGTATTACCATTGTCACTGTTCCTGTGAGCACTTAAAATAAGGATGATTGTTATTTCTTGTGTTGCTATTTTTCTAGTAAACATAGGTTACTATTATCACCAGTGCCTTTCTTATCATTTAGAATGATAAGTATTACTGGCATTTTCTGACTTCCAGGCTCATGGACCTTCGAGGACGACCTCTGCCCTGCCTGCCTTCTCTGGCTGAAGGAGAATCCACAGCCCTCCACAGACTTTGAGCTTGGCAAGAACAGAGGTTTTCCTAGATTTCTTGGACTGCACTCTAAGATACAAGGTGTGCGGTTCCTTGACCAAGAATTGTAGGAGGGCCTCCGTCCGCCGTGACCTTGAACACATGGCTTGACTTCTCTGGGTTCTCAAATATCCCACCTAGCTCGAGAGGAACACAGGAAAGAATGTGCCTCAGGCACCACTACCTGGCAGTGTCCTTGTGGCCCATAGCTTCTCCCCTGCACCTGCTGTATCCCGGCCCCTTGACTCACTGGCCCTTCTCTCCGTGCGTCCAGCTTTCTGCAGGCCAGCGCCTAAGCTAAATGACCCCAGGGATGGGTCTGAGTCACACTTTGCCCCGAGAAGCTCTCAGTCTGAGTGGAAGGCAGCCACAGCCCAGGCAGTGGATGGGGAGTCAGAGGTCTCACTACAAAACGGAACGATCCTTGCAGGTGTGTGTCTCCCTCTCGGGTAATTTCTAGTCTTCGCGGCCCTCTCCCCTCCCTGTGCACCCAGAGAGGCTCCCCTGTGCGTTAGCTCAGCTGACTGACGGCTGGGACCTCACAGCCTCCCTGCCAGGATTTCCTTGTGCCCATCTGCAAACTCATTACTACTACAAAGACACCGTAGACAGGAAAGTCATTTATTGAATTTCAATGGACTCATGATTCAATAAAAAAAAAAATAATAATAATTAACCCTTAGGATAATGTTCCCAAGTGACTCATCGAATATTGACCACAGATGCAGTGGCTCTGCTCTCAGGGAGCTTCTCTTTTGGAGGTCAGGTTCTTATTTATTTCTTTAAAAATTTTAAATATTTATTAGAGAGAGAAAGAGGGAGACAACAGAATCCGAAGCAGGCTCCAGGCTCCGAGCTGTCAGCACAGAGCCCGACGCGCCCCCGACACGGGGCTCGGACAGCCCTCCTCCCGGCCCCCCGCCACTTCAGCCTCAGCCTCAGGAAGGTCTCAGGGATAATTAGCATCCTTCACCACCCATCACAGTAATAGTGATGAAAACTTGTAAGGTCTCCTCTCTTAGCAACTTCCAAATATACAACAGAACACCGTTAACTGTCATCTCCGGGCTGTAAACCACATCCCCAGGACTGGCTCATCCCATCGCTGGGAGTTTGTACCTCGTAACCGCCTTCTCCCGTCCCGACCCCGCACCCCAACCACAAGTCTGTTCTCTGCATTGACAAGTTTGGAGTTTTTTGTTCTTTTTTTTTTTTTTTTTTTTTTTTTCAGATTCCACATATAAGCGACATCATACGATACTTGTCTTTCTCTGTCTTATTTTACTTAGCATGATGCCCTGCGTCTTTCAGAACCAGCCCTTTATCCCGCTCTTGCAAATGCTAGAGGAAGCCTCTCCCGCGTCCTGCCCACGCACATACTGCTGGCTTGTCTTTCCAGGGCTTTGAAGCGGGGACCCACGTGGAACCCCAGAGCTGGCATGAAGATTATTCTATCTTTATCCCAAAGTGAAAACAGCTGAGCCACAAGACGCAGCAAGAAATCTTGGTCCAACTTCCCTCCCGAAAAATGAAAACAGCCGCACTTAACTCCCTCCCAGTGAGTGGGTCCATTTTCCTTAGCATCAAAAAGCCCTCACACCCCCTCCTTTTGTTAAGTTGATATATATAAACTTTTCTCCAGGCCCTTCCTCCCCTTTACTGGGAGGTCCCTCATGCACGTGTAAATAAACCTGTCTTTTCTCCTGTTAATCTGACCATTGTCAGTTAATTTCCAGGCCCCCAGCCCCAGGACTCAGGCTGGAAGAGGAAAGTTTTTCCTCTGGGCGATTTCTCCGGAACACCTTCCGTAACTTCCCAAACGGAAGGAAGTTGCCCCCAGGCTGGACCACTGCCCACCCCCCCTCACCCCTGTCTCAGTTCCCAGATTTTGCAAGTTCTGAAGTTCTGAGCCCCTTGAGGACGGGCTCCAAGTACGAAGAAATTTTATCTCCCTTGGTTGCTGTTGAATTAGGACCTGGAGAGTGTAGATGTCAAGGGATACGTGTTGAACAACAAAGTTTGTCATCACAAGAACCTTGAGGAATATCCAGCAAACCATACGAGACTCTTTTGTGTTAATTTTTTTAAATATTTACTGATTTTTGAAAGAGCGAACCCGAGTGGGGGAGGGGCGCAGAGAGAGAGACACACACACAGAATCTGAAGCAAGCAGAGCCTGACGCGGGGCTCGAACTCACGGACCGTGAGATCATGACCTGAGCTGAAATCTGACGTGTAACCGACTGAGCCACCCAGGTGCCCCAAGAGACTCTTAAATAGAGAATAAACTGAGGGTTGCTGGAGGGGAGGTGGGGGGATGGGCTAAATGTTTGATGGGCATTAAGGAGGGCACCTTTTGGGATGAGCCCTGGGTGTTATAAGTAAGCGATGAATCACTAAATTCTATTCCTGTAATTATTATTACACTATATGTTAGCTATCTTGGATTTAAATAAAATTCAAAAAAAGAAAAGGAATATCCAGTAAGAGCACGCTCTGGAAACCTACACGCAGCCCAGCCTGATGAATCCTCGAGAGACAGGAGATTTCTGCCCCATCTCACGGCGCCCTCCCATTCTGCCAGTAATCCCCCACGGGGAAGGGAGCTATCACTGATCTATGGCACTAAAAAACAAAACAAAACAAAAACGACCACCTTTTTGCATCAAACTCATCAGAAGCTATTCCTTGAACGGACCAGCTTCTGAAATCTCTTTTGCACAAGCTGCAAATGGTCGCATTTCCAGACCGGTCCCCACAACTGCCCCCCCCTTCTGTCTCCAGTCCCGTCGGCCCTGTCCCTTGACATCTCCACGCCAGACTGCTTTCATCATCCCTGCCGAGCCAAGTCTGTGTCACCGCTGTCCTGTTGGGGAGCATGAGCCCCCAGTGCCCATCGAACTTAAATGTGGCTGCTGTGTCTGAGGGGGGACTGCCAGATTTAGTGCAAGAGACCCTCAGATAGACTCGCGCCCACTGGAACATCGCTGTCCTAAAAACTCACACCGGGAGTGCCTGGCTGGCTCAGTCAGCAGAGCCTGTGGCTCTTATCTCAGGGTCATGAGTTCGAGCCCCAAGCCAGGTGTAGAGCTTGTTTAAAACAATAATGTTAAGCAAGACTTTATTCAGGACAAATGACTAGGGATTTTAAGGAAGGAAAAATAATTCTCTAGAACCCTACTAAGTTCCTGGCTGAGACCCCCTGACGCTCCCCTCTCATGATGAAAAGATTAACAGAAACTTGGGGCGCCTGGGTGGCTCAGTCAGTTAAGCGTCCAACTTCAGCTCAGGTCATGATCTCACAGTTCGTGAGTTTAAGCCCCGCGTCGGGCTCTGTGCTGACAGTTCAGAGCCTGGAGCCTGCTCTGGCAGAAACAAATTCTGTTTCTCCCTCTCTCATGTTCAAAGTATTCTCTAAAGAGTTCATCAAATCTCATTTGAATGAGGGTCCGACAATCTTTCCTGAATCCTGTGGAAGGAGGAAATTCCTGCCTCGTATTCCCAAGTCCCTTTTAGATCCCCCTTCCTCCGCACCCGCCCCCCCCCCACCTCCTGCCCCTGTCTGGTCTGTCCCTGACTCCCACAGATGGGGCTTTGTAGGTGAGGAAATGGCTGGTGACGGGCAGTGCTTAAGGCTTGTCACACGGGTGTTTTCACCCATTTTCTTTCCAACCTTTCCAACCCAGCTTCTGGGATTTTTTCCTCTCTTGTGATTGATAACATTTTGAGCATAAGACTGTGTTCCTGACCCAACCATAGCCGGGCTCCCCTGACCTCAACCTTGGTCTCCAACCCTTCAGGCCTGCCCAGCCAGTCTTGATGAAGAATCCTGCTGTCAGCACCACCCTTGGGGTCTGTTGACTCCCAATACCTGATTGATCCAGTTCCCCATCTCACCTCTCTGATGTCCCCATCCAGGGCAAGGAGCCTGTGAAGCTGCTTTAGTAAGAATCCCCCTCTCCGTGTGGTGGCCCTCTTAGTAAATTTTCACCCACGGATCCCCTCACTCTGCTCAATGGCTGAAAATCCCCATTTCTCCCCGTTCTTTTTTAATATTTTTTAATGTTTATTTATTTTGAGAGAGAAAGAGAGAGACAAAGTGTGAGTGAGGGAGGAGCAGAGAGGGAGACAGAATCTGGAGCAGGCTCTAGGCTCTGAGCTGTCAGCACAGAGCCCGACATGGGGCTCAAACCCGCGAGCCAAGAGATCATGACCTGAGCCCATGGTGGATGCTTAACAAACTGAGCCACCCAGGCACCCCAGTAAAGATTTTTTAAAAAGTAATCTCTAGGGGCGCCTGGGTGGCTCAGTCGGTTAAGCGGCCAACTTCGGCTCAGGTCATGATCTCACACTCCGTGAGTTCAAGCCCCGCGTCGGGCTCTGTGCTCACAGCTCAGAGCCTGGAGCCTGCTTCAGATTCTGTGCCTCCTTCTCTCTCTCTGACCCTCCCCTGTTCATGCTCTGTCTGTCTCTGTCTCAAAAATAAATAAACACTAAAAAAAAAAAAAGTAATCTCTATACCCAACATGGACCTCGAACTCACAACCCTGAGATCAAGAGTCACACACTCCACCAACTGAGCCAGCCAGGTGCCCCCTAAAAAGTGAAAAATGTTCATAGCCACATTAAAACAAAAGAAACAGGGGCGCCTGGGTGGCTCAGTCGGTTAAGCGGCCGACTTCGGCTCAGGTCATGATCCATAGTCCATGAGTTCGAGCCCCACGTCGGGCTCTGTGCTGACAGCTCAGAGCCTGGAGCCTGTTTCCGATTCTGTGTCTCCCTCTCTCTCTGCCCCTCCCCCATTCATGCTCTGTCTCTCCCTGTCTCAAAAATAAATAAAAAATATTAAAAAAAATTTTTTTAAACAAAAGAAACATCATAGGTTGATTTTATGAATATACTTTCTATAGCCCAGTAAGTCCAAAACAGGATCTTTTTCTGTTCTAATCGAGATCAATATGACAAACTGAACTGATTGAGACCGTGTATACTCGTTTGTTTGTTTTTGCTAAGTCTTTGAAATCCTGTGTGAATTGGGCCCTTGGAGTACCCTCGGGTCTGAACCAGCCCATGTCTAGGGATTGGCAGACACTGGGAGATTGAAGGGAATCAGTGGAGAAAGTGTGTTTTTCCTATTCTTTCCTTTAAAAAAAAATTAACATTTATTTATTATTGAGAGACAGAGAGAGACAGAGTATGAGCGGGGGAAAGGCAGAGAGAGAGGGAGACAGAATCCAAAGCAGGCTCCAGGCTCAGGGCTGTCAGCACAGAGCCTACACGGGGCTCGAACCCAAGAACCATGAGATCATGATCTGAGTCGAAGTCAGACCCTTAACCGACTGAGCCACCGGGCGCCCAAAGAATAATAATTTTTGAAGATATATTGTGTCATTTTTGATACATTACTTCAAAGAGATTTTAAAACAACTCAAGTTGACAGCTTGAGTAAGGATTATGGGTTTTTTATTATTTTAAATGTGGTATATTAAATCACATCATTTAGAAAGAATTAAAAATATTGAGGAACATTTCACTGTGCCAATATTCTTCTGTTCTCGTGTATCTACATGAACAAAATTTTTGAGAACTGGCATCACGAACATGAAAAATAAGAATGAAATACGGAACTCTCTCGTATCCTAGATGCATAATCTGTATGGGAGAGAAACTCTATTCATCTCCATTCCAAACGGAATTGGGTTTTAATCTTTACTTAAGGTGGAACATATGTGGGTTGTCTGATCAACTCTGAACCAACAGTTTTTGTTTTTTTTTTTTTAAAGTTTATTTATTTTTGAGACAGAGAGAGACAGAGCATGAACGGGGGGAGGGGCAGAGAGAGAGGGAGACACAGAATCCGAAACAGGCTCCAGGCTCTGAGCTGTCAGCACAGAGCCCGATGCAGGGCTCGAACTCATGGACCACGAGATCATGACCTGAGCCGAAGTCGGCCGCTTAACCGACTGAGCCACCCAGGTGCCCCTGAACCAACAGTTTTGTAATAACAACCCGGGGCCAGAAGTCTCCAGTTTTACACTCAGAAACAAGGGTCACAGATAAACACAGTTACAAAAATTGCAGTGTATGGGCACTTCTCAAAGGTAGGGTGTTGTGTGTGTGCGTGCACAAGTAACCTCCACGCCCAACGCGGGGCTCAAACTCACAACCCTGAGATCAAGAGTCACATTCTTGATCTCACAGTCTGTGAGTTCGTGCCCCACATCGGACTCTGTGCTGACAGCTCAGAGCCCAGAGCTTGCTTTGGATTCTGTGTCTTCCTCTCTCTCTGCCCCTCCCCCACTTGTGTCCTCTCTCTGTCTCTCAAAAATAATAAACATTAAAGACAAATTTTTTAATTACTTCAGAAGACCTCCAAGGCCTACCTGATCTGTCCTGTCTCCCCTTACCCCTCATTCACAACATCTCTAGCAGAGACAGGATTTAAGATCCACCCAAGCCCCATATTCTTAGAAGCTTCTAGCCCAACCTCCTTCATTCATTTGGTTAGTCACCAAATTCATGAATATTTGGAGCTACTACTATTTTCTAGGTGCTGAGGACGCAGGGCAAACGGAAGAGCCAGTGTTGGTTGTTGGTTGGAAAGAAAGGCAACCAAGGAATAGTCAAAGACAAAAGCCAAACATAAGGAAACTGGTTTTAGTCGACTGGGAGCACACCCCAGGTCTAAGCATTGATGGAGCATCTGGGCAGAGTGGCTTTGCCGTGGAAGATTTTAGGGAGAAATGGACAAGACAGAGTGACCACCTATGGGGATGGCTTTTGTCATCCTTGCTGGAGGCCTCGGCCAACTGAGCAGGAAACATTGTTGTCTTCAGTTCTGGGGTCGTCTTTCAGCTAAAATTGTGGAGGCCACGATTACGGGGGGTCGGGGGTCTGTGTCTGGCCTTGTCATAGGACAGGGGAGTCCCCTGGGCATATGGAGAAGGGTGGTTGTTTGCAGGAAGCCTTTTCCTGGGAACCAAAGGGAACCATCCATCTGTGCTTTTAGGACACTGGTAAAGCCCAACACGGGCAGATAAAACCAGAAACCCAGTGTGTCGGACTGTCCCGAGGGAATTTAGGAGAAATAAAGCAGTGTGAGGCGATGGGGTGGGGGTGGCAGGCTAGGATCTAACAAAGGGATATTTTGGGGGGGGGCGTCTGAAGGATAGGGGATGCTGCAGCCCAGTGAGGGAACCGAGGGGCCCTGTGGCAGGTACTGCCTAGGAGACCCCAAAACACATGCAGAGTGTTGTTACCAGCTTCCTCTGATCAATCTGAGAGGTCCAGGGCCTTGAGTGACCTTGGAGGATGGACCCCAAACTGAAGACTTTTGGCCAATGACCAAAGGGGATTCACTTTACCCAACTCATTCAATCTAGAGGGCAGGACGGCCAGGAACCATCCCCTCCCCCCCACCCCCCATTCCCCAGTCTAACACCAGAAACCCTGATTTCCTACCGAGTAAACTCTTTGTGGGCATACCTGCACCCAACTGGGAACGCAACAGACTTACTAAGTTGGGGGGATTCTGTCCCTTCTTCATCTCGGGTGTCTTTTAGTCTTTGATAGCGACACTGGGGTCGCGAGGTGCACATCAGGCAGGCTTAACTCTACACGTGCTGAGTGTACTTAAGCACATCTGGGGGAGACAGAACCCCACCCCCCTTCCTGGATTTCCTGAAGGAAATACAACATATCCAGGTGAAAACCAGCACAGAACTCACAAAGATGTCTCAGAGGGGCACCTGGCTGGCTCAGCCGGTGGAGTATGTGACTCTTGATCTTGGCGTCATGAGTTCAAGACCACCCCCCCCCCCGCACCGCCCCACATTGTTGGGCACAGAGCCTACTGAAAAAACTAACAAAAAAAGATGGCTCAGAAAATATTCCATGCTAATCAAAATTAGAGAAAGACAAATATCCTATGAGGACTTTAAGAGACAAAACAGATGAACATAAGAGAGGGGAAGCAAAAAAAAAAAAATAAAAACAGGGAGGGGGACAAAACAGAAGAGACTCTTAAATATGGAGAACAAACTGAGGGTCACTGGAGGGGTTGTGGGAGGGGGGATGGGCTTGATGCGTAAGGGGCACTAAGGAATCTACTCCTGAAATCGTTGTTGCAGTATATGCTAACTTGGGTGTAAATTAAAACATAAATATTCCAAACTGGGGCTGTTTGGCTCAATGCCAGCTACACCCTAAACCCTGATCAATATCTATCTCCCAAAGACCTCTGCTACAGGTGCTCGGTTGGTGTTCCTAAAAGGAGAGTTTGCTTTTGTGTTCTCCGAGTACAGAATTATCCTAACACAGATAACACGTTCACCAGGATACCTTGGGTTTCTAAAGTGTTTTCCTGGACCTGATTTTTTTATTTTTCAGTTGACAGATTCATTTATTCAGGAAGTGTTTGGGGGCATCTAGGCACTGGGGAATACAGCCCCGAGCAAAACAGAAGAACATTACACCCTCAACAGGCCTGTGTCCCAGTTGTGCAGACAGACAACAAAGGGACAATTGGGTTTATGATGCCAGGATGATCATGATACGTATTATAGGCGCAGGGTGGAGAGTCAGGAAATGTGGTTCTAGAAAAGCCGACCCGCAGAAGCTTCCAGAAGGAGGCACGATTCGATCCACAGCCTTGCGTGAAGCCAGGGAGGTCAAGCCATTTAGAAAAGTCCAGACACACAGACCCTTACGTGTTTGTGAATGCATCGTTGCAGACCTCTGGATTTCTTTTCCATAGCGTGTGACGCCCCAACATAACTGCGGGCTTAGCTGGTTTACGATGCTTTTCTGCGAACACTCTTCTCAGCGAAGATGTAAACTCCGGGCGGCTCAGGCCTTTCTTTTTTGTGTTTCTTACTTACCATTTTATCGCCAGCCCACCTTAAAGTCTCGGTACATATTAAGTGATGAGTGCGGAGCCTCGGAAGTAGCAGGCGCTCGGGTGAACAGAATAGACACCAGAGACGCCCTTAGTGTGCCCTTGAGAAGCATCTCAGCTAGTCAGGTAAGAATCCTTCCCCACAAGGTTTTCTCCCAAACCCAGCCCCAAAGCAGCAAATTTAGATAAAATGTCTGGATTCTTTTAATGTCATAAAGAGGATTATCAACCTTCTCCACCCCCAGGCTGCAGGTAACCGTGGACTGATAGAATATGGGATTAGAGGAAACAATAACTACGTAAAAGGATTTCCAAAACTGTTGGGATCTTCACAAAAGAATCTTTTCTCATTGGTATGGAAACCAGCCCAATTATGCCAAGGACTGGGTGGGGAGTGTAGAGAGGCCAGGGCGCCATTGTAATGAGAACAAGGTTAGTGATTTGCAAATGAAGATCTTGGGATTCTGCCGGAAGAGTTCCTGATTAGGCAAAAATCCCTTCCACCGATTCCCCACCTCCCCCAACCACCTCGGGCTATCAGGTCTCCTGTCTGAAATCTTTGGAATTTCTTTCCATCAGGAATCCAAAAAAAAAAAAAACCCCACACACATAAAAAAAAAAAAACACCCTTTAAAATATTAATTTCAGACTTTAAGTCAATAAAGCTGGAGGGAAAAAAAAGAAAGCAATACATTGGGGGAGAAAATAGCTAACAATGATGTAAACTTGATAAGACTTTAAGCAAGGCATGTTAAGTGGTGAAAACAGCCAAGGTTAGACCCAGCATGGAATTTGCAAATCGGAGGGAGGTATTAGGAGCTCCTTGTCCGGCACTGTCTCACCACAAGTGTCACCAAATCACTGGGAAAACTATCAAAAATGGGCCTTTTACTATCAGTTGACTGAAAATCATCTTTGCAATGTAGTCTTTGTTTAATGTTCCTTAAATTCAGTTGCATTAACAACGTTTATCACCCTGGGTGGGGGGAGGGGGAGTGCTCACGGCATCTTTGTGACAAATCCAGGACTGATTTTGGGATTGTGGAGGTGGGGCTGGGGGGGGGGGGCACAGGAGAATAAGACAGAATAGCCGCTGTTCCCCAGGACCTAAGCACCAGAGGCAAATAAAAAACTGTGACAAATACCTGAGAAGGGGTAAGCCTGTTATTAGAGACATCATCAGAAATGTAGGCACTTGGGGCGTGAAGTTAGTAAAGGGATGACTTCACTGGGGGAGCCCCCTAGAGAAGAGGGTTTTAGTATGGGGTCAAGGATGAATGGGCTGCATGGGGCGGGGGGGGGGTCCAGGGCGGGAGGAGAAAGCCCAGAAAATTGCCAAGACAAGGTGAGGCGATGGGGAGGAGCTGGGTGAATTTGGGGAGACACCTGAAGGTCCAGGCACCCAGGTGTGGCGGCAGAGGAGGGGATCCCGGTTTAGATCTGATCTGGAGCACGTGCCTGGTCCCATGCACTGCCCTCCAGCAAGCTGACAAGGACCAAAGCAAGACTTTGGAGCCCGGACTTCTAAATTCGGGCCCCGTTGCACTTTTCCTTCTTTCTGACCTTGTGTTCCTGCGCCCGTCGCTGCACCTTTATTGGCCTTGCCTGTTAAGTGCCCACAGCTCTTGAGGGGTTAACAGCCATTCACAGAAGATTTTAGAAATGGCTGGGCTCTTGTTAGAGCTGCTGTCACGAATGTCTAGGGTCATTTAAGAAATTATGCTAAGTTTTGGGGGCGCCTGGCTGGCTCAGTCGGTAGAGTGTGCGACTTTTGATCTGGGGGTTGTGAGTTCAAGCCCCGCATTGGGCATGGAGGCTACTTAAAAAAAAAAATCCCAAAATTTGAAAAATTGAAAATGTCTAACAGTAGGGGGTTCACGAATGAAATTATGATAAACGCATACTCTGTATTGCCCTTCAGCCATTAAAGCACATTTTATCGATTTTTCCACTGTTTGATTTATGTGTTTTAATGCCCCCAATCTCTCTTTGCAAACCCCAGGGGCCTCAGGCATACCTCCAAGATTTGCCAAGGGGAGAATTCCAAGAAGGCCTCAGAGCTCAGGCAGATGCATGAATTAAGTCAAAACGGTGCACACTTTTAAAAGGCATCAGAACATGTTGAGAAGTCGTGCTCTAACATTTGTGGTTAAAACAGAGCTTTTTTTTTAATTAAAAAATTTTTTTATTTGTAAGCAATCTTCATACCGAACGTGGGGCTCGAACTCACAACCCCAAGGTCAAGGCTCCACCGACTGAGCCCGCCAGGCGTCCTTAAAATACTTTTTAAAAACTTTGTATTGAATTTAAAAAACATGGAAGCTCCCAACATCCACGTTTATAGGAATGTGCAGCAATATTGAGATGACGTAATAGGAACAGCAATTCTGTTTGCTCATTTTGGGGAGGAAGGCTTTTTTTTTTTTTTCCTGCTGATTGATTACTCTATTGCTATAGGTGTTAGGTTTTTGGGCCAGGGACCATTCTTCCTGGAGAGGAGACTCACCTGGCCCCCAAGCACTAAATGCTGAGAACACCCTGCCCAACCCCTCCCGACCCCAGAAATGTCTCCAGACCTCACCAATTATCCCCTGGGGAGAAAAAAAAAAAAAAAACACCCCTGATTGGAAACCACTGTTCTAGGCGATTAAAAACCCAGGGTCTTCTTTATGTATCCCTTTTACCCTTCCTGGTACGTCCCAGAAGTTCAATAAACATAATACATATTATGCTTAAATATTTGCTGAAGGAATGACTGATTCCCAGGAATTCACAGGAGGTGAAATTACTTTCCTTTGAGGATTTGGCATTTCCCTAGTCCTGGTGACGGACCAAACAAAAAAGTAGTTTCAGAAAACAGGTGAGGGTGTGTCTGACCCAGACCAGCTCCAATCAGAGGGGCTAGGGTGGGTCTGGGCGGAGAAGGAGAGAAGGGAGTGAGCTTTCGGTTTATATAAGAGCCCAGCAGCCCAGACCTTCCTGCCTGAGACTGGTCGCGGCCTTCCTGCTTTCTTCTTTGTGAGTATCAGCTGTCTCCTCTTTCCTTCCTTCCCCCATCTCCCATCTTGGAGATGTTTCCCTTACTTCCTGCATTCTGATCATGCACTGACGGCTTTTCCCCCACCCCTTGGCCCCTGTTTCCCCAGCTCCCCAGCTCCCAAGCTTTCTCAAGGACTCTCCCCATGTGGTGTGTTCACCATCTTTCTGGGGTTCTTACCTACAGGTGCCCCGTGGGTGTGACGGGTTCATTTTTCAAGGGTGTTTAGGTTAGGAGTGGCCTTCAGGGTAGTAAGGTTGTTCCAATCATCCACGTGAAGGCCTAACCCTAACCACCCCCAAGTTAGTTCCTAACTTACCCAGCACCGTGGTTAAATTCTTTGGGCCTGGGGTGACGGATACATACATGGGCACAGTGTTCTCCTTAGCTGAGCTATTTCTGTGCTAATCGGGCGGTTTGCGCGAACTTTGACTTCTAATCTTCACTTTAGTGTACCGCTTCCCAGACCTCTAGGGTCAAGGTGGGTTTAATCCAATCCTGTGAGCGATTTTTGCCTGTCAGGTGGGATGGCTGGCGTTCCTTAAGCACAGTCTGTGGTACTCAAACTGTGGGGGCACTTTCTGTTCTAAGTAGGAAAGTGCCGCCATTTTTTGAGTGTCACCGATTGGGAAGATCCACTCAGAACGTGGGATGGGTCCTTAAAAACCCATCGGGCTCTTCCGAGCCCAGTCCGGGCTCCCTCTGGGCAATGCTCTGCTCTCCCGTGGTACTCAAATGTGGAAGCACTCTTCAGACAAATCAGTGAAAAGTGCTACTATATTTGGGTGTCACTGGTGGGCACCATCAGCGGAGTCCATCTTGCTCTCGTCAGACTGTCATAGCTTATGTATCAACTGCTTAGCTCTCCAAGGCAAGTGGGGTTTGGGGGCACAGGGAATGGGCTGGAGATCTACCTTTGGTTTTGCGAGGTCAACACCTATGACCTGGCCATTCAGTGCGCCCCTAATGCGTTCATAACCTGAGGCTTTTCTGTACCTAGATGTCCCGGTGGTGCCTCCAGCTAGGAGGCAAATCCTTAGCGGTGCTCAGACTGGGATACACAAAATGGGGGCACTTCCCGTTCTCTGTCTGGAAAGTGCTCCCATTTTTGTGTGTCCTTGTCTGAGGAAATCCTCAACGTCCTAGAGCTTGGAAAGCTTAACTTCCCAGCCTGCTGTCCTGGACCCGAGCTGCGGCTTCCAGCCCACCCATCCCTCCAGCAGGCTGGCTCCCCCCACAGCCATTTGTCCTAATGGAGTGTTGTGTACAACCTTTAGCCCACGGGTAGTAAGAAGCCAAGGACCGGTTTTCCCTCTGAATGCCTTAACCCCCTTTATTCTACACTGAGTCCTAGTTCAGGTTCTTTGAACGAGCAGAGGAGGGGCAGAGAATCCCAAGCGTGGTCTGCTCCGGCAGCTCAGCCCGATGCGAGGCAACGTGAGGATTAGGACCTGAGCTGGAACCGAGTCCACATGCTTCACCGACTCAGCCACCCAGGCACTCCGGTCCTATTTTAGCCTTACCATCTCCAAATGGTGAAACACTTCAATAAAATAACCATGATTTTGTGTGGGTTTGTGGCTTTGTTTAAAAATGGGCCCTTGGCTTTTCAGCAATGTGGGAGGGAAGGGCTGGATCATCTCTGCTCCCCCCGCCCTTACACCTTCAGTAAAGGAAATCTTTGACCTTAAAACAGGTTTTGTAGAACATGAGAAACCAATTGAGCCCTGAAAAGTCCTGGACTTCCCCACCATAGTATAGGGACACGGGTGATGTGTCTTCCATTCAGATTGGCTACAGGCAAAGCCAAAGTTGATTGCACATTGGGAAAGAATCACAAGGAAAGGGGGGTGTATCTTAGAGCTAAACGCCTAATTGCGGGTTCCTCAGTGAGTGGGTTAATGGTACCAAACGAACACTAGCTTGGTTGCTCCTAAGATCTGGAGGATGTTAGGGCGGCTTCCATTTCAACACTTGCCTCCTAGAGGGCTGTGCCTGAAATTGGCTCACACCAAAGGAGCAGTCTTGCCCCAGCATTCTAGACCTTGTCAGATCAGGACCCCCCCTCCCACCGTTCCTCTTCCAAGGCATGTTAACATTCCTACACCCCCAGACATGTGCATAGATCTTCCTGGAGGCCACCTAAGGGCCTGGGTGGTGAGTGGGCCAGGTTTCTCCTTGTTCAGCTTCAGCAAAGGGTCTGGGGCATGGTTTGTGGGGTTGTAAGGGGCTGGAGGACAGACAAGTCAAGGGCGCTCAGGAAGGAAAGGCCTTGGTTTCAAGAGTCAAGTGTCAATGAGACCCTGATGTCCACAGGAATGTCTGCGGGTCTGAGTTAGCTTCCTTTTCCAGGCTTTCATGGGCTCCAGGGTCACTGTTTCCTCCATAAGCTCCAGGTGCTTCCTACTAAATTCCAGTCTTAAACTAATAGCTTCATTTCAGCACACTCATGGTGTCCTTGGGCATTCCTGGGATCAATCAACTGGCTTGGACTGAGTCTCCCTATCTCCAGTCCCCAACAGGGAAAGTCTGGTTTCGCCCGAGTCCTCCAGCATGGGACAGGTCAGAGGCCATTCTACAGTGGGCTAATCCCGGTGAGGGATCCAGCCAGCGGGCAGGACCGTGTGCAAAGCAGGACTGCAAGGCAGTGGGTGGCGGGGCTGCTGGCCTGACCAGTATTCTCTGGCACCTGGCCCGACCTTTGAGACTGTCTAGCACCCTCACGGCACCGCTAATCCTCAACTTTGCCACAAGTGCCATTTCGGCTGCAGGCCTGGCTGTAGGGGGCTGTTCTGTGTATTACAGGATGGATCGCTAGCATTGGAGAATCCTGGCATTGCCAAGTGTCCCGGGAGGGGTGCAAAAATTGCCCTCGGCTTAGAGCCCCTGCTCAAGAATCCTCAGGTCCTGTCCGTGACCGTAGCATCCCCCAAACTAAAGCTCCAGGCTCCACGATGCCTTGACCCAGTCCCCAAGCAGAAAGGATCCATCCTGCATGGGAGTGCACAGGAGAGCCTGCTCAACACCGTTGACCAGCGGGGTCCTGGGATGCTCTTCCTCTGCTCTGCCTTCAAGAGGAGAGCTAGAGCCATTCAGCAGCCAATGTCCAGGTGAGGTCTTGTTCCCCGAAGCACATCCAGCCTTCTGTGCGTCATTTTGTTCAGGTCCATCCCAAATAACCTGAGGACACACAGCGGGAAAGGTTACCCCAGGCCCAGGCTGCAGCATTCCAAGGTAACCTCAAATCTCTCACACTTCCTGCCTTGTTAACATAATCCCATCATCCGGTACTTGGTTGGAAACCGAGTCCCATGGAGAGGTAGGCTGGACTCTGAGCTACCACACTATCCCAAGTCTCTAAACTCTTGACTGGTTTACTTTGTGGCCATCTTTAAGAAGAAGCAGCCAGGTTTCCCCCCGTTTATAGACGGGGATATTGAGGAGCGAAGAGGCCGGAAGGCCTCCCCATCCCACACTGCTTGCATACATTAGTGCATGAAGGAGACGTTTCCGAATCTTCTGGCCTACTTGCCCATCTCCGATGGGCGTCTCGATTGTTGACCCTCACTCCCAACTCCAAGCCCCAGGTCCCGCCTCCTTCAGAACCAGAAACCCGTCTCTCACCAGAGCACTCGAAGTTTGCAGCCAGGATGACTCAGCCCTTTGCACAGCAGCCTGACCCCCGTATCCCCCAGGGCGTTGTTGGTCAGATAAAGCTCCGTCAGGGTCTGGCTGACGCCCAGGGCAGAAGCAAGATGCTCACAAGCTTTGGCTGTGAGGCCACAGCTATCCAGCCTGTGGAAGACAGTGGTTGAAGCAATATAAGGAGCTACTTTGGGGCAGTGTCTTCAAGGGGATTCAGGGTGATGCTTTTAGGAGACCGATTTCAGAGAAAGAGTGGTGCCCAGCCAGTCCAGGTTAAGGCCAATGTGCTGGAAAACATTTAAGGGAAGCATTTAAGGATGCTTCTCAATTCACAACTTCATCTCCATAGGTTACCCACTGATTTCGCAGTCCTACCCATTCCCCTTTATGGTAATTCGATCCCCGTCTGTCAATGAAACCCCGGTCTCAGGGTCTCAGTCCGGGGTTCACACTGTCCTTGAGCTCAGGATCCAGGCCTAAGTCGATTGGTTCCCCTGTCTCCAAGTCACCATGAATGGTTTCAGTTGGACACAGGACCCACCCAAAACCAGCGCATCAGACCCATACTTGATTTCCCGAGCTTTTTCTTTCAGAACTTAGACCTGGTAAGAAGTTGTGTTTTGTCAACAAGCAGGATCAAGGCAAAGCTTATTTGATAAAGGAGCCAATACAGCAACGAGGGGGGAAGATAATGGAGATCAAGAATCCAAATGCCTAGATCAAGCCATACCTGAAGCCAATTTTCAGTTACATAAGTCAATCTCTCTCTTTTAGGAGCCAGTATGAATTGGGCTGCCACCTGCCCAAACGATATGCCATCTGATTCTCTCTAATTTCCAATCTGCCTCCCACTGTGTTTCTTTCCTGCATTCTCTGCCTTTACGGTAACAATAAGAATGGGTAGCACCTACTGAGGAACAACGGTGTGCCGAGCACCTTGCTAAGGGCTTTGCGTTTACTTCATTTGCTCCTCACAGCAACTTTTGAAAGAAGTAGTATCACAGCAGGGATGTTAAGTGGAAATATTTTAATCTTAGTTTGGCTGAGGCTGTGAGGCGAGAGATGCCAGCTCCCAAAACGAGGTACAAGACAACAGCTCGGGACTCGCAGAGGAAGAGAAAAAACCAGCTTGCTGACGAAGAACCACCCACGTCACAGGTGCAGGGGGGTCAGGAGAGGAAGATGAGGGTGCAACATGTAGACGGGGTGTGCAAGGAGGTCGCTAGGGGCAGGCGCCTCCCTCCCGGGGTGGGGGTGGAGGGTCCCTGTAAGAATGCGCATATGATCCCCGGGAGAGGTGCCTGCCAGATGGGGGGTGGGGAAAGTGCTGTCCCTGAGCCCCACCCCCCCCCCGCCCCCTTCCTGATGCCCACCTACCCAGACCAGCACATAAGCCAGAGCCTCAGAAATGACAATAGAAACAGTCCCTCGGGGTGGGAGCCAGGCGGGTTTTGGGGACAAAGAAGGAGGAGGAGTGATAATTCACATTTGACTGAAATTCACACTGGAACAGATTGACTTTTTATTATATAAAGGTCACTGAGAAGCCAAGAATCTGCCCAAGTAAATGTCAGCGGAGAAGAGGAAAGTTTACAGAAAATGTTTACAGGCAACGATGGAAGGTAAAGTAAGGCATTTTTATGTTTGCCTCCTGCAGAGAATAAATTACCGCCTGAGCTCTCTGCGGGTTTTCTCTCCACCTCGGGGCTCCCGCTGGCCCTCTTCCAGAGCGGGGGAGGGATGTCCCTCCGATAGAAGCACAGGGCAGAGATGCGCCCCCAGCCGGAGACCGCCCCCGCCAGGCCACCAGTCCCGACGCCCAGGGCTCAGCTCACCACAGTTTCTGGAGTCTGCAGGTGGGGTGTCCCAGCCCCTCGCACAGCGGCCACATGCCCCTGTCGCCCAGGTCATTGAAACTCAGATCCAGCTCCCGTAGGTGGGGGTTGACCTGGAGCACAGCACCGAGACCCTCACAGGCGGCCGAGCCCAGCCTGCAAATGCCCAACCTGGAAGACAGGACGCACAGAGGCGAGCTGAGTCACCCCAAAGGCGTCCCCGGGGAGGGTTTCCTTCTGTCCAGGTGCCCGTGCAGAGAGGTGACCAGACACCATCCCCCCCCCCCAACCACCACCCGAGGCAGAAAAAGGGAGAAGCAAGGGGCAGGTGGGTGGGAAGATGGGAGGCAGAGAGAAATAACAAAGAAAGAGGGAAAGAGGAAGGAAGGAACACAGGGAGATGGTCCAGAGGAAGGATGATATTCAGTATGGGTTGGGTATCCATCCAATGAGTGCTCGTGTATCAGGTTCCTCCAGCTGCTGTAACAAGTTTCCACACCGGAGGCTCACAAGGTAGACACTGACGGTCTCACAGCTCTAGAGGGAAGCCTGCCCGCCCCTCCCCCCTGCCCCTGGCAGCCGAGAACCTGGTCCAGCCTCTCCCCAGGCTTCTGGTGTTCACCAGCCATCTTTGGGGCACATCTGTCCTGCACAAACATCACCCCGTCTCTGCCTGCATGTTCACACCGCGTCTTCCTCCACATGTGTCTGTGTCCAAATTTCTCTTCTTCATGAGGACACCTAATTAGGGGCCCCTCCCTGCTCCAGCACTCATCTGAACTAATTTTATCTGCAAAGACCCTGGAATGGGGGGGGGGGGGGGCGGAGCTATATCCTTACCCAGTTTCTTTCTTTTTCTTTTTTAATTGATTTTTAATTTTTTTTAATGTTTTAATTTGTTTTTTGAGAGAGAGAGAGAAACAGAGCACAAGCAAGGGAGGGGCAGAGAGAGAGGGAGACACAGAATCTGAAGCAGGCTCTGAGCCCCATGCAGGGCTCGAACCCACAAAACACGACATCGTGACCTGAGTCAAAGTCGGACGCTCAACCGACTGAGCCCCCCAGGTGCCCCAACATGGGAATTTTTTTATACAGATGAGCGCATAGCAGTAAGTGGTTTATAAGGGTCTTTCTTTTTTTTTTTTAATTTTATTTAGTTTAAGTAAATTAAAATATACATTCTCTTACACCCAACGTGATGCTCAAACTCACGACCCTGAGATCAAAAGTCACATGCTCTTCTGACTGAGCCAGCCAGGTGCCCCAACAGCAAGTAATTTAAGCATAACTTCGTCTGTTTCTCATGATAGCCACTGGGAGGAGAATGCTATTACCATCTGTTGTTAGGACACGTGGGGTGCCATGCACTGCTCAAGGTCATGGAGCTGGGGTTCACTTAGCCACTGTCCTTGCATACTGTTGCAATCGAAAGACTCTTTGGGGGGACTTAAGAGAGTCAAAAATGCTATTTCAGAGGCACCTGCGTGGCTCAGTCAGTTAAGGGTCCAACTTCAGCTCAGGTCATGATCTCAAGGTTTGTGAGTTGGAGCTCCGCGTTGGGCTCTGTGCTGACAGCTCAGAACCCGGAACCTGCTTCAGATTCTGTGTCTCCTCTCTCTGCCCCTCCCTCACTTGCGCTCTCTCTCTCTCTCCCTCCCTCCCTCCCTCTCTCTGTGCCCCTCCCCTCTCAAGCATGCATGCATTCTCTCTCTCAAAAGTAAATCAATATTTTTAAAAAGTGCTATTTCACTGTATAGTGTTTTTTTTTTTTCCAGATTTTCAGACATTCCTGCCTGTCCTTAGATATGGCTCCCATAGGGCGAAAACCTGAACTCTCCTTTCCTTTGAGGGTGTCCGTGTTTCCCTCAGGAGACATGTAGATCTATAGACATATAAACATCTGGTTGACCTGCTGTGTGTGGACAAGGGAAAGAACCCAGCCTCAGCCAGTAAGAGCCACACTGGGGTAAGTGGAGAAATGCCTTCTAAAACATTTTTTTGTAGGGACACCTGGCCGGCTCAGTCAGAAGAGCATGCGACTCTTGATCTCGGGGTGGGGAGTTCGAGCCCCACACTGGGAAAAGACAGGAGTAAAAAATAAATAAACTAAAAAAAAAAAAAAAACAACCTTTTTATGCATTCTAAAATGTAATGGCAGAATAAATGTGTATGAATAGCTGAAAATTTGCAAGAAGAAAACGCAAAAGGGGCGCCTGGGTGGCTCAGTCGTTTAAGCGTCCGACTCTTGGTTTAGGCTCCGGTCATGATCTCATGGTTTGTGGGTTCAAGCCCCACATGAGGCTCTGTGCTGACAGTGCAGAGCCTGCTTGGGATTCTGTCTCCCACCCCACCCCCACCCTGGCCCCTCCCCTGCTCAGTCTCTCTCTCTCAAAAATAAATAAGTAAACATAAAAAGAAAAAGAAAATGCTAAGGACAGGATTTCCTTACTTTATTAAATGGCTTTGCAAAAATTAGAGAAAAAAAAAACTGAACCCCACCTAACCACACAGGTAAACACAAAGAAGAAACTGAGAACACCCTTGACATTGTACTGGCAAAAGATTTTCTTTTCTTTCTTCTTTTTTCTTTTAAGTTTATTTTTTTAGTAGTCTCTACACCCACCGTGGGGCTTGAACTCATCCCGAGATCCAGAACTGTAAGTACGTTCTTCTGAGCCAGCCAGGCACATGGCAAAGGAATTCTTGGACACCTCACAAGGATATAAATCATAGAAATGCATACGGATCTGACCTCAAAACATACAGATTTGTGCCTGAGGAAAGCATCCACAGACAATTTGACAGGCTGAGGACCTACCGAGCAGACGTTTCCAAGATACGCACTCAACGGAAGATTAATATCTAAAGCGGGGAACATTCGCAGAGCACGGCAAATATAGAACACATACCAAAGACACAAATAAATTATGCAATTAGGAAATTCACAGAACGGGGAAACCAAAAAAGCCGATAAGCACACGAAGAGATACTCAACACTGAAATGCCGTTTAAGAACATTTTACACCCACCAGGGTGTTAAAGATAGAAAGTTGAATAACCATCAAGATACCAGCAAAGTAGCTTTTCCTAAATAGCGGTCGGAAGTGTAAACCTCATCTTTCTAGAGAGCTATTCAGATCAGGTGGAGATGTCAAATTCAGTCTGAGTGTGTGACTTGACTCCTGGTTGGGGGTGGGGGCTGGGGGGGGGGCATTCAGGAAAGGACACACAAGAATGAACATCACAGCAGAGCTGGGGACGGGAGCACGGCTCCATACTATCTGGTGCGTGCAAATAACTAAACGCAGGTGAGCTCAAAGGGACGCCTTAGATATGTCTGCACCAAGTGCACATGCTCAGTTATAAAGATGAGTGGGGGAGGGGGAGAGGTTGGTGAGCTGTATCATTTACATAAAGACAGGAGTGCCTACAGACGAGCTTTGGGGAGCGAAGGAAGGAGACTAAATTAAAACAGGGGCCTGTGGGGGGCGCCTGGGTGGCTCAGTTGGTTAAACATCTGACTTTGGCTCAGGTCACGATCTCAAAGTTTGTGAGTTCAAGCCCCACATGGGCCTGTCAGCACAGAGCCCACTTAGGATCCTCTGTCCCCCTTCTCTCTCCTCCCCCACCCCATGCATTCTCTCTCAAAAATAAACATTTAAAAATTAAAAAAAATTATATTTAAAACACACACAGAGGTGTGTATGGTTCCATAGTGATAGTGTGGACTGGATGCAGTAGAGAAAAGAATGAAGAAATGGGGCATTTGTCCAAATGTAACAAAAGCAATAGAAGCCAGGCTGTGCACAATGTCTTGAAAGAAAAAAGCGAAACAAAACTTCTAGCGTGAATGACACCAGATAATAGATGAGACTTTTGTAGGACAGAGTCTCCTTTGGGACTATAGAGAAAAATGACTTTTTTTTGGAAATTGACAGCCTTCTGCATTTTCTTTTTGTTCCTCGGTTTATTCATCCATTCCTTCTTGTAAAAATATATTAACTAGGGGCACCTGGATGGATCAGTCGGATGGGCATCTGACTTTGGCTCAGGTCACGATCTCATGGTTCACCTGTTTGAGCCCCGAGTCAGGTTCTGTGCTGACAGCTTGGAGGCTGGAACCTGCTTTGGATTCTGTGTATCTCTCTCTCTCGGCCCCTCCCCAACTAGCGCCTGGTCTCTGTCTCAAAAATAAATAAAAGCTTTAAAAAAATAAAAATATATTAACTTTACTAGAATTAAAATTTAAACACTGACTCTTGATTTTGGCTCAGGTCATGATCTCATGGTTCATGAGATCAAGCCCTGCGTCGGGCTCTGTACTGACAACACAGCCTGCTTGAGATTCTCTCTCTGCCTCTCTCTGTCAGTCTCAAAATAAATGAACCTAAAAAAATTTTTTTAAATAAATAAAATAAATTTAATTGAGCGTAAGCTCAAATTAAATCCCCAAACTGAGAACCCAGACCTTATTTAGGGGTTAAGGAAGGAATCCATGGGGATGAAGCATTTGTTTGGAGTCCTAACAGATCAAACAGATGTTATCCAGGAAACAGGAGGAATAGCAAAGTAGGAGGGCATCCCAGGAAGAAAGAACTGTTTGTGCAAAGGCCCTGTGGCAGAAAAATCTTTGAGGCAGATGTAGCTAGAGGTTAGGAGAAGAGGGAGTGACCCCAGTGAGCCCAGTGAGCCCAGATAGAAGAGCAGACTCAGATGATGGTGAGGAACACAGGACTCACCGGAGGGTCTGGAGTCTACACTGGGGATGCCTGAGGCCCTCACACAGCAGCAGCACCCCGGGGTCCCCCAGGTCATTCAGGCTTAGGTCCAGCTCCCTCAGGCTGCAGTTCACACTGAGGATGGACGTAAGGTCCTCACAGGCAGCAGCAGTAAGGTCACAAATCTTCAACCTGTAGGAAATCCAATTCAACACGTATTATAAGTGTTTTCTATACAATGCTAATTTTATCTCCCCTACCCCCAATCTTAAAAGTAATGCATTTTCTTTTTTTTAACATATTTTTTTAATGTTTCATTTCATTTTATTTTCGAGAGAGACAGAGTGAAGCAGGCTCCAGACACTGAGCGTGTCAGCACAGAGCCAGATGTGGGGCTCGAACCCACGAACCGTGAGATCATGACCTGAGCCGAAGTCGGACGCTTAGCCAACTGAGCCACCCAGGCGCCCCAAAAGTAATGCATTTTCAAAGGAAAAACTCATTGTTTAAAAACGGGCAAAAGGGGGCGCCTGGGTGGCGTAGTCGGTTGAGCGTCCGACTTCAGCCAGGTCACGATCTCATGGTCCATGAGTTCGAGCCCCGCGTCAGGCTCTGGGCTGATGGCTCGGAGCCTGGAGGCTGTTTCCGATTCTGTGTCTCCCTCTCTCTCTGCCCCTCCCCCGTTCATGCTCCATCTCTCTCTGTCCCAAAAATAAATAAAAAAACGTTAAAATTTTTAAAAAAAAAAAAAAAAAAAAAAAAAAAAGAAGAAAAAAATAAAAACGGGCAAAAGTGTGAGTAGACATTTCTTTGCAGAAAATAAACAAACGGTCCAAAATCACACGAAAAGATGCTCAGCATCTCTAATCATTAGGAAAACGCAAATCAAAACCACCAGGATGTACCACATCACATCCATTAGGACAGCTATCGTAAAAAATAATAATAACGTTTTTTACGAATTTCAAAAGGCCCCTGAACACCACGAATGTTGGCAAGGGTGTGAAGGAATTAACTTTATGCACTGTTGGTAGGAAGGAATAATGGTGAAGTGAGTGTGGGAAACAATACGGCAGCTCCACAAAAAATTAAACACAACCCTATGCTCCATCCATTCCGCTTCTGGTTACATAGCCCAAAGAATTGAAAGTAAGCGCTCAAAATAATATCTGTGGCTCAACGTTTACAGCATTTTTCAAAATAGCCAAAAGGCAGAAGCACTCCAAGTGTCCACCAAGGGATGAACCGAATGAATTCAACTGTGGTATATCCACGTAATGTGATGTTATTCCGCCTTAAGAAGGAAGGAACTTTTAACGCAGCGATGTGAATGAAAGTTGAAAAGATACTAAGTAAAAGAAGCCAGACAGACACACACACACACACACACACACACACACACACAGGGCAGACAAATATTTTGTGATTCTAGTTACATCAGGTACCTACAGTGGTCAAATACCATAAAGACAGAAAGTAGAATGGAGGTTATCAGGGGCCGGGGCAGGCAGATAGGGAGGCGGTGTTTAATGGACAGTCTCAGTTTTGCAAGATGAAAAAGTTCAGGCGATGGATGGTGGTGATGCTTTGCACAACAGTGCGAATAGCTTAATAGTCTTTAAGTGAATAGTGAATAGTGAATAGTGAATAGTCTTCATAGCTTAAGACCATGAAGCTGTATGCTTCAGAATGGCAAAATAGAACGTATGCCTGGCTGGCTCAGCCAGTAGAACACACGGCTCTTGATCTCTGGGTCGTGAGTTTGAGCCTCACGTTGAGTGTAGAGATTACTTTTTATTTATGTATTTTGAGAGGGGGAGGGGCAGTGAGAGGGGGAGAGAGAATCAAGCAGGCTCTGCGGTGTCAGCACAGAGCCCGACGTGGGGCTCGAACCCACGAACCGTGAGATCGTGACCTGAGCTGAAAATCAAGAGTCGGACGTTCAAGCGACTGAGCCATCCGGGCGCCCTGAAATTACCTAAAAAATGATAAGATGGTAAATTTTATGATACGTGTATTTTATTTTCTTTTTTCAGTGTGATGCATTTTCTTGGCTAAAGTAATCCAGAAAACACAGAACAGCATTTCTGTGCTCATCGTGTGTGATTCCTCAACCTGTCTTTGATGCTCCGCCATAAATTAGCAGTAATGTGTTTGGGATGCACCTGAACTGATAGAAGTACAGAGCAGGAAAACACTATTGCCCCAAAACCCACTCCTCAAAGGTGTCCTCTGTTGACATTTAGCACAGCGTCTTCCTATATATAGAAAGAGAAGACAGAGACAGAGTCCTGGATTTACCACGTGAGACCCCGGACCCAGCTGTGCCTGAAACCAGTCTTTCCCTCTGGACTTCTCGGTGACAGAAACCAACAAACTCACTCTTGTCTCCAGCCACACTGAGATGAGGTGTCTGTCCGGACAACCACAGGGATTTTTGTGGATGCCTTTATTGTAGGGAGCTCTGTGGCATTTGACACTGATGTTAGTATTGCCCTGATACTTATTTATTTATGATTTATTGTGGTAAAATATATGTGACACGGGGCGCCTGGGTGGCTCAGTCAGTTAAGCGTCCGACTTCGGCTCAGGTCATGATCCCATGGTTCATGAGTTCGAGCCCTGCCATCAGGCTCTGTGCTGACAGCTTGGAGCCTGGAGCCTGCTTCGGATTCTGTGTCTCCCTCTCTCTCTGCCCCTCCCCTGCTCATTCATGCTCTGTCTCTGTCTCTCTTTGTCAAAAAAAAAATAAAATAAAATAAAAAATAAAAAATATATATATATATATATGTATAAATGACATCAAATTTACCATCCTAACCTTTTCTTTTTTTGGCCCCGTGAAGAACTCACCACAGGATCCGCAGTCCACACACTGGATGCCTCAAGCCTTGGCATAACAGCCTCAGACCCAAATCCTCCAGCGAATTCCCCGCCAGGTCCAACTCCACTAGATGCTGATTGGTGCTGAGCACAGAGGCGATCTCCTGGCAAGCGCCGGCCTCCAGCTCACACTTCCTCAACCTCGGGAGGGAAGAGATGTTGAAGAGGCTGCCATCTTGCTTTCCTGGCTCCTCCCCTGGCCCGTCCAGTCACCCAACACGAACCTACACATGTCACCACGGCTCAGAGATGAACAAGAGGCCATCGTCTCCAGCAGGAGCATCCTGTCTAACGAGGCAAAGGGCTAAGCAATGATACTCCAGGGAAGGCAGTGCCATTGAGGCAGGAGTGAGCCACAGCTCACGGCAGGATCTCCAGAGCTCAAGGTCAGGGTGGGTCTATCTCTGGCACTCGCTAGCTCTGCACCCTCAGGCAAAGTGTCTGCAAGTCTGTTTCATGTTTCACGTGCTGCCTTAGGTTCACTGCCTGTAATACAAGGATGATGGTCGCACCTGCTTCCTAAGTTTCTTGCGAGGAGCACAAAATTTGCTAAGGGGACAGGATGCAGAACCATGCCTGGCACACAATAGGTGCTGGGACGGTGAGCTACTGTCTATTAAAACCATTGTGGTGAGGGGCGCCTGAGTGGCTCAGTCGGTTGAGCGTCTGACTTCGGCTCAGGTCACGATCTCGCGGTCCGTGAGTTCGAGCCCCGCGTCAGGCTCTGGGCTGATGGCTCAGAGCCTGGAGCCTGCTTCCGATTCTGTGTCTCCCTCTCTCTCGGCCCCTCCCCCGTTCATGCTCTGTCTCTCTCTGTCTCAAAAATAAATAAATGTTAAAAAAAAATTAAAAAAAAAAAACCATCGTGGTGGGGCACCTGGGTGGCTCAGTGGGTTAAGCATCCCACTCTTGGTTTCAGCTCAGGTCATGATCTCAAGGGTTCGTGAGTTCGAGCCTCAAGTCAGGCTCTGTGCTGACAGTGTGGAGCCTGCTTGGGATTCTCTCTGCCTGTCTCTCTTTCTCCTCTCTCTCTCTCAAAATAAATAAATAAACATTAAAAATACAATACAATACAATACAATACAATACAATACAATACAATAAAACCTAACTCACGTTTGGCAACCTGTGCACAGTTAGGGAAGACTCTCTGGGGGGTTGGGATGGTTCTCAAAGGCTAAGTAGGAGTTCCCTCGGAGGAATAAGATGGGACGTGGTAAGAGATCATAGAAAATATATATACTGATCTCTGCCCCTGTTCCCAGCACAGAGCTCCTGAATCCCTGTAATTCCTAAGTGGTAAGAACACCAGGATTGTGTCTTGGGATGGGTGGGCTCCCGGATTGGCCTGGGCACCAGAGAGGCCAAGCCCTGATGAGAAGCTTGGAACGTTCATCCCTGCGCCCCCACCCCCCCGCTTCCTCCAGAAGGGAGGGGCTGGAAATGGAGTAATGATCCATTCACCACAGGAGGAAGGCTCCCTAAAACCCCAATAGTGGGGCACCTGGGTGGCTTAGTTGGTGAAGCAAACAGACTTCAGCTCAGCTCATGATCTCACAGTTCGTGGGTTCGAGTCCCGCTTCGGATGAGCCCCACTTCTCTCTCTCTCCCTGCCCCTCACTCATTTGTGCTCTCTCTCTCTCTCTCTGTCTGTCTCTCAAAAAACAAAGAAGCAAAAACAAATGATAGCACATGGTTGGGAGATTCCAGGCTGGTGAACACATCCACCCCATCCTCACCGGGAGGGCGGTGCACCCAGCCCTGTGAGGACAGAAACTCCTGCTCTCGGGACTCTCCCAGACCTCCTCCCATGCACCTCTCCCCCTGGTTTTCAACTGTATCCTGTATCATACAGGATCATTAGTTATCATCAACCTAATAAACTGAGAAACCTAAGTGTTTCTCGGGAGTTCTATGAGCCACTCTGGGAAATTAATCAAACCTGGGGCAGGGGGTGGGATAGAAGCCAGGTGACAACTTGGATTTGTAACTGGCATCTGAGGCTGGGGTGGGGACGTGGCGGGGGTGGGGGTGGGGGGGCAGTCTCGTGGGGGGGAGCCCTCACCTGTGGGGCCTGACAGCACCTCCAGGCAGACGGAGGCAGAGTGATTTATAGGACACCCCACTGGTGTTGCAGAGTTGCTTGCTGTGGGAAATCCCACACATTGGTGACCAGAAATATCAGAAGCAGCGTCCTCTGTGGGAGTGGGGCAGACCCCCAGGGGACACTAGGTGGCTTGTCCACAACTGTGGCCTTGCAGCGAGAAGGGACGGCACAGCTAAACGTCACGAACTCACAGGAGCTCGGCGTGCAGACCCCTCGGGGTGTCGCTGACCAGTAAGGTGTGGGGTCTGCGAGGGTGAGTGGCCTGGGCACTCCCCACCGTGGACGTGAGGTGGGTGGGGTACAAGGAGGCCAGGGAGGGGTTCCCTAAAGCTCAAAGGGTCCGGGGCAGGAGTCTACGGTCTCTGGGCAGCCCTACGGCACAGACCAAGGACCGGTCCGGGGTGCAGACTCACTGAATCGCCTGCAGCCTGCATCTGGGATGCCGGAGCCCCTGACACAGCATCTTCACACCCGGCAGCCCGAGCCCATTGCCGCTCAGGTCCATCCTTCTTAGATTCTGATTGGCCATCAGGGCGGCCGCGAGGTCCCGGCAGGCAGAGGGAGCCACACAGCATCTCTTGAGCCTGGGCACGAGGGAGGGGACAAGAACCAGGTCACTTCCTGTGGTCAGAGGGTGGGTTCTGCCCCTCGTCCTTTCTCTCCCTCCTTCTTTTGGTCTAGACCTATTTCCCTCTTCCTTTATTTTTTATTTTTTTATTTTTATTTTTTAACATTTATTTATTTTTGAGACAGAGAGAGACAGAGCATGAACGGGGGAGGGGCAGAGAGAGAGGGAGACACAGAATCGGAAGCAGGCTCCAGGCCCTGAGCTGTCAGCACAGAGCCCGACGCGGGGTTCGAACTCACGGACCGCGAGATCGAGACCTGAGCCGAAGTCGGACGCTCAACCGACTGAGCCACCCAGGCGCCCCCCGCCCTTCTTTTAAAGTAAAAGAAAAAGGGGTGCCTGGGTGTGACTCAGCCCGTTAAGTGGCTGACTGTTGGTTTTGGCTCAGGTCATGACCTCCCAGTTTGAAAGTTCAAGCCCCGCATCGGACTCTGAGCCAACGGTGAGGAGCCTGCTTGGGATTCTCTCTCTCTCTGCTCCTCCCGCGCCTCTCTCTCCCTCTCCAAATAAATAAATAAACTTAAAAGAAAAGGAGGTCAGGGAGGATTCCTTTCGGCCGTGATGAAAATGTTCTGGAATTAGTGGTGATGTGTGCAAACGCTAAAAGAAGAAAGACGTGAATTATATGTCACTAAAAAATAAATACAGGCAACAAGAATATATATATATGTTTTTAGTGTTTATTTGCTCTTGAAGGAGAGAGATAGAATGTGAGTGGGGGATGGTCAGAGAGAGAGGGAGACACAGAATAGGAAGCAGGCTCCAGGCTCTGAGCTGTCAGCACAGAGCCCGACGCGGGGCTTGAACCCACGAATAACCTGAGCTGAAGTTGGATGCTTCACTGACTGAGCCACCCAGGAGCCCCAATAAATAAACTAAAAAAAAAAATGAGGTCACTAGAGTGGGTCCTAGCCCACTGTGACTGGTGTCCCTATAAAAAGAGGAATCTGGGGGCACCTGCGTGGCTCAGTCAGTGAAGCAAGCAACTCTTGATTTTGGCTCAGGTCATGATCTCACAGTTCATGAGTTCAAGCCCCGCATTAGGCTCTGTGCTGACGGCATGGAGCCTGCTTGGGATTCTCTCTCTCTCTCTCTCTCTCTCTCTCTCTCTCCCTCCCTCTCTCCCCATTCATGATCTCTCCTCTTTCAAAATAAATAAATAAACTTAAGGGGAAAAAAAAAAGAGGAAACTGGACACAGACTCGCACATGTGAGGACACGGGGAGAAGACAGCCATGTGCAAGCCAAGGAGCGAGGCCTCGGAGGAGACCGACCGTGCCCACACCTGGGCCTGGGACTCCTGTCCTCCAGATCCCCTAGGCTGTGGAGCTTTGCTAGGGCAGCAGAAGCAAACACCACCACATACTCTTTCTGACTGAGCCCCGTGAAGATGGGGTGTGTGTGGGGGTCCATCAGAAGCCTGCAGACCCGCCTGGACTCACCTCAGGTTCTGAAGTTTGCAGCTGGGGTGTCTGAGCCCTTCACAGAGCAGCCTCACGCCCCGGCTGCCCAGGGCGTTGTGGTCCAAGAGCAGCTCCCGCAGATGTGGATTCGTGCTCAGAGCCGCAGCGAGCTGCTTGCTGTAGGCATCTGGCAACACGTTCGTCTCGGGTCTGCGTGAAGGAAAGACAGGACAGAGCGGAGCTGGGCCGGACTCCGTGCAACGATTATGCCACACTCGTGTGTCCCTTTCACAATTTACAAAGTGTCATCTTTCTGTTTTACGTTAAAAAAAATTTTTTTTAGTGTTTATTTATTTATTTTTTTTAATGTTTATTTCTATTTGAGAGAAAGAGACAGAGGGCAAGTGGGGAAGGACAGAGACAGAGAGAGGGAGACAGAATCTGAAGCAGGCTCCAGGCTCTGAACTGTCAGCACAGAGCCCGACGCGGGGCTTGAACTCAATGAGCCATGAGATCTGACCTGAGCCGAAGTTGGACGCTCAACTGACTGAGCCACCCAGGTGCCCCTTTAGAGTTTATTTTTGAGAGAGAGAGAAAGAGAGCAAGAGAGAAAGGGGCAGAGAGAGACGGAGACACAGAATCTGAAGCAGGCTCCAGGCTCTGAGCTGTCAGCACAGAGCCCCACATGGGGCTCAAACTCATGAACCGTGAGATCATGACCTGAGCCGAAGTTGGACGCTCAACTGACTGACCCACCCAGGCACCCCTCTTTATGTTTTACTTTTTTTTTTTCAACGTTTATTTATTTTGGGACAGAGAGAGACAGAGCATGAACGGGGGAGGGGCAGAGAGAGAGGGAGACACAGAATCGGAAACAGGCTCCAGGCTCTGAGCCATCAGCCCAGAGCCTGACGCGGGGCTGGAACTCACGGACCACAAGATCATGACCTGGCTGAAGTGGGACGCTTAACCGACTGCGCCACCCAGGCGCCCCTATGTTTTACTTTTTAAAGGTACGCTCTGTGCCCAATGTGGCTTTTGAACTTCCAACCCTGAGATAATTAGTCTCGCCCCCTTTGACTGAGTCAGCCAGGCGCCCCCTACATTTGCATTTAAAATATTCCGCTCTAGGGGCCCCTGGGTGGCTCAGCAGGCTACGTGTCTTCAGCTCAGGTCATGATCTCACAGTCTGCAAGTTCGAGCCCCACGTTGGGGTCTGTGCCGACAGCTCAGAGCCTGGAGCCTGCTTCAGGTTCTGGGTCTCCCTCTCTCTCTGCCCCTCCCCCATCATGCTTTGTCCTTCTCTCTCTCAAAAATAAATAAACATTAAAAAAAATGTTTTTTAATATTCCACTATAGGGGCCCCTGGGTGGTTCAGTCGGTTGAGCGGCCAACTTTGGCTCAGGTCATGATCTCATGGTTCATGAGTTCAAGCCCCGCATTGGGCTCTCTGCTGTCCGCCCAGAGCCTGCTTTGGATCCTCTGTCCCTTCCCCACTCACACTCTCTCTCTCTCAAAAATAAACAAAAACATAAAAAAAAAAAAAAAAAGAATGGCCTGACTCACATGATACAGGGTAAAACATGCAGCCAGTAAGGTCTCCTGATTTACTTCTGGCTGTATAGTCTGTCTTAAAACCTATGCTTAGGGGCGCCTGGGTGGCCCAGTCGGTTAAGCGTCCGACTTCGGCTCAGGTCACAATCTCACAGCTCGTGAGTTCGAGCCCCGTGTCAGGCTCTGCGCTGACGGCTCAGAGCCTGGAGCCTGCTTCAGATTCTGTGTCTCCCTCTCTCTCTCTCTCTCTGACCCTCCCCTATTCATGCTCTCTCTCTGTATCAAAAATAAATAAACATAAAAAAAATTTAAAAAAAAAAAAGGGGGCTCCTGGGTGGCTCGGTTGGTTAAGTGTCCGACTTCGGCTCAGGTCACAATCTCACAGCTCGTGAGTTCGAGCTCCGCGTCGGGCTCTGAGCTGACGGCTCAGAGCCTGGAGCCAGCTTTGGATTCTGGGTCTGCCTCTCTCTCTGCCCCTCCCCTGCTCATGCTCTGTCTCTCTCTGTCTCTCAAAAATAAATAAATGTTAAAAAAAAATAAAAAAAAAAACATATGTTTATAACATATTTATAATTATTACATATAAGATTATACTCATATATGCAATTATATATGTATTTATGTATTTTATGTAAATATATATAAAGTAAATATATAATATAAATAAATATATAAAATTGTGTGACCCCCCAAACCCTAGAGGCCTTAACTATGACAGAGTTATATGTACCGGTGGGTTTAACAAATCATTGCACACAGAGTGTCCACACTGTTACGAAAACATCACGGTGTAAAAGTGACATCAGCACCTGTTGATTTCTGACCCTGTACGCAACCAACCCACTGTTGAGCCTTTACACGAACCCAAAAAGGCAGGCATTGAAATCCCATTTTCCGCATAGAAAGACTGAGGCTTGACAAGCAGAAGGGACTTCAGCAAAGCCGCACAGCTAGGGAGCAGTGGAGCTGGGATTCTAAGCCACGTGCGCGTGACTCCAGACCCCGGGCTATTGGCCACCATGACCTTCTTGCGTCCCGGAGCACAATAACGTAAAGTCCTGGGCACATGGCCCCACAGAAAAGCATTTAGTGTGCATTTATGGCATCTAGGTCAGTGCGGAAGCTGGTTAGCAGAACTGTGATTCCACATGGGATGAAGATTCGTGAAGAGCCAGGCAGCACGGTCACTGGAAGTAAGCCTCCAGTCGGAGTGAGACGTCAGCAAATCGACCCTATTATCTGTATCCCCTGGTCCTAGAAACCTCTCCTTCCTGGATTGTCACACGGCTTAAGTCAGAAGCAAACGTCTGTCAAGCCGACTGGGAGACCCTGTGAGCTGACCCCCACCCACTTACACGTGATTCATGCACAGCTCAAGACTCCTGCCCCCTGCCTCGAGGAGGGGTGGGAGGTACGTCTGAGTCCCATTGGTGACGAGCTGGATGGGGTTCCCTTTGTTGGCTGCCTCCCTTCCTTGTCTTCTCGACTTACTGGGACCACCTCCCAAAGAAAGTCCTCTAGGGGACCAGAATATGCCACCCCAAATATGCCACTTTGGCGTAAGGATTATTTTGAGTTTGAGGCAAACGAGATGCAGAAAGAAATCTTCCCATTCCGACCACTTGTGAAAGTGACGACTCCCATAGGGCCCCTCTCCTGGGGAAGTTTTATGGCCACGAAGATGGAAAAACCTCGAGCTGAAGGAGTCTGAGAAGGGTCCCTGATGCCCTACCCCACCACCATCTGGCTCTTCTCTGAGAGCAGATCAGTCTCCGTGTGAAGAATCTCCTCCCTCCACCAGAATGAAGGGAGGGATCCTGATCACCAGAGAGTGAATTCAGGACCAAGAAGCCTAAATAAACAAACCTTATTACTTCCTCACTATTGACTGCCCCCAGCCCAGAGTGCTTTGTCTTATCAATTCTTTTTTTTTTTTTTTAAGTAAACTCTATGCCCAATGTGGGGCTCAAACTCACAACCCCAAGATCAACAGTCACACACTCCACTGACTGAGCCAGCTGGGCGCCCCTCATTTCACAGATTTTTGTTGTTGTTGTTGAAGTTTTTATTGACTTATTTTGAGATACACAGAGAGCGTGAGTAGGGGAGGGGCAGAGAGATGAGGAGACAGAGGATCCGGAGTGCTGTCAGCACAGAGCCTGAAGTGGGGCTTGAACTCACGAACCGCGAGATCAAGACCTGAGCCAAAGTTAGATGCTTAACCGACTGAGCCACCCAGGCTCTCCCAGAGATCTTTTAAGGTAGCTCTCTCTATGTAATGACATTTATAAAGCTGATTCAAAATTCAGCTTGACATGTCCTCAGATGGCTTGTCAATTCTTTGCAAGTTGATTGTTTTTTTTATCTGAATGTATGAGAGCTTCCGGCTCTGATGCAGGCTTTCAAGCACATGTAAAAATTCATTAAAACGTGTCTGCTTTCCTCCTGTGAATCTGTCATATGTCAGTTTAATTCTCAGGCCCAGCCAGAGACCCAAAGAGAGAGAAGGAGAATTTTCCTCCCCTACAGCTCCAGGACGGACCTGTACAAACACACCTTACCCCATCTGTTTCCCCCGTATTTTTGCCTTCCCACAGTTAACCTCCAGAGAAGCTCACTGTCCTTTTCCTTTGTCTTGCCATATCTCTAAAAATGTATTGTTCTTGTGCTAGGACGCTATAAAAGCCCAGGTTCTAGCCAGCCCTTTGAGTTACTCATCTCTGGGTACTCCCCCGGGTAAGTGCAGATGAACTAATAAACCTTTTTTGTGTGTGTGTGCCCAACCTGGGGCTTGAACTCATGACCCCAAGATCTGAAGTCACATGTTCTACCAACTGAGCTAGCCAGGTGCCCCGGAATTAGTAAACACCTAATGAACTTCTCTTTGTTTTTCTCTGTGAATCTGTCTTTTGTGAGTTTAATTTACAGGTCTCTGTTATGCACCTAAGAGGGTGGAAGGAAGAAAAAAGGATGACTTTCCTCTCTTATTCTACTTACATTCAAATCCTTTTGTCTAAGGGTTACTCCTTGGGGAACCCAAACCAAAACAAAGTCTTAGTGGGGCACCCGGGTGGCTCACTTCGCTCACTTCGTTAAGCATCCGACTTCGGCTCAGGTCACAATCTCACGGTCCGTGGGTTCAAGCCCTGCATCAGGCTCTGTGCTGACAAGTCAGAGCCTGGAGCCTGCTTCAGATTCTGTCTCCCTCCCTCCCTGCCCCTCCCCCACTCACACTCTGTCTCTCTCAAAAATAAACATTAAAAAAATTTTTAATTAAAAAAAAAAATCTTAGCCAAAAAGCTCGAAGAGTCACTTCCTGAGATCTTCCTTCCTTCATCCACCCCCTTCACACCGCCCAGCCCTCCCTGTCCCTGTCGCCGCCTATCACCCCGCCCTGTTTTATTTTCCTCATAGCAGTTCTATCTGAAACTACCCTAATGATCGAGTCTTGTTTGCACGTTTGCCTGTTGACTTATTTACTGCCCTTGGCTCTCTCCCTTCCCATGAGGATGTTAGTCCTGGCAGGGGGCACCACTGGCGTGTTCACCGCTGTCTGGACTCTGTAGGAAAGTGCCCCGTGATAACATTTGTTGGCTGGAAACACTGTCCTTGACAGGGGCCCCAATTTAGTCCTAAGGAGTCCTGTTTAGGAGCAGGACACTAACCTGGACACTGTTGACAACGTGAGGACCAGACCATCCTGTGTTGTGGGGGGCCGTCCTGGGCACGGTGGGATGTCTTTTTTTTTTTTTTAATGTTTATGTATTTTTGAGAGACAGAGACAGAGAGACAGCATGAGCGGGGGAGGGGCAGAGAGAGAGGGAGACACAGAATGTGAAGCAGGCTCCAGGCTCCGAGCTGTCAGCACAGAGCCCTACATGGGGCTCCAACCCACAAACCGTGAGATCGTGACCTGAGCCAAAGTCAGACGTTTAACCAACTGAGCCACCCAGGCGCCCCCGGTGGGATATCTTTGTAGCATCCCTGGCCTCTTCCCTCCAGATACCACAGCAACCTCCCCTCCCCCCACCTCCTCTAGTGGTGACCACCCAACCCTTCCCCGGATATTGCCAAGTGTCTCCTGGGGTGGGGGCAAAAATCATCCCCAGCTGAGATCATGAACTTGGAGAGCGAGCCCCACCGGGTACTTACGACTGTGCAGGTAGCGCCTGGGGCCCGGAAGTCCATTTCCCGCCATCGTGCTCTTCCGGGCTGTAGGCAGCCCCGTGCAGGCGCACGGTCAGGGCGTTCCTGCAGTTTTTCACGCACAGGGAGGCAATCACGTGCTCCATCTTGGTGGTGATGTTGCCGACGACAAGCACTCGAAAGTGGCTCAGGGCTTGTTGGATAAACTCCTCCTCCTGGATCTCGTACAGGCAGCTGAAGAGCTCCAGGGAGCCCTGCTGGAGGGTGGAGCCCTCGCTCCGAGCTTTGCTTTGGATCCAGGCCAGCAGCTCCAGCTTGACGTGAGGCGAGACCTCCCAGCAGAGACTCTTCTCCAGGTAGCTCCTTGTCTCCTCGTTCAGGAGGCCAAACAGGAAGCGCACGGTGAGCCCCAAGAAGCTCCTTCCCGAAAACCCGTACTCCGCCAACAGCCTCGTCACGCTCTGCTCTGGGCTGGACCCGGTCTCCCCGGCGCCCAGGATGTAGTACATGGCGGCAAAGAATTCCTGGAAGCTGAGGTGGATGAAGCTGTAGAACTTTTCACAGTTGATGTCCTTCTGGAAGATGTTCATGTTGAGGAAGGAGGAGACATCTGCCCCATCGAGGCCATGCTTCCGGAGGTCCTGCTCCTCAAAGAGGATCTTCTGATTCCAGACGCCGTCCGCCGCCAGAGAGCACAGCGCCCTCTGGTTGGCCGGGGGGTGCAGGGTGGGGCTCCCCGGCTTGGGCTGCATCAGACTCAGGAGGTAGAGCAGGTACACGGCCGTGGTGGTCCTGGACGTCTGTCGTAGGAGCCCCCCGTCCTCCAGCTGCTGCTTGAGACAGGTGCACACGACCCAGCACACCATGGGGACAAAGCAGAGAGTGAACAGGGGCTCGTTGTCCCTCATGAAGCTGAAGACTTGAGCGGCCTGCTCTGCATTGTGGAAATACTTGTAGCAGTACTCCCGCCTCTCGGCCTCCGAGAAGCCCAGGATCTCCACGTGCCTGGGATGCTCCAGCAAGCGCTGGAGCTTGTCCAGAGCCGTGGGCCTGGTGGTGATGATCATGGACAGCTCAGGCAGCAGCTTCTTCCCAAGCAGGCTGCCAAGGAGAAGCTCCGTGGGCCGTTTCTCCTCCCAGCAGAGGCACCAGGGGCCCTGAGGGTGGTGGAAAGAGGGTTTTAGCTCGTCGAAGCCATCGATGATGAACAGGAGGCGCTCGGGGACTCGGACAAGCTCCTGGAGGGGCACGCTGGGCTCTGGCCAGCAGCTGGAGATGAGGTCCCGGGCGCTCTGCTCCGAGGTGCTCTGGTTCATCTCCCTGCAGTTGATGTAGAAGAGATAATCAAACCTGCCTTGGAAGAGCTTCCCGTCGGCCCAGTCGAGCATCACCTTGTGGGCCAGCATGGACTTGCCCATCCCGGCCGCTCCCTGCAGGACCACAGTGCGCGGGGGCTCGGGGCGCTCCTCGTCCGGCTCAAAGAGGGTCTCCATCTGGATGAGGCTGGCCTGGTGCCCCACGGCTCTTGCCTGTCCCCAGCCTGTGTCCAAAAGCTTCTGCTGGGCCCACATGGGAGTTGAGTGCTCCTTCACCAGGAGGAGGCGGGTGTACCTGCGGCTGAGGTTGACGCATTCCCCGAGGCGCGCATTTCGGTCTTGCATCAGCCGAAACTTCCTGCGGACGTAGTCCTTGTAGGTTTCCCGGGGATCTAAGGGAGGGGAGTGAGGAGGGGGGTCCATGGGAGACTCATCAGCCACTGTTCGTGGATCGGCGGGCGAAAGCAAACCACGGTCTCTTGGTGCCTATTTGTTCTGCAATATCCTCGGGATGCTTTTCTGGATGGAGCCTGGGGGGCTTGGTACTTTCTCATGGGAAGCAAAGGCACTAACAGGGAAACTGTCCTTGGGCACAGGAGTCTATCCTGGCGACTCAAACGGGGTGTCCACGTCCTGGAGCACCTCCAGCACCTGCTGATGGAACACAGCAAGGGCACCTAGAGGAGGCTGTCAGCCTCAGCCACGGGTTCACTCGGGTCCTCCCGGGGAAGACACTGAAATCCCACATGGGCCCACAAGGAGCTGGTCGCAAATGGGAAAGTGAGCCCCACTCCCCAGCTACAGAACCCCGAACTGTATCCCTACCAGGACCGCTGATTTGCCTGCACGCTGAAGTTTGAGAAGGCAGCGCTCCCAAGGTTTCTGCCTTTGAAAAAAGGCTGGTGTGCGTGGGCACTGGAGAACTTGTCTGCTCTCTAAGCCCCTTGCTAAATGTCTCTTTGGGGAAATGTACTTGGTATAGATGTGAATGCACAATCTAGAACAGTGGTGCTCACCAGGATGATTGTGTCCTCCCCTAGGGGGTTTCTAGCAAGGTCTGGAGATATTTTGGGCCCTAGCAACTGAGGGGTGGGGCACCAGCTACGACCATCCTGTGGGTGGAGGCCAGGGTGGCTGGGGGGCTGAGTCAGTTAAGCATCTGACTCTTGATTTCGGCTCAGGTCGTGTCTCACTCACAGTTTGTGAGTTTGAGCCCCACATTGGGCTCTGCACTGACAGTGCAGAACCTGTTTGGGATTCTCTCTCTCTGCCCCTCCCCTGCTATCTCTCCCTCTCAAAAAAAAAAAAAAAAAAAAAAAAAAGCAAGCATCCTTTTGTATCTGAATGTCCCCAGAGGTCCATAATATTGGACCTAAAGGAATGGTTCCTGCCTAAAGAAAGGCTAAAAAAGAGATCTAAATTTGATCCTGGGACTCTCTCAAAAGGAATGCATGCACTCTTTTATTTTGAATTCTAGGAAAATACACATAACATAAAATGTAGCATTTTTACCGTTTTTAAGGGTAAGACTGACTCAATGATATTAAGCGCATTCACAACGTTGTGCAATCATCAGCACGGTCCATTTCCAGAAATTTTCGTTCATCCTCAACTGAAACTCTGTGCCTATTAAACACTAACTCCCCATTCCTCCCCCACCCCCAGCCCCTGGTCCACTCTCTGTCTCCAGTGTGACTTATTTAAGTACCTCATATAAGTGGAATTGTATTGGCTCATTTGACTTAACATAATGTTTTCTTTTTTTCTTACAATCCAATGCAGGGCTTGAACCCTGAGATCAAGACCTGAGCTGAGACCAAGAGTCTCAAGGGGGAGAGTCTCAAGCTGAGACCAAGAGACCACCGGGAAGGGGGAAGCTTATTGAAAAGATTTTATGGGTGGATGGATGGATGCTTAACCAGCTGAGCCACCCAGGCGCCCCTGACTTAGCATAATGTTTTTGAAGTACATCTATGCTGTAGCAAGTATCAAAATTTCATTCCATTTTGGGGCGCCTGGGTGGCTCAGTCGGTTAAGCGTCCGACTTCGGCTCAGGTCACGATCTCTCGGTCTGTGGGTTCGAGCCCCGCGTCAGGCTCTGGGTTGATGGCCCGGAGCCTGGATCCTGCTTCCGATTCTGTGTCTCCCTCTCTCTCTGTCCCTCCCCCATTCATGCTGTCTCTCTGTGTCTCAAAAATAAATAAACGTTAAAAAAAATTTTAAAAAAAGACAAAATTTCATTCCATTTTAAGTCTGAATAATATTCCATTGTATGTATATATACCATATTTTGTTGATCCATTCATCTGCTGATAAAGTTATCTTATTCCTCCCTTAATGTGTATTGATAAATATCAATACTTCTGAGTTTATAAATATACCATTTGCACTTCTCTTTTATCAATGGTGATTCTATTTCATGTAGAAAGGTTTTTTTTTAATTTATTGTATTTATTTTTTTTAATATTTTATTTTTGAGAGAGAGAGAGAGAGAGAGCACTAGTGGGAAGAGACAGAGAGAGAAGGAAACACAGAATCCGAAGCAAGCTCCAGGCTCTGAGCCATCAGCATAGAGCGGGGCTCGAACCCACGAACCGTGAGATCATGACCTGAGCTGAAGTCGGACCCTTAACCGACTAAGCCACCCAGGCACCCCTACATTTTTTTTTTTAATTGAACAAAGATAATTGTGACAGTAATGTTTGGATTTTGTAGAAGTCCTAGTCTTTTCCTGTAGAGAAAGGGCTCTTATTTTCAGACATGGGGAATATTAGGAAAATAGAAAAGTTTAAAATAACGATGAGAACGAAAATGGAGTTACCACATATTGGCCATGTGCTATGCCCAGTGCATAAAGACACCCTTGAAAGATGTCCAGAATCATTTGTGTTCTTGTTGACAATGATACTCTCTGTCCAGCAGCCCATACTCATTTCTTCTTCACCAACAGTCCCAATTTTATTAAGGTGATGGATGCTGTTCCTTTTTTTTTTTTTTTTTTTAGATTTAAAAAAAATTTTTTTAATCTCTATTTATTTTTGAGAGAGAGAGACATAGTGTGAGTGGGGGAGGAACAGAGAGAGACAGAGACACAGAATCTGAAGGAGGCTCCAGGCTCTGAGCTGTCAGCACAGAGCCCAATGTGGGGCTTGAACTCATGAACTGTGAGATCATGACCTGAGCTGAAGTCGGCCGCTTAACCAACTGAGCCACCCAGGAGCCCCTTTTTAGATTTTATTTTAAAGCAATCTCTACACTGAAAGTGGGGCTCTAACTCACAACCCAGAGATCAAGAGTCACATGCCCCACTAGTGAGCCAGCCAGATGCCCCGGGAGCTGATGCCTGATACCAGCCGTATGCTGTCCCTTCACAAGCCCCAGAGGATGAATCACAGTTTGGCTAAACCAGTCATGAACAATCTCATTCCCTGTTGCCAGTGGCTGGTCTGGGAATGTGCCCCAGTTCCAACCAATGAGGTGCAAAGGGATGACCACCAGGAAGGGGGAAGCTTGTTGAAAAGATTTTATGGGTGGATGGATGGGTGAATGGGTGGCTCAGTCAATTGAGCAACTGACTTTTGATCTTGGCTCAGGTCACGATCTCACAGTTCATGAGTTCGAGCCCTGCATTGGGCTCTCTGCTGACAGTGTGGAGCCTGCTTGGGATTCTCACTCCTTCCTTCTCTCTCTGCCCCTCCCCTGCTGTCTGTCTGTCTGTCTGTCTCTCTCTCTCTCAAAATAAAATAAATTAAAAAAAATGATACTCTCATGAAGAGGAAAATCTTTTGTCTCTCTTTTTTTTCCCTGCTTGGAATTCACTTGCATGAAATGGTTTGGTTGCCATCTTGCAACCATGAGGTGACAAATCTTAGGACAAGTGTAACAGAGGAAGTTGGGGATTTGATGGTGTTGCTAACCAGCTACATAAGGCAGAGTTTATGTGCAGAAACCACCCATGTCAAGATTTCTTGTTATGCTTTTCTTTAATGCAAACATTAATTTTTTTTTTTTTTGCTTGATCTAGTCCATTGGACAGTCTGATACGTGTAGCCTTGTGTATTCTACCAGATACGGCTCATGACTCACCTTTCCTTGGAGTTCCAGGAAAGACTTCCAGACAACATACTGACTGGCTCTCCAGTGAGGATGAGCCATCAGGTGGAGTATCTGGAAGAGAAATTTTGGAAGATCAGCTAGCATATATCTGGCTAGCTCTCAATAATATTAGCTACTTTGAACGCCTGAAGCTAATATAACTTATTTGTCATTTAAAAAAATACTAGTTACTATTACATCAGACTGTTTACATGATAATTCTCTGTCCACCCACACCTCATAATGTTTGGCATTCACCTCACATGCATTACTGTTGAAAACACTTGCTCTCCATAACCCACTCTCCTTCCTGGGTACACATTGTGGGGATCAGCACCTCCATCGATCCAACAAATCCTTTCAGGCAGGAAGTTGTGAGTCAGCTTGGATTTCCTCCCTCTCCTTCAGTCCTTGCCCACACCTCATCCATCTATCCATCCATTCATCCACCCACCCATCCATCCATCCATTCATCCATCCATCTCCATCCTCCATCTACCCATACATCCACCCATCCACCCATCCATCCCTCCATCCCTCCATCCACCACCCACCCATCCACCTACCCACCCATCCATCCAACCATCCCTCCATCTCCATCCATCCATCCATCTACCCATCCACCCACCCATCCATCCATCCATCGATCTGCCTATCCACCCATCCATCCAGCCACCCATCCATCCATCCTTCCATCCAACCACCCATCCACCCATCCATCCATCCCTCCATCCATCCATCCATCCATCCACCCATCTCCATCCATCCATCCATCCATCCATCTCCATCTATCCATCTACCCATACATACACCCATACACCCACCCATCCATCTATCCATTCATCCACTCATCCATCCATCTCTATCCATCCATCTACACATCCATCCACCCACCCATCCATCCATCCACCCATCCACCCACCCATATTTTCATCTCCATCCATCCATCCATCCACACATCCACCTATCCATCTACCCATCACCCATCCATCCATCCATCTCCATCCATCCGGCGACCCATCCACCCATCCATCCACCCACCAACCCATCCATCCATCCCTCTACCCATCCCTCCATCCATCCACCCATCCCTCTACCCATCCCTCCATCCATCCACCCATCCATCCACCCATCCCTCCATCCATCCACCCACCCACCCATCCATCCATCCCTCTACCCATCCCTCCATCCATCCACCCATCCCTCTACCCATCCCTCCATCCATCCACCCATCCATCCACCCATCCCTCCATCCATCCACCCACCCACCCATCCATGCATCCCTCTACCCATCCCTCCATCCATCCATCCATCCCTCTACCCATCCCTCCACCCATCCACCCATCCATCCACCCACCCATGTTTTCATCTCCATCCATCCATCCATCCATCCACACATCCACCTATCCATCTACCCATCACCCATCCATCCATCCATCTCCATCCATCCAGGGACCCATCCATCCATCCATCCACCCATGCATCCACCCATCCCTCCCTCCATCCCTCCCTCCCCCCTCCATCTATCCATCCACCCACCCATCCATCCATCCATCCCTCCACCCATCCCTCCACCCATCCACCCATCCATCCACCTACCCATCCTCCCATTCCATCCATCCACCCACCCACCTACCCCATCCATCCATTCATCCAGCCATCCAAAAAATGTACCTATTTTGGGCACCAGTGTTATCCATGCATTTTCCTAGCATTGGACACATAGCAATAAACAAGACACAAGGTCTCTACCCTGTGGACCTTACTCTCTATGGTGTGGAGAGTTGAGCACATAAAAAACAAACTTTTCAGGAGAGCCTGGGTCGCTCAGTCAGTTGAGCATCTGTTAATTTTGGCTCAGGTTGTGATCCCAGGATCCTGGGATTGAGCCGTGCATCGAGCTCTGTGCTGAGTGTGGAGCCTGCTTAAGATTCTTCTCTCCCTCTCTCTTTCTTTCTCTCTTTCAAAAAAAAAAAAAAAAGTAAACACTTCACAAAACTTCACATAATGATGGAAATTGTCTTTACAATGAAATAAGAGTACATGACAGAGTAATTAAGAGTAGTATTTTAGTTTGGGTGCAAGAATGGCTTTTCTGTGGGTGTATTGTAATATCAAATATTCCAAGTGCTTCCTGGACATCTTTGATCTCACAGGACCCCAGAGTGTAAGCCTCAGTGTGAGTTCCCGTGCTCTGGCCAGGTGTGTCCCCACCTAGTGACACAGCCTGCCCCCTTGGCTAGTGTTCCTACTAGAATTGGACCAGCTGCCTCATCCCCACCTCCTAGACCGACTGCACCTCACTGGTCCTCATTCTCCCAGTTCCCTGCTGGCCCGTGAAATTATCCAGACAAGCCAACATTGTCCTCTTCCAACAATCCCAAAGCCCCCACACTCCTCTGTCTACAAAGGCTGCCTCCTGCAGCCCCTTGAGGTTCACTACCTTCCTGAAATCAACCCAGTGAGACTCCCATGGTGCATGGGGTCTCCTCTTCTGAGCTGTGAGTGTATGCGACAAATGTTAGTCTCATCCGTCCTGTGTTTGGTGTCTGTGTTCAGCCATCTGAAACCACTTAGGGTGGGATATGTCTCCTTCACCAGTGGGGTGAATAGGGGGTGATCAGAACAGAGGATAAGGTACTTAATCTGAGATCTGAATGGCAAAGGGCCAGATATGTGAGCAGGGCCATTCTAAGCAGAAAACAAAACAAAACAAAACAAAACAAAACAAAAACAACCTAAGGCAGCAAGTGTAAAGGGCCTGGGGAAGAACACAATGACACAACAGCAATGAGCTTCCGGGTAAGTGCTGGGTGGGTTTGGAGAGACTGGCTCAGCGGGCCTTGTAGGAACACCTTGAGCAATTTGGATTACAATCTACTCACAGCAGGAGGCTACTGGAGGCTTGAAAGCAAGGGAGGGGGTGATTTAATCCATGGTTGTAAAGATTATTGTGCCTGCTGAGTGGGGAAAGCCTGTAAGGAGAGGTGAGGGGTGAGGGGCAAGCATAGCAGGTGGCAGTCAGCCACGTGCAAGGTGGGTCACCTGCTGGGCGCTGGGCGCAGAAGTGGGGGGGGGGGAATGCTTAGAGTTGTAACTGCTGGGATTTGACAAAGCCTGGATGTGTGAGGTTTGGGGAAACAAGGACTCCGATATGATGCCCCAGTAAAACCAATCAAAAGTGATAGGAATCAGACTTCGCACTTATTCAAATGGCAACTTTAAAGAAGCAAAACAGGGGCGCCTGGGTGGCTCAGTCGGCTAAGCATCTGACTCTTGGTTTCGGCCCAGGTCATGATCTCATGGTTCATGGGTTTGAGCCCCACATCGGGTTCTGGGCTGACAGTGTGGAGCCTGCTTGGGTTTCTCTCTCTGTGTGCCCCTCCCCAATTTGCATGTGCTCACTTTCTCTCTCTCTCTCTCAAAATAAACAAATGAACATCAAAAAAAAACAAAACAAAAAAGCTAGAAACAAAGCAGGCACCGGGCTGGCTCAGTCCGTAGAGTATGCGACTCCTGATCTCAGGGTGATGAACTTGAGCCCAACATTGGGCATCTCTAGGGATTACTTTAATTTTTTTTTAATGTTTATTTATTATGACAGAGACAGAAACAGAGCATGAGCAGGGGAGGGGCAGAGAGAGAGGGAGACACAGAATCTGAAGCAGGTTCCAAGCTCTGAGCTGTCAGCACAGAGCCCGACACAGGGCTTGAACTCACAGACTGTGAGATCATGACCTGAGCTGAAGTTGGATGCTCAACCAACTGAGCCACCGAGGGGCCCCTCTAGGGATTACTTTAAAGAAAAAAAGAGGGGCGCCTGGATGGCTCAGTTGGTTAAGTGACTGACTGCAGCTCAGGTCATGATCTCGTGGTCCATGGATTTGAGCCCCATGTTGGGCTCTGTGCTGACAGCTCAGAGCCTGGAGCCTGCTTCAGATTCTGTCTCCCTCTTTCTCTGCCCCTCCCCCACTTGCACTCTCTCAAAAAATAAATAAACATTTTAAAAAATTTAAAAAATGGGGCACCTGGATGACTCATTCAGCTGAGCATCCGACTCCGGTTCAGGTCATGATCTCACTGTTCATGAATTCAAGCCCCATGTTGGGCTCTGTGCTGACATCTCAGAGCCTGGAGCCTGCTTCAGATTCTGTGTCTCCCTCTCTCTCTGCCCTTCCTCCACTCATGCTCTCTCCCTGTCTCTTTCTGTCTTTTTTTTTAAATTTTTTTTAGCGTTTATTTATTTTTGAGACAGAGAGAGACAGAGCATGCATGGGGGAGGGTCAGAGAGAGAAGGAGACACAGAAACAGGCTCCAGGCTCTGAGCTGTCAGCACAGAGCCTGACGCAGGGCTCGAACTCATGGACCACGAGATCATGACCTGAGCTGAAGTCGGACGCTTAACTGACTGAGCCACCCAGGTGCCCCTCTCTTTTTGTCTTAAAAATGAATAAACATTAATTAAAAAAAAAAAAAGCATTCCATGTTTTATCTTGGCAGCTCTTGTCTGGAGGCAACTGGTGGTTTTCTGAGCCTCAGTTTTCTCACCTCTATGATAGGTGTAATAATAATCATATCTATCGCACAACATTCACAACACAGCGCGCATCATTACGCAACGTGCATGCCTTGTTACAGGAGGAAATCAGAAGCGTCTGATCAGCAGCCCAGCTATCTCTTAGGACAGAAGACACGCCCCTCGAGGGCGAGGGGTGGGACAGGGCAGAGGAAAGAACTCACAAAGAGGGTATTGCCTCCAGGGCTCTACGGATAAGTAGGAACTTTCCCGGCAAAGACCTTGGAGCCTGGGCATTGCGCACCCAACGCGGCCCCAGCAAGGCCAAGGGCAGAGGCGAGAAGCCAAGGAAGGGAGCTGTCGGGGTGCGGCCTGACCGCCCAGCGCCTCCTTACCCCTCACCGGGTCCTCTCTCTGTCCTCTCTCCCACAGGTCCCGCCGGTGGATGCGCTGGAAGAGGCCCAGCGCCAGTGGCCAGGCCGCGGCCGGCCCGCAGTGAGCCACCAGCAGCTGTGCGGTGTCCAGGGGCCCCGCTGGCTCCAGCTTCCCCCAGGGGATCCTGCCCCCCTCAGCCTCCGGCAACGCGCCCAGGTACAGCTTGAACTTCTTCAGCTCCACGGCCTCCAGCTCTTCCAGGTAGGCCGAGAGGCGACAGAGGCTGTCGCTAAGCGGGGCTCGGGGCATGGGGGCGTCGTGAACCCCAAGGGACAGCAGCCGGAGCCTGGAGTGTGTCCACACGAGGTGTGCGATTCCAACATGCCCACCGTCTGATCCGCCGCAGGCGAGACTGGAGGAGCGAGAGAGGACAGTCCTTGTGATGAAATAGAGCTTCCTCACCCTGCAGGTGACGTCTGGGCCCCACGCACCGGTGGGTGTTCCCTTCCAAGAAGAGGAAGCTGGGCAGATTAGGAAATCCCAGGAGTTGTCCACCGCGAGAAAGAATTTCACTTCTGCTCCCTCTTCCCGGCTCCCCACACTCCTTCCTACCTCTCCCTGCCCGTGGGCCTTTGCAGTATCCTCAAGCTAGTCACTGCCCTCCTGGTGGTTAGACCCCCCCATTCTGCTGGTATCAGGCTTGGACAGGCCACCTGCATGAGCAGATGGTCCGTGAGCAAGCGTGAGTGTGAAACGTCAACCCGTGTGGGCAAACTTCTCTTCTAGGTGGAAACGTTACAAACCTGACCGCAGGGGTCTGCTATTTTCTCTTTTCTCAGCCACAAGACTGCCATATCCCAGAGGGGGACTGTGTGGAGGGTAGGCAGAGCAATGGTCTCCCAAAGGTGTCTGTGTCCCAATCCCCGGAGCCTGTGATGTGCTACCTTACAGAGCAAAAAAGACTTTGCAGATGCTATTAAATGCCAGTCTCATGAGATGGGGACATTACCCCAGATGGTTCAGATGGGCTTAGTAAAGTCACAAGGAGGGCCAGGGTCAGAGGGTAAGGGCGATGGGAGCAGAAGGAGGAGTGATGTGATGATGGCCGGAAAAGGCGACGAAACGGATTCTCACCCAGAGCCTCCGACGGAACAGCCTGCTGACGCCCCGATTTTAGCCCTGTTTCAAACTTCTGACCTCCCAAACTGTAAAATAGTCCACATGTAGAGTGGACATGTGATTTGTTATAGCAGCACAAGGGACTGATACAGACTCTTTTTTCTGCCTTGGGCGAGGAATGAAAAGGATACAGATGAAGCCACAGCTAACAGGCTCCCGGGGACCATGTATGTGAACAATGTTGCTATGGGTCCTGTGTATGTGAACAATGTTGCTAGAGGGACCCTGCATGTGAACAACGTTTCCATAAGTCAGGAAGGTGGAGGGCTCATTGGTTACTGCCAGTACCTTAGCCCAGACTGACTGGCAGAGGGACATAATTACTTTAGGAGACAGTCAAAGCAGCATTGTTTCACTTAGGATGTGGTGGGCTGGAACTAGGATTCCCAATTCCAATGCCTTAAACAAGGAGGAGAAACAAACCACAGCTGCAAGAAATAATATGGATAAAGCCTGTGGGCATAATGTTAAGCAAGGGAAGCCAGATATTAAAAAGTGTGTTCTAGGGGTGCGTGGGTGGCTCAATTGGTTAAGCATCCAACTTTGGCTCAGATCATGACTTCGTGGTTTGCGAGTTCGAGCCCCGCGTCAGGCTCTCTGCTGATAGCTCGGAGCCTGGAGCTGCTTCAGATTCTGTGTCTCCCTCTCTCTCTGCCCCTCCCCTGCTCGTGCTCTGTCTCTCTCTGTTTCTGAAAATTGAATAAACCTTTAAAAAAAAAAAAGGTATCGGTTACCCTGGGAATGGGGTTCAACTGAACCCCAAATAGGGTTTTGTTGTTGTTGTTTTTTGAATATTGTATTTATTTTTGAGAGAGAGAGAGCACGATTGGGGAAGGGGCAGAGAAAGAGGAGACAGAGGATCCTACATGGCTCTGCTGACAGCCGAGACTCTGATGTAGGGCTTGAACCCATAAACCGTGCAATCATGACTTAACTGACTAGCCGCCCCATAGCCCAAACTATTTTGATCACCGTTTTCTTCCCAGCAACTAGAACAGCACCTGGAATACAGTAAATGCCCCTCTTATATTTGATGAGCCGTATAATGAATGAATCACACATGTATATAGCATTTTATGTGACCCAAGATGGAGACATTACCTAAGGGAGGGCACAGTTTGGAGAAAATAGATAAATAAATATATTTTGTTAAACTACTTGGAATGGAAAGTAAGACTTTAATCTTTTTAATGTTAATTTATTTTTGAGAGAGAAAGACACAGAATGCGAGTGGGGCAGGGGCGGAGAGAGAGGGAGACACAGAATCCGAAGCAGCTCCAGGCTCTGAGCCGTCAGCGCGGGGCCCGACGCGGGGCTCGAGTTCACGGACCGTGAGATCATGACCGAAGTCACCCGGGTGCCCCCCTTGCCTCACTTTCATATGGAAATGGTGAAGTGCTTGACGAAGGGTGGGGAATTTCATGGAATGTTGTGCAGGAATTTTTCAACTATTATTACTGGTCTGGATTTATCAGGAGGATAAGACAGTTGACATGAGGCAGGAGACAGGGAATCAGGAACGTTATTCCGCCAGGACTCAGAGAGATGAGCCGCCCCCACAGGGAGCAGAGAGTCCGTGAGTGTTTCTGCGCAAGCCAGCGACCACCTGACTTGCACGCTGGGGAGAGTTCTTGCGGACTTTCCAGGGTCGGTGGTGCCACATGGAGATCCCACAGGGGCCCCTCTCCCGGGCCCCGCACCTCTCCACCGCACCAGCAGAGTGACCCTGGGAGAGTCACCTTGCCTTGACTCCAAACCTCTAAAGGCCCAGCAAAGGATGGAGAAATAGGTCGCAGGACAAGTCCTTACATAACTTTGGTAAAATGGGAATCTCAGAGGTGAGGTATTGGGCTCTGACCCTCAAACGTGACCTACTCTGATCTTCCTACTTTCACTAAGTACTGCGGCTGCCAGAAGTCTCCCCGATAGACGAGCAAATTCTCTGCCTGCCTCTGCGGGACTTCCTGTCTAATGGAGACAAAATAAAGGAACACAAATAAACAAATACACAAGCGTGTGGATTTCAGAGGGTGGAAGATGCTACGAAGGGGACGAAATGCAGACTGGAGAGTTCAGGAAGCCTTCTGCAGGACATGGTGTGTGAAGTGAGTCTTGAAGGGTGAGCAGGGTTCAGCAGGGGAGGGAACCACAGCTGGGCAGGTTGTGGGGGGGACGCTGAGGGGCCAGGGGGGTCTGGCAGGTAGAAGGAGAGCAGGACAACATCAGGAGATGAAGTAGGTGAGAGTACCAAGACAGGTCAGAAACACCTTGAGTGATGCTTGGACTCAATCCCGAGGGCAATGGGGAGCCATGGAGCATTTTTTTTTTTTATTGAGGTAAAAATACACACTGCATAACATTTACCACTTTACCTATTTTAAAACGTACAGTTCAGGGGCACCTGGGTGGCTCAGTTGGTTCAGCGTCCGACTTTGGCTCAGGTGATCTCTTGAATCATGAGTTCGAGCCTCATGTCGGGCTCTGTGCTGACAGCTCGGAGCCTGGAGCCTACTTCCGATTCTGTGTCTCCCTCTCTCTCTGCCCCTCCCCTGCTCATGCTCTGTCTCTCTCTCTCTCTCTCAAAAATACATAAAAACCTAGAAAAAAAATTCTTTTAGGGGCACCTAGGTGCCTCAGTCAGTTAAGCATCTGACTTTCACTCAGGTCATGATCTCACAGTTCATGTGTTCAAGCCCTGCATCAGGCTCTGTGCTGACAGCTCAGAGCCTGGAGCCTGCTTCAGATTCTGTGTCTCCCTCTCTCTGTCCCCCTCCCCTGCTTGCACTATGTCTGACTGTCTCTCTCTCAAAAATAAATAAAAACATTAAAAAAAATTTAATAAAAAAATAAACTAAAAAAAATGAAACCATATAATATGTGACCTTCTATGTCAGGCTTATTTCACTTAGTAAAATGTTTGAAGGTTCACCCATCACAGGGGGCTTGAACTCATAAACTATGAGATCATGACCTGAGCCAAAGTCAGATGCTTAACCAACTGAGCCACCCAGGCACCCCTAACCTGGGTTCTTTACAAGTTAGATATAAGCTTCCCTGAATGACTCACTCTCTGACCTCCTTCCCCACCGCTGTCGCAGGAGGAAAAAGATTTCTAAGAATGCAGAGAGGAGGGCGGAGGAAAGCTGAATCTATAACTACTTCGTACATCTCCTTTCAAATAAGTCCTTTCTTCTCATGGGAAGGAAGACAATTGGCAATATCTGGGGACTTGGGTAGCTCAGCACTATTTTTACAAACACAGGAATGAATCCATCCCAGCCTCTGAGTCCAAGGGCCTCAGCGTCTAAAGACAAGGAAAGACGATTTTTTATGACGGTCAATTTAGGAAACACTGAAAACGTTTCCTCAGACTTTTTTTTTCCCCCACCAAGAAAATGTGATTGCTCTGATTACAAAAATGTCATGTCTTTAATATACAAGATTCTAGTGTGTTAATAAGGGGAAAGAAACAGGGGCACCTGGGTGGCTCAGTCGGCTAAGCATCCAACCGCGGCTCAGGTAATGTTCTCACGGTCCGTGGGTTCGAGCCCTGCGTCGGGCTCTGTGCTGACAGCTCGGAGCCTGGAGCCTGCTTTGGATTCTGTGTCTCCCTCTCTCTCTGACCCTCCCCTGCTCGTGCTCTGTCTTTCTCTGTCTCAAAAATAAATAAACATTAAAAAAAATTTAAAAAAAAAGTTTCTCTCTCTCTTCCTCTGTCCCTCCCCCATTTGCATGCTCTCTCTCTCTGAAAATAATAAATAAATAAATAAATAAATACTAAAAAAAAAAAGATGCTCTTAATGTTTGAATAAATGAATTATGTAAATAGATGAGGAAGTGAATGAATGAATGAGTTTGTTCCAACCATGGAGCACATTAATATTATCTCACTGAATCTGCACCACCCTTAAGCAGGGACTGTTCTACCCATAGTACGTAGCAGACAATAAATCCATAGAGGTAACTTGATCAATGTCACATGACCAATAGAGTTAAAGGCAGAATCAAGTCTAAACCCAATCAAAGCTGGGGTGATAGTCCCACCTTGGTTCTCAGCTGGAGGTGAACATTGTGATCTCCCGGAGAACTTTTAAAAATTATATGTAAGATATATGTGTATGTGTGCGTGTGTATATATATATACATATATATGCACACACACAAACATAAAGTTTTCAAATATACATAATGTGAATATTTCATATCTATATACGAAATTGTAATTACATACAAATCATAACTTATAAATATGTGAACATAATATGTATATTAAATTGTCCCCTTTTGGGGCATCTGTGTGGCTCAGTCAGTTAAGCGTCTGACTTTGGCTCAGGTCGTGATCTCATGGTTCGTGAGTTTGAGCCCCACTTCAGGTTCTGTGCTGATAGCTCAGAGCCTGGAGCCTGCTTTGGATTCTGTGTGTCCCTCTCCCTCTCTCTCAAAAATAAATAAAACATTAAAAAAACATTTTTATTATTCTGTATTTTATTTTTAATTTATTTATTTATTTGTTAATTTTAATTTAAATCCAAGTTAGTTAACATATAGTTAATAATGATTTCAGGAATAAAATTGAGTAATTCGTCATTTACATATAATACCCAGTGCTCATCCCAACAAGTCCCTCCTTAATACCCATCACACATCTAGCCCATCCCCCCCACCCACCTCCCTCCATCAACCCTCAGTTTGTTTTCTGTATTTAAGAGTCTCCAGGGGGCACCTGGGTGGCTCAGTCAGTTAAGCATCCAACTTCAGTTCAGGTCATGATCTCACGGTTCCTGAGTTTGAGCCCCACATCTGGCTCTGTACTGACCCCTCAGAGTCTGGAGCCTGCTTGGGATTCTGTGTCTCCCTCTCTCTCTGCCTCTCCCCACCTCTCTTTCAAAAATAAATAAACGTTAAAAAAAGAGAGAGACTCCTATGGTTTGTCTCCCTCTCTGTTTTTATACTTTTGCTTCCCTTCCCTTATGTTCATCTGTTTTGTTTCTTAAATCTCACTTATGAGTGAAGTCATATGATGTTTCTCTTTCTCTGCTGACTAATTTCACTTAGCATAATACCCTCCAGTTCCATCCATGTAGTTGCAAATGGCAAGACTTCATTCTTTTTGATCGCCGAGTAATAATCCATTGTATATAGACACCACATCTTCTTTATCCATTCATCCATCGATGGACATTTGGGCTCTTTCCATACTTTGGCTATTGTTGATAGTGCTGCTGTAAACATTGGGGTGCATGTGTCCCTTCGAAACAGCACCCCTGTATCCCTTGGATAAATACCTAGTAGTGTCATTGCTGGGCCATAGGGTAGGTCTATTTACCTTTTTTTTTTTTTAATGTTTATTAATTTTTGAGAGAGAGACAGAAATGGATTTGCTTTTACAAGAGATGTGACAAAGTGCTGAGTCCTTAGGTAGCACTGGACGAGACCAGGAGCTGCCCCGGGGTGGGGGGTGTCACAGCAGAGGTTTACATTTACCCTTGTTGTCAGAGAGAGAGAGGACGTCGAGTGCCACGGCTGCTGTCGGCACCCCCAGCATCACCAGCTCACAGACAACTGGCCATAAGACAGAAATCACCCTTCCAGCCTCCAGATGGGGAAACCAGGGCCCGGAGGAGCGTGCACCTCCATTGCAGAGCTAGACAGTGAGGGACATGCGTTTCAAACTCAGATCTGTCTGGCTCCAAGTTCCAGCTTTTACACCCTTACTGACACTTACCCACCAGGCGACTCCTCCAATTTGGGGAATACTGACGCCCAGAGAAGTGAAGTCCCTTGCAGACCATCACTTAGCATCCCCGAAGCTGTCAGCTTCAGCTGGTCACCGCCCCCACTGCCCAGTCACAGCTTCGTGGGGGGCCAAGCACAGGGGTTGTGAAACTTCCTGCAGAGCTGTGTCCTCACGGTCTCTGACCGCAGACCCTGGCAGGAAGTGCCCAGCCCAGCTGGCCCCTCCCCCACAGGGCTGGGGACAGCCACCCCGAGCCTCGCCCTCCAGGACCCCACCGTGCCTGCCCTGACCGACCAGGAAGAGAGGGCCACTTGCTCATGACACGGAAACTTCATAGCACGAGGCGCCTAAAGAAATCTGCTATGCTCCTAACATCTCAAACCAGGTCATGTCGTGCCGTTACGAGCTCCCTTAGAACGCCAGACATGTCCGCCACGGAACTCAGCATGGTTTGGGGTTAGACGCCGTCCTCGCGTAGTTAGCCTATGACCACCAGGAGCCAACCGGTGGGCTGACCAAAGCAGGTTTGCTCCAGAAGAACTGGGGTGAGGCTCGAACTCTGGAAATGGAGAATGGATACCTCCTGTCTCCTCTCCCCACGGTCCCGGATCCCCAAACAGTGACAATCTCCGGAACACCCCCTCCACTCTGCAGTGGACACATTTTGACTTCACAACGTACAGCAGTCCTGCCCCTGGACTTCCCCATTCTTTTATGGCCGAAGGAGTAGAAGAAAGCCACGCCAAGCTGATGTAACAGAGAATCCCAGAATGCATATGGCTCCGTAAGACGGGCCCTTAGTTCTCGTGAGGGAGGAGTATGAGGTTGGTGCACGGCCAGCAGGTGGCTCTGTTCCAGACTCATCGCGGACCAGGCTGGTGGATGGATGCCTCCACTCTACTCAACAGATTGCTTCCACACCTCCGCGACTGTTGTCACCATACCCAGGCAGCAGGAAGACGGGAGGGGGAAAAAAAAAAAAGGAGAGCAAGCACTTTTCTGAGGAAACCACGATCCATAAATTACACAGTTCATCCGCCGTCTACCCTAAGCCTCCCCAAACTGGGCCATCCTGTGCCCAGATAAACTTCAAAGGGTTCCATTACCCAAGTAGAGATAGGGGAAGCCGAATGATGAACAGCCTCCAGCATTACCGCTAGAAGGTTGTGTTTTTCTAAATAAATAAATAAATAAGGCAAGCAAGCAATTTTTTTCCATCTTCCATTCCCCTGGAATGCACGACTATAACCACAGTCAGCTCTTGAACTAGCATTTTTTTTTTCCTCCCTACTCATGTGGGGAAAAAAATTGCCTTCGCTGGAAACAATAACAAAAAAAAAAAAAAACCCAAACAAACGCAAAGCAAGTAACAAGCAGTCATCTGCAAAGCTGATGCCCCGAGCTTCTTAGAAGAAAAGTTTCTTGATCAGCAAATCTCTGCACCAGCTCGGTGCTAACGCAGCAGACCAAAGGGGCTCACCGGGGTGACACTGTGGTGTTGGAGAAGGTGGCCCCGCTGTTGAGGTCCAGCCTCCTGGTCTGTGTGGGGTTCAGGTAGGCAATGAGGCAGCTCGGGTAGCTGAGGGAGACAGCTGGGTGTGGGAGAGGTGGGCCTAGGAGGACTTTCAGTGGCCCCCTGATGAAGGCAGGTGCAGGACAGTCGCTGCAGGACGCAGCGCTCAGGACGCCGCTGGAGGACAGGCTGGCCACGGCCACCTGGTGCACCTGACAAGGTTGTACAAACCACCAGGAAGGGCTCCAGCCTGATGAGAAGCCTTGAAAGAAAGGTACCTTTGTTCTCAGGGTTGTTCAGAGGACATAACTGCTGTGATACAGCCCTTCTTAGCAGGGTGAGGATGTGCAGGTAAACAAATATTGATGGCCCAGCATCTGGGGAAGCCGTGAATTGAGAGGTCTGTGATATTGTGATTTATAAGAAAGAGCTGACACTCAGGGGCACCTGGGTGGCTCAGTCGGTTGGGTGTCCAACTCTTGATTTCGGCTCAGGTCATGATCTCACGGTTCGTGGGTTTGAGCTCCATGTTGGGCCCTGTGCTGACAGTGTGGAGCCTGCTTGGGATTCTCCGTCTCTCCCTCTGTCTGCCCCTCACCCACTGGTGCTGTCTCTCTCTCAAAATAAATAAACAAATTTATTTATTTTTATTTTTTTCATGTTTATTTTATTTTTGAGAGAGAGAGACAGAGCACGAGCAGGGGAGGGGCAGAGAGAGAGGAGACACAGAATGTGAAGCAAGCTCCAGGCTCTGAGCTGTCAGCACAGAGCCCAGTCACTCTAACTTGCGAACCGTGAGATCATGACCTGAGCCGAAGTCGGACACTTGACCGACTGAGCCACCCAGGTGCCCTAAAATAAATTAATTAATTAAAAAAGAAGAAAAAAAAAGAAAAAAAGGCACACACTAACTCCCTCAAAGTGGCTTAACAACAAAAACATGAAGGTCCCTATCAGTGGAGCCCAACACATAGGGAAAAAATTAGTTGATTCTACAAATGTATATTTCAGACCTTTTATTTGTTTTTTTAAGTCTGTTTATTTTAGGAGAGAGAGGGAGAGAGAGCACGCAGAGGAGGGGCAGAGAGACAGAGGTAAAGAGAGAATCCCAAGCAGGCTCCACACTTTCAGTGCAGAACCCTACTAGGGGCTTGATCTCATGAACCATGAGATCATGGCCTGAGCAAAAATCAAGAGTTGGATGCTGAACCACCTGAGCCTCGCAGGTGCCCCTATGCCAGGCCTTTTAAAAAGCATCAAACGATCTTATCCAAAATGTAGTGTGCTCTTGACTCAGGCCCCGGATACAAAGCACACTCATTTGACGGGCCGATTGGAGATCCCGTTTCCACAGAATTAACTCTACCCAGAATGAACGCTGGATAGATCCAGCGAGTTGTGGGAGCAATTGTCCTGGTCAAAGTTAGTGTGGAAATCTACTAGGACCCGTGCTGACTTGTACTGATAGCCGTCCAGGGCCACGCGAATCTGAAGGCACTCAAGGAAATCAGCAGACACAACCCAGGGCAGGTGGGAGTCATTCCTTACAGATGAGCACAGGAGGCACAAGTTACATAGTTAATGGTTACTGAAAATCATAAACAACGTCACATATTTTATTTATTTATTTATTTATCCATCCATCCATCCATCCATTCATTCATTCATGTGATCGCTAGGCCCAGGTGGGACTGGAACTCATGACCCTGAGTTGGAGAATCACATGCCCTTTGGACCAAGCCACCCAGGAGCCCCAGACATAATGTTATCTTAAGACAAATTGCCCAGCAATCAATCTGGATCCCCGCCCCCCCAAAAAGTTAAAAAAAAAAAAAACCAAAACCAGCTGGGCACCTTGGTGGCTCAGTCAATTGACTAATGCTCAGGTCATGATCTCGTGGTTTGTGAGTTCGAGCCCCATGTCAGGCTCTGTGCTGACAGCTTGCAGCCGGGAGCCCGCTTCGGATTCTATTTCCCTCCCTCTCTGTCCCTCCCCTGCTCTTGCTCTGTCTCTCTCTGTCTCTCTGTGTCTGTCTCTCTCTCAAAAATAAATATACATGAAAAAAAACTACACTTATAAAAAAACAAAACCGGAGGGCGCCTGGGTGGCTCAGTAGGTTAAGCGTCCGACTTCGGCTCAGGTCATGATCTCGGGGTTCGTGAGTTCAAGCCCCACGTCGGGATCTGTGCTGACAGCTCGGAGCCTGGAGCCTGTTTCAGATTCTGTGTCTCCCTCTCTCTCTCTGACCCTCCCCCTTTCATGCTCTGTCTCTCTCTGTCTCAAAAATAAATAAATGTTAAAAAACAAAACAAACAAACAAACAAACAAACAAAAAAACGGAGCTCCGGAGGATAGTGGCCATCAAATTGGGGATTATTTCCCTAAGGGGACGAGGAAGCACGCCCCTGCTCAGTTTTGCAGGCTGACCTCTGACCTCGGCCTGGGGGCCGCCCGCGGCTGCAGAGGGCCCGCGCCGCCAGCAGAGGGCGCTCCGACCCAGCAGGTGCCAGCCCGGCCGGCCTCGCGGAAGGAGCGCCAGCCAGGTGAGCCCGGCCCGTGCACTTGCTAGTGAGTCCCCGCCTCTAACCTAAGGCAGCGCTCCTGGAAGTGATCTCGGTGCTCAAGGCGGCAAAGTTCCTGTAACAGGATAAGACCGTAAGGAATGCGTTGAATGATGCCATTGTTCTCGTTGGAAAAAACCTGGGTGGTCACATGTCTAAGGATCTTGGGCGGTGAGGAGATACCTTTCTTCAGGAAACCATTTGTAGAAGTGATTCCTATCAGTGATTCAACTCTGGGTAAGGTAACTGTTTTTTGTTTTGTTTTTTTAATTTAAGTTTTTAAATGTTTGTTTATTTTTGAGAGAGAAAGAGAGAGGCGGGGGGGGGGGGAGGCTGGGAGAGGTGCGGGGGGGGGGGGGGTTGCAGAGAGAGAGGGAGACACAGAATCTGAAGCAGGCTCCAGGCTCTGAGCTGTCAGCGAAGAGCCTGACCTGGGGTTCGAACCCACGATCTGTGAGATCCTCACCTGAGCCTCGGACGCTTAACCGACTGAGCCACCCAGATGTCCTGACAACATTTTTATTTAAAGGCAGGACAAGCAATTAACTTCCTTAAAAGCAAGCAAGAGAGGACCGCCTGGGTGGCTCCAATCCCTAAAGCCTCTGACTTCAGCTCAGGTTGCGATCTCATGTTCATGAGTTTGGGCCTGTGTTGGGCTCTGTAACACAGAGCCTGCTTCAAATCCAGTCTCCCTCTCTCTTAAACATAAAAATAAACATCAAGAAAAAAAAAAAAAAGCAAGGGAGGGAGGAAGGGAGGAGGGAGGGAGACAGACCAAAGGAGGGAAGGAGAAAGAGAGAGGAAGAAAACACCAGCTAAGCAAGTGTCCCTTCTGTCCACTAGTTGGGGGCAGTCCCAAACAACACACAATGCCACCCTGAGACGAATCACCAGGAGTTAGTGGGGGCAGTCCCCTGGACGGCTTCCCCAGATACACACAATCCCATCTGGAGTCCCTTGGGAAGAAAGTAGCAACTGTGCGTGCTGATAAAACCCCTCAAGGAACCAAGATAAAACGTGTGGCCGACTGTCACCAGGACCCCCAGGGTCCCGATCTGTCCGGGCTCACCCTAGCCGAGTGCCTGACAAGTGCAGGAGGGCATAGAATGTTTGGCAGCTGGTCCTGCTGGGTCGTTTGTAACTGGATTCCTCTCACCTGTCGGTTCCATGAAGCATAGGCAAACCTGAAGCACATCACTGGGATCTCCATGGATTTTCCCACATGCTGACAGGCAGATAAGGAAGTCCTTGCCAGGACTCCAAGGAAGATATGTTCTTCACTATTCAGTAGTCACGGAGACAGTGGGGTGGGCACTGTCGTCTTGTCCCTGACTTAGGGTTAGCGTCGGGTGGTATTTTTTATTACAGCCTGTAATATTTACTCACTGAGATCCCGAACTTTAGGCTAAGGTATCTACTATATTTGTTTATTTTTTTAAGGTTTATTTATTTTTGAGAGAGAGAGCGTGAGTGGGGAAGGGGCTGAGAGAGAGGGAGACACAGAATCCAGAGCAGGCTCCAGGCTCCGAGCTGTCAGCACAGAGCCGGACGCGGGGCTCGAACCCATGAACTTCGAGATCACGACCCGAGTCGAAGTCAGACGCTTAACCGACCGAGCCACCCAGGCGCCCCTCTAGCTAATATTTTAAAGAACCATCACATTCTATTTAACTGTGTGTCAACATGAATAGATATTAAATGTTGTCAAATGCCCCTTTCGCATATCTGGAGATGATCATAGGGTTTTTTTCTACGTATCTCTGTTAAGATGATAAATTAATGATTTCCTAATTTGGGCCATCCTTGCATCCCCAGAAGAAACCCCACTCAGTCAAAATGGTTTTTTGCTTTTTTTTTTTTTTTTTTTAACATGCTGCTGAGTACCAGTCTGTCCTGGAACACAGCCCTGTGGTCAAAAAATTTGATGCTAATTCAATTTTCTTTCCCTTCTAAGTTAATTTGATGTATTGCTCAATTGTCGAAATAATTGTTTTCCTCTTAAAAAAACACGGAGGCTCCTGGGTGCCTCAGTCTGTTGTGTATCTGACTCTTGATTTCGGCTCAGGTTGTAACCTCTTAGTTTGTAAGTTTGAGTCCCACCCCGGGATCTGTGACAGCTTAGAGTCAGCTTGGGATTTCCTCCCTCTCCCCCTCCCTCCCTCCCTCTCTCTCTCTCTCTCTCTCTCTCTCTGCCTCTTCCCCAAAGTCACTCTCTCTCTCACAATAAATAAATAAATTTGAAAAAAATTAAAATTATAAAACCAATTGGTACTTTTTCTAGAATGCCTCATGCTGAGGCCTGTGGTCGATTTGCCTAGTTTCATCCTGGGCCCTTCAATTTGAAGGCCCAAATCTCGTATTTGGGGACAGGTTGTTTTTTTTTTTTTTTTTTTTTTTTTTTAGATCCTGGCTTTTATTTCTGGTTTCCCTTCCTTGTTTTCCTCGTTAGCTGTTTCCTTGTCTCTCCTTTTTCCTCCCACTTTCTCGTGAACGGTTTCTAACCTCTTCATTTATATCTGGGTTGTTTTGTTCTGTTCCTCACTTTGGCCCACCACGTTTTCTGTGGGCCTGTTCATGCCTGGTCCCTTCCTGGACCTTGTCACTGCCTCTTTCCGAGCGTCCCGCCCCCCAACTCCTTTCTGAGATTTCCTGAGTTTACAGAGCCTCTCGACATAATTGCTATTGTCTCTGTGCCGGGATGTTGTGATTCAGAACAAGAAGTCTGTATTAGGTTGAGCCCATGTGCTTGCGTGGTAGACTTCATCGGGAGCCTCGCCCGCCTAGTTTTTACTGAGGATGCTGTCCGTGGGTATTTTTCTCTGCTGTGCCTGTTCTCCTGGTGTTGCATTCTGTTTGTTGTTCGCGAAGGAATCCGCGAGATGGAAAACCAGGTCCTCCTTGCCTCTCTCTACGTGCATTCATCGTTCCGTGGCTCCCATGCATTCATTCACTCGTCCCGCCATCCAGCCAGAGTACTCCTACACCCACCCTTCCCAGCTGTCCGCAGGTGCGCACCTAACGATTCCACCGACAGCCACGAATCGGAAGCCTAGACGCAGGAGGGAGCTCTCCATACGCACCAGATGTCACTCCGCATTGCGGAACAACACAATTACTCATGTCTCTTCCTCAAACCGAACACTCAGGAAGAGGAGTAGGAACAGTTGGAACAGAGAACTCTCCGTTCCGCTCTTCCTCGGGCTTCCGTCGAGGGCCTTCTGCACCTCCGGGTCTTTGAGGCTGTGGGTGATAGCGGGTTAGGGCTGTCGCCAAGGCAGGACCCGGCGGACCTGTCCCCATGCGCCAGCACGAGGTCCAGGGCACAGGGGACCTCGGGGGAGGTCTGCGGAGTCAGTCACGGTTTTCCTTGCGTCCTGAAGCACGGTTTCTCTGCCTCAGCAGAACTGGAGTTTGGAGCTGAGTCATTCTTCAGCGGGTTGCGGGGGGGGGAAGCTGCTCTGTGCACGTGCAGCAACTGGGCCCAAAACTGTCTCAAGACATCGAAGCCGCTGGGCGCGGGTGGGGAGGCGTGTCTTAGTCATCTCTTACTCTTTCTGATGCTCTGACGTGTTGGGGTCTGGCTGACTCTGGAGGGACAGCCCTGGTCGGGGCTCGCTGATTGCTAGAAACATCAAACAGCTGGCCTTTGAGTGTGCCTCTTCCTATGCAGATCGCCCCTTTATTTTTATTATTTTATTTTATTATTTTTTTAATGTTTTATTTATTTTTGAGACAGAGGGAGACACAGTATGGGGAGGGGAGGGTCAGAGAGAGAAGGAGACACAGAATCCGAAGCAGGCTCCAGGCTCTGAGCTGTTAGCACAGGGCCTGACACCGGGCTTGAACTCACAAACTGTGATATCATGACCTGAGCTGAAGTCAGACGCTTAACTGACTGAGCCACCCAGGTGCCCCTCTTTTTTTTTTTTTTTTTTTTCTTTTTTTTTTTAATGTTTACTTATTTTTGAAAGAGAGAGACAAGACTGTGAGCAAGCAAGGGGCAGAGAGAGAGGGAGATACAGAATCTAAGGCATGCTCCAAGCTCTGAGCTGTCAGCATAAATCCCAATGCGGGGTTTGAAGTCATGAACTGTGAGATCATGACCTGAGCCAAAGTCAGACACTAAACTGACTGAGCCACCCAGGCACCCCTATTTTTTATTTTTTTAAGTTGGTTAATTTGGGGAGAGAGAGGAGAGACGGCATCAGCAGGGGAGCAGTGGAGAGACAGACAGAGAATCCCAAGCAGGATCTGAGCTGTTGGCACAGGGCCGACGTGGGGCTCAATCTCACAAACCACAAGATCGTGACCTGAACCAAAAGCAAGAGTTGAAGGCTTAACTGACCGAGCCACCTGGGAGGCCCTTATTTTATTTTTTTAAAGACTTATTTATTTATTTATTTATTTATTTATTTATTTATTTATTAACGTTTATTTATTTTTGAGAGAGGGAGAGACAGAGTGTAAGCTGGGAAGGGGCAGAGAGAGAGGGAGACACAGAATCCGAAGCAGGCTCCAGGCTCTGAGCTGTCAGCCCAGCGCCCGATGAGGGGCTGGAACTCACGAACTGTGAGATCGTGACCTGAGCCGAAGTCGGACGCTCAACCGACTGAGCCACCCAGGTGCCCCTAGGCTGTTTTTATTTTTAACTAGTCTCTCCACCCGGCGTGGGGCTTGAACTCACAACCCTGAGATCAAGAGCCTCCCGCTCCTCTGAGTGAGCCAGCCAGGGCCCCCCTCCGACCACCCCTTTATCACACTCCGGGCCACTATTCTCTGCCCTAATCTCCAGGGCCAGGTACCAGACAACCAGGGACATCCCCTAATGGCCAAGAGCCCAACACAAACTCTTCATTTGGCCTCACCTGTTCCTTCCCACAGACACCCACAATCAGGCTCCGCCCCCGTTTTTCCCTCCCTCTGCCTCTTGCCTCACCCTGGTGCGCCACCCCCGCCCCCACAGCATGGCCTGCCCCCTCCTTTTGGGATGTGGGAATGTAGCTGTGCTGTTTCTACTGCTGACACTTGGGACCCCAAATGCATGGGGCATCCCCAAACCCCCAACCAGTTCTCCACCTTCCTGGACACCGAGCGTCCCGTGATTCAGGTTGGTCCTGACACCATCTACCTGGAGACAGTGTTGGACGCTGAGAGTTAAGGCTCAGTCTCACGAAACTGCCCCCCCACTTCAGATGCCAGGTGCAAGTCCCAATTTGCCACCTTGTTTCTGACCGAATGGCTGTAAACCAGAGGGGTTCCCACCACCCCTTCCTCGGGGTTGAGAATTTGCTGGAATGGTTCATAGAACTCTGGGAGGTGCTTTGCTTGAGAACTAGTTTATTATAAAAGTTGCAGGTCAGGGGGCCCCTGGGTGGCTCAGTCGGTTAAGCGTCCGACTTCAGCTCAGGTCATGATCTCACGGTCCGTGAGTTCGAGCCCCACGTTGGGCTCTGTGCTGACAGCTCAGAGCCTGGAGACTGTTTCAGATTCTGTGTCTCCCTCTCTCTCTCTGACCCTCCCTCGTTCATGTTCTGTCTCTCTCTCTCTCTCTCAAAAATAAATAAACGTTAAAAAAAAATTAAAAAAAAAATAAAACTAGTCGGAGGTGTCTGGGGGCTCAGTCGGTTGAGTGTCTGAGTCCTGACTTCGGCTCAGGTCATGATCTCACAGTTCATGGGTTCAAGCCCCACATCAGGTTCTCTGCTGACAGCTCAGAGCCTGGAGCCTGCTTGGGATTCTGTGTCTCCCTCTCTCTCTGCCCCTCCCCTGCTCCTGCTCTGTCTCTCTTTCTCTCAAAAATAAACATTAAAAAAAAGTAAAATGGCAGTATATTTGCACACAATATATCACACCGGTTTCAGGCACACAAGACAGTGATTCTGCACGTTTATACGCGATGCTGTGCTGATCACACACGTGCCCTTGCTGTCCGTAATTATCACAGGTCTGTTCAGCAAACTCACTTCCTTTTGTAAACTTGGATCCTCAGAATGTTTCACAACAAACATAACTGTCTATTCCTAACAGCCACGGTTTCAAGGTTTCAAGTCGATAGTCTTAGGAACGATTTTTATTTTTTATTTTTTATTTTTATTTAAAAAAATTTTTTTTTTCAACGTTTATTTATTTTTGGGACAGAGAGAGACAGAGCATGAACGGGGGAGGGGCAGAGAGAGAGGGAGACACAGAATCGGAAACAGGCTCCAGGCTCTGAGCCATCAGCCCAGAGCCTGACGCGGGGCTCAAACTCACGGACCGCGAGATCGTGACCTGGCTGAAGTCGGACGCTTAACCGACTGCGCCACCCAGGCACCCCAGGAACGATTTTTAAAAATCTATAGGTGCTCTGAAAGTATTGTCTTTTCTGATGGCAAGTAAATGCTTTTGACTTTAATGTTAAAGACCTTGGAATGTAGCTGTTTGCTAACTTTTTTTGTAAGCCATTTACACAAAGGTTAATGACTAATCCAGTTAAATCAACTCACTCACTGGTGTCAACCACTTTTTTTTTAATGTTTATTTTGTATTTTTGAGAGAGAGAGAGAGTGTGCATGGGATAGAGTGCAATGGAAGGAAGGGTCAGAGAGAGGGAGGCATCCAGATATGTGGTCAAACGTTATTGCAGGAGTGTCTGTGAGGGTGTTTCTGGATGAGATTAACATCTGGGTCAAGCCCATCACCTTGTATGATGTGGGTGGGCCGCGTCTAATCAGTTGAAGACCAGACTAGAACAAAAAGTTCTTTTTTGGCTGACTGCCTTTGAGCTGGGAAATGCATTTCTTTTTCCTGCCTTTGTCCTTTTCTGGACCGTGAACCTGTCAGGCTTCAGACCAGATGTACACCATCAGGTCTCGTGGGTCTCCAGTTTGCTGAATGTAGATCTTAGGGTGTGTGTGTGTGTGTGTGTGTGTGTGTAAAACCATCCTTATCATCATCCTATCAGCTATGACCACTGGATGAGCAAGTCTTCCAAGTGTGGGAGGCCAGACTCCCAAGGGGATTCATCTGTTTCCCAGAAAACTGTAGCCCAGATCCCCTGGATGCATTCATTTCCTTCCTAGAATATCCCCACAGGAACCCTTCTTCCTCCTCAAGTGTGCATCTACCTCCGCAGCAACCATTTAATAATTCCAAGAGAGGCTCCTTTCTTTTAACCTTTTTACTACGTTCCGGGAATTCTTCCACATGCTTTTGGGAGACCAAGCTCCTAACTTGCACGGGAAATATGACCACAGCCCAGTCTGAGCCCACATCCACCGGTGAGCCCCAGAGATTAGAGGGATCGGCAGTTCATGCCTCACGGGCCTGTTTGCCAAAGTCTGGGATTTCAGAATTCTTGCCAACGCATGAGTAATCTTGTCCCTGTTTCGTGGATGCGGGCGGAAGACTCGTACTCCAGAGTCACAAAGGATCTGTTCCTCACAGCAGGAGGACCATGTCTGTGCCAGCTCCCCTGGCCCCCCATGTCCTACCCGGGCAACCCGGAGGGGCTCGGATGGGCTCTGCACAGGCAGTGGTTTGCACTGAAGCTGATGAACACTAGCTCAGGGGTCCACATCTTGTAGAGCAACCTTGCTCTTTGACCCAGAAGGAGACAGCCCCTCACCCCTCAAACTCAGCCCTGAGAGATGGCCAGATACTCCATGGAGGGCCGTGCCTCATGGCCTACCCAGCAGCAGGCAGGGGGCCCACGGTCCACAAAGGACAGCCTCCTCCAACAACAGTGCCTTATTTACCTGCTGGATGTCTATGCTACCTTGCCGTGAACAGTTAGATGCCTCTCCTTACCTGAAACTACTCAGGTTATCTTACCCACAATCACTGGATGCATGTATCCTTAGCAGAGTGAGCCTAGGGGGGCCTGGGTGGCTCAGTCGGTTAAGTGCCCGACTTTGGCTCAGGTCATGATCTCATGGTCCGTGAGTTTGAGCCCCGTGTCGGGCTCTGTGCTGACAGCTCAGAGCCTAGCCTAGAACCTGCTTCGGATTCTGTGTCTCCCTCTCCCTCTGCCCCTCCCCTGCTTGTGCTCTCTCTGTGTCAAAAGTAGATAAATAAACATTAAAAGAAATAAATAAAGATTTTAGTTTCTTCAGGAAGCTCCACTCATAATGTGGAGCTGGAACTCACAACCCCAAGATCAAGAGTCACAACCTCCTTGGACTGAACCAGCCAGGCGCCCCTATTTAACTTATTTTTATTTTAAGTGTATTTGTTTATTTAGAGAGAGAAGGAGAGACAGAATTCCTAGCGGGCTCCGTGCCCATCAGCACACAGCCCAACGTGGGGCTCGATCCCACAACCCCCGGCGATCAGGACCTGAGCTGAAACCAAGAGTCAGATGCTTAACTGCCTGCCCCACCCAGGCCCCCCTGTTTTACTTATTTTAGAACAAGCAAACACGCTCCCACCCCCACACGCTTTAGCTTGTGATTCCTGCTCCCAAGAATGCTCTCTGCTTTGAGGCATTCAGGCCCCAGGCAGAGAGGCATTTTCTGATCACCTAACCTGGAATCCCTACCGTCCGCTGTTTTGATTTCCTCCAAACAGTTCCCGACGTCCAGCCGCATGTCTGCATGCTCCTGCAGGGAAGGTCAGTCTCCCCTGTGGAACAGCAAGCGAGTGAGGACCTCATGGGCACAGTGCACTCTGTTCATCTGTTCATGCTGCTGGGTGGGTGTCTCCCCTCGCCCCCCCTACCCCGCCCAGCACACTGACCTCCACGCCCCTGCAGCCACCCAGTGGGGACACCTGCGTCTCCCCCGCCCCCGGCCCCTGCCTCCCCTGGCCTCCTCACTTCCCTACCTGGCTTTTCTCCACCCAGCAGGATTATTTTAAGCACAGACATCAGGTTATGTCATGTGCAGTTTTAAGAGCCTCTCATTGCTTCCTTTTCCATTTTGAACAAAAGCCAGGCTTTATCGTGCCCCAAAACACCTTCCACAATCCAGCTCCCAGTCACGTCAGTGGCTTTACTTCCTGCCCCCTGGTCGGCCATCTCTGTCCCACGCTGCACTGGCCTGGGACCTCGTTTCGGTACACTGCAATCGCACCCCTCCTTTGCAGGGCCCTTGAGATGATTCCTCCCTGTGCCTGAGATGTCCAGACTCAGTCTCTTCCACTCTCTACCTGGCTGGCTTCTCCTAATCCCTCAGTTCCAGCTCGAAGGTTAACCAGCTCAGATGTGGCCCTTCCCACCAGGTCAGTCTAACGGGGGACCCCTCTCTCCAGGGACCCCTGTACACCCTCCCATGCATTGTATCTCTGCCCCTGTATTGTCTGTCTGTTGCCAGAATGTGTGTGCCCCTGATGGGTCGCATCTGTCTTCTCCTCGGCCACATGCTCCCGCCTGCAACCATCCTGTGCAGCCAGCAAATTGTTGCCGAAGGAGAGAGTAAAAGAATCTTTGGCATCTTCATCAATATCTAGGATAAATGCATTTTCTCATCATAGCTCCTAGAGCATGATCTCAGCACGGGCAAGAGCCCCCCCCAGGGCCCAGGGTCTCACATAAACCTTCACCCAGCCTCTTTCCTGAAATGCCCCACCGCAGACTCGGGTCTAAGAACACACGGAGAGACATCACGAGGGGTGAGAACCCCCCAGGGCCAACCCCGTCTCTCGCTCTCCAGGCCTGAGTTTATCTGGGAAATGACACATGGTTTTGGAAACCTCCTAGGACCCTCGTGCCAGGAGAGGGAGAGATGTGGTGCCAGCCCTGGAGCAGCTCCCAGTCTGCCAGGGTGGCCACAGCCTGACGCACAGAACACTGGGTCCCGGCGACAGATGCCAGGGTGGAGCCCAAGTCTGCAGATCATGAACCCTTGGGGTCAAATTCTGGCCTTCCTTCCAGCTGCCTGTTTGGGGACAGATCAACTGCTACTGTTTATCAGTCTCTTCACCTTCGCCGGGAGCCAGGTGTCTGCTCCCCAGGGGCAAGCTCACTCGAGTCTCCTTCCAGAAGCATTTAGTCTCCATTATATGGCTCCCTGTTGGCCGGATTAAATTCCGTACCCAGCCTCGACTCCGGCATCACTTACATGGTAAACTGCAAAGTATAAAGTACTTTTGTACAAAGGAGAGGATGGTGAACACTTAAGAATGCAAGATTGCAACAATCAATGCCTGTGGACCTGGAGGGCATTATGCAAGGTGAGCTAAACCACAGAAAGACACATAGCGTAGGTAGGCTATGGTGTGGAACCTAACAAAGCTGAACTTCCTGGAAACTCAGTAGAATGGTGGTTACCAGGAGGCGGGGGGATTGGGGAGATGTTGGTCAAAGGGTGCAAATTTGGGACTAGGAGATAAACAGGTCGTGGAGATGGGCCGCACAGAATCCGGAGTATAGTTTGCAACACTGTATCATCAGTTTCAGAGCTGCTAAGAGTCTAGATTTTATTCTCACAGGTGAAATGGTAAGTGTATGACATGGTGGAGATGTTAGCTAATGCTTTGGTGACAGTTTTGCAATATATAAATGTATCAAATCAGGTGACAGTTTTGCAATATATAAATATATCAAGGGGCGCCGGGGTGGCTCAGTCGGTTGGGCACCCGACTTCGGCTCGTCATGATCTCACCGTTTGTGGGTTCGAGCCCCACGTTGGGCTCTGTGCTGACAGCTCAGAGCCTGAAGCCTGCTTTGGATTCTGTGTCTCCCTCTCTCTCTGCCTCTCCTCACTCATGCTCTGTCTCTCTGTCTCAAAAATAAACATTAAAAAAATTAATTTAAAAAATATCAAATCAACATGGTGTACAACTTAAACTCACACAATATTATATGTCAGTTATATCTCAACAAAAATAAAAATGTTTAAGTTTATTAGAGACAGAAAAAGAGGGAGAGACAGAGAGAACTAGGGGGTGAGGGGCAGAGAGAGGGAGACAGAATCTGAAGCAGGCTCCAGGCTCTGAGCTGTCAGCTCAGATGAGCCCGACATGGGGCTTGAACCCACGAACCATGAGATCATGACCTGAGCCGAAGTCAGATGCTTAACCTACGTGCCCCAGTGAAAATAAATTTTTTAAAGTCAAATAAGTCTCCCACCCATCCCAGTTTTCCAGTCTCAATCCCTCTCCCCTCTTACCTCTTCATTATCTTCTCCAGAAATTCGCTGTATATATAAGATCATATTTAATCATTAGCAAGCAACAGGATGTTGCAATATTGAGGCTCTTTTTCTAAATGCTCTATTTGATTTGAGCTTCATAATTAATACATAACTGTTAAATGGGTAACACATTTATGGGTTTAAGAAATCCCGGGGCACCTGGATGGCCCAGTCCATTAAGTGTCCAACTTCAGCTCCGGTCCTGATCTCAAGGTTTGTGAGATTGAGCCCTGCATCGGGCTCTGGACTGATAGTGTGGAGCCTGCTTGGGATTCTCTCTCTTTCCCTCCCTCTCTCTCTGTCCCTCTCCAACTCACTCTCTCTCCCAAAATAAGTAAATAAACTAAAAAAAAAATCCCACTACCATAAAAAGGTACACTTTAAAACGTCTTATCCCTCCTGTCATACTTAATATCCTTCCTTTATAGGCCATCATTTTGATGGGTTTCTTATATTTCCCTCCAGGGTTTATGCACAACCCAGAAGACAGGAAAACATATTCCCATTTTTAAACCTTTCCTCACACAAATGATGACGTAATCCTAATCTGTGCTTGCTTATCTTACTAGAAAATAGCTCCTGGGGATTTTCCTAGGTTCTGTTCAGTTAAATAACAAAAGTTCAACTGAGTAGGGCCGCCTGGCTGGCTCCATTGGTAGAACATAGGACTCTTGATCTCAGGGTTGTGAGTTCAAACCCCATGGTGGGTGTAAAGATTACTTTAAAAAGGATCTTAAAAAAAGAAAATAGAAACAAACGTTCCGCTGAGTACATTTAAAGATCAAACTGGCTTTATTCAACAACTCATGAATCAGGCAGCATCCCATGCAGCAAACAGAAAAAAGTTACAGGAAAGATAGTTTTTTAAAGGGAAAAAAAAGGGGGTGCCTGGGTGGCTCAGTTGGTTAAGCTCAAGACATGATCTTGCAGTTTGTGAGTTCAAGCCCCACGTCAGGCTCTGTGCTGACAGCTTGGAGCCCAGAGCCTGCTTCAGATTCTGGGTCTCCTTCTCTTTCTGCCCCTCCCTCGTTCACACTCTGTCTCTCAAAATCAAAGATTAAAAAAAAATTTTTTTTTAATAAATAAAGGGAGAAAAGCGGTAGAAAATGGAAATCATCAGCAAAAAAACGCATCATTTCAGGCCAGGTCTCCTCCTAGGGAGACTGAGGGGCCCATCCACACTGGTGTTTACCAGATAATTCCAAGCTGACCGATTGAAGGTCACATTCTTGGGGGCTGGCATTGCATTTAGGTTAGATCTTAAGTCTTGGTTTCCTGATGTGGGGTTTTGGCACGAGTGACTCCATTTTGGGCCTGCTGTTTGCCTTTGTACCACCCTATACCTTTGCAAATGGTTAAATTCTCCTCCAGTGACCCCCTTGAGTTTCGTGGTTCCTGGCTCCAAAGGTGCCCCGCACGCACATTGACATATCTGAAAACCACACGGTGGGTAGAAGGCCGATGTGGGGTATGGCTACTCTGGAGGCCAGACCCATGCAGGCAAAACAGACGTTCACTTGGGGAATGGGGAGGCCTGGGAACATCTATACAGAGGATTTGGACGTGAGCAGTCATCTATAATCCAGTTACTGTCACACATTCTTGTCAACCGTATCCAATGCTCTCTGTGATCCTCTGAATCTGCCCAGGTGCCTGGAGTCACTGCAACAGACTCTGTTGACTCTTGGCTTTTTTTCTTGTTGGGAGAGACTCGGTTTCTTTTCTTTTCTTTTTTTAATTAAAAAACTTTTTTTAGGGGCGCCTGGGTGGCGCAGTCGGTTAAGCGTCCGACTTCAGCCAGGTCACGATCTCCCGGTCCGGTCCGGGACTTCGAGCCCCGCGTCGGGCTCTGGGCTGATGGCTCGGAGCCTGGAGCCTGTTTCCGATTCTGTGTCTCCCTCTCTCTCTGCCCCTCCCCCGTTCATGCTCTGTCTCTCTCTGTCCCAAAAATAAATAAACGTTGAAAAAAAAATTAAAAAAAAAATTTTTTTTAATGTTTATTTTTGAGAGAGAGAGAGAGAGAGAGACAGAACACAAGCAGCAGAGAGGCAGAGAGAGAGGGAGACACAGACTCTGAAGCAGGCTCCGAGCTGTCAGCACAGAGCCTGATGCAGGGCTCGAACTCACAAACTGTGAGATCATGACCCGAGCCTAATTCGGACGCCTAACCGACTGAGCCACCCAGGCTCCCCAACCTGAATTCACTTCTCACAGTTTTGGAGGCTGGAAGTTCAAGATCAAGGTGCCGGCCCAATTCTGTGTGGCGAGGATTCGCTTCCTGGCTCATGGAGGGCTGTGTTTTCCCTGTGTCCTCACACAGAGGAAGGGGCAAGGCGACCTCTGGGGTCTGTCTTATAAAAGGGCATCAATCAGATTCTCAAGGGCTCTACCCTCATGATATAATCACCTCTCCAAACCATCACACTGGGGATTTCAATATATGGGGGTGGGGGGGTGGGGTGGACATTCAGTCTATAGCAACACAAGTTTCTCTATTTTAACATAGCCCAACTTACCCTCTGTGTCCCGTTTAAGAAATCTCTGTCAATCCCAAATGCCAAAGATGTTTTCTTTTAAGTTTGTGTATTTCTTTGTTTATGTACTCTCCACAGCCAACTAGGGGCTCAAACTCATGAACTCATGACCTGGAGATCAAGAGTCCCATGTTCCTCTGACTGACCCAGGCAGGCCTACCTCCAACGTCTTATTCTTGAACATTTATTGTTTGGGTGTTTTGTTTTGCTTCATTTTGTTCTGTTTTGTTTTAAGTAGACTTCACACCCAGCACAGAGCCACACAGGGTCTCATTCATGACCCTGAAATCAAGACCTGAGCTGAGATCAAGAGTCAGACACTTAGGGGCACCTGGGTGGCTCAGTCGGTTAAGCGTCAGACTTCAGCTCAGGTCATGATCTTGCGGTCCATGGGTTCAAGCCCTGCGTCGGGCTCTGTGCTGACAGCTCAGAGCCTGGAGCCTGTTTCAGGTTCTGTGTCTCCCTCTCTCTCTGACCCTCCCCCGTTCATGCTCTGTCTCTCTCTGTCTCAAAAATAAATAAACGTTAAAAAAAAAAAAGAAATTAAAAAAAAGAGAGACGCTTAATAGACTGAGCCACCCAGGCACCCTGAATATGTGTTGTTTTATATTTCACAGACCTCAGAATCATCTGGAAATGTATTTGAGGGGATGGTACGGGGTGGGGGTTCTTTGGAAGGGTAAATTCTCCCTCCTCTACCTTCTTCAAAGGTTTTCCCGGCTGGTCTAAGAATTAAACCCACATGAGACAGATTAACAGGAGAAAATCAAACTTCACTTGTACACACAGGAATTGCACATACCTGAGAGGTTCCAAGACAGAAAGGTAAGATAAGGGGGCGCCTGGGTGGCTCAATTGGTTAAGCATCTGACTCTTGATTTCAGCTCAGGTCATGATCCCAGGGCTGTGGTTTACAAGCCCCATGTAACGGCTCAGTGCAGAGCTGGACAGCACGGAGCCTGCTTGGGACTCTCTCTCACTCTCCCTCTCTCTCCCTCTCTCTCCCTCTCTCTCTCTCCCCTGCTTGCACACGCTCTCATACTCTCAAAATAAATAAATAAACATAATAAAATAAAAATTTAGAAAGGTGAGGTGAGGGGTCCACATCATCCTGAGCTAAGGAGTGGGATGTTTGGGAAGTAGCTGTTTGCCCTGCCATACAGATGGGTCACTCAGATAAAACTTATCACTGGTAATGGCTCTAATTCTGGAAAACACCCCCAGTTTAGATTCTTCTAGACAGTTAAGGGAGAGGCATAAACTTTTTCTCGAGCCTGCAGGGTCTCGATTGCCTTCAGCTCAAAAGAGTCCGTATGCCAAAGTGGCACCTTGTTTGAGGAGTCTTGATTTGAACCCGTTCAGGGACATGGGATCAGGGGGAGTCCGGAAAAAAAAGCCCATCTCTTTCTCCACCACAGCGTGGCATATGTTAGTCCTTAAGTCAAGGGACTTTTTGTGTGTCTCTCTGTTTCTGAATCTGTATCTGTCTTTGTGAGACCTCTGGTACTTGCTTCCGGCTCTGCCCTCTCCCTCGGGGCATTTGCACCTGCTGGAATGTGCTTTCCTCACACTCTTTCCGAGATAATATCTCCTCATCCTTCAGCTCTGAGCGCAAATGTTACCCCTCCCCCAAAGGGGCCCTTCTCTGGCCACTCCATCTATTTTTTTTAATGTTTATTTATGTATTCATGAGAGAGAGAGAGAGACAGACAGACAGACAGACAGACAGACAGACACAGAATCTGAAGTAGGCTCCAGGCTCTCAGCTGTCAGCACAGAGCCCGACACAGGGCTCGAACTAATGAACTGTGAGATCATGACCTGAGCCGAAGTCAGATGCTTAACCGACTGAGCCACCCAGGAGCCCCCTGACCACTCCGTCTAGAACAGACCCCCACTGTCCTCCACATATTTTATTCCATCACACAGAACAACTTGTGTCTGTATTTGCATATTCACTTTCTCATTCACTCGCGTGTCCCCTGTGCTCAACAGGGTCATGCATTCACTTGGAATGGATGAGAAGAAAAAGGTGCCTCTTCTGGACGCGGGACGAGTGCCTTGCGCACCTCACGGTCCCCTAGAGGGCGGCCCAGTCCCGCAGGCCATCTGGAGTTGTTTTTGTGAGTTTTGACTGAACTACGCCTTTTAACTACAAATTTAGAGAGACTGCAAATGGTGGGAGCCTAGGTTCAGCCCTAGATGACCCCAAATGAGGTATTTTTATTGACTCCAGGCCCCGCTCTAGGTTAGCGAGGGCATGCAGAGGCGATTTGGGCTGGGTAGCCATCTGGTACCCCACAGCATCCCGTGCAGATCACGGACAGAGGGATAAATCAGCCTCAAACTGTGTTTGATCCCCACTATTTTAATCTGAGAAAAGGAGCTCAATAGGAAAAAGGCATCTGTATTCATTTATCATCACAAGGCTCCTTGCCTGGCAGATTAAAAATAGCCCGTTGAAATGCATGCGTACTTACGTGTTCTGACTTGGTAATGTATTTGCCACGGCAGAGGATTCAGAAAATACAAAAAAAAAAAAAGGGGGGGGGTGTAGATAGTGAATTAAGTCTCTCACACGTGCCTGTGTGCCAGGTGTCCCATTCTGCTTTCCCTCTGGTCAAACCCAGTTTCTTTTGTATCTTTCTAGAACTTTCTGTAGCTTATTTTATACAAATTAGCACATATTCCGTATTGTATCATAATTAACATGCGCTGGTGCGGAGACATCATGCTAAGCGTTTTTACATGCATCGATTCGTATAATCTACATACAGATGTAATTAAAACGATCAGTTGATATGTTTAAAATACACACGGAGAAGCTTCATTTCCACACCTGGACCCCACATTTCATTCTCTGCCCACCCTTACAGGTCTCCACATTTAGGAATCTCTTCTGTATCCTTGCAGGGTTGAAACAAACATAACCACATGGACATACCTATTCTTATTTTTATTTTTATTTTATTTTATTTTTAAAAAAAATTTTTTAACATTTATTTATTTTTGAGACAGAGAGAGACAGAGCATGAACAGGGGAGGAGCAGAGAGAGAGGGAGACACAGAATCTGAAACAGGCTCCAGGCTCTGAGCTGTCAGCACAGAGCCCGACGCGGGGCTCGAACTCACGGACCGTGAGATCGTGACCTGAGCCAAAGTCAGACGCTTAACCGACCAAGCCACCCAGGCGCCCTTATTTTTATTTTTTTTAATGTTTATTTATTTTTGAAAGAGAGAGCGTGAGAAGGGGAGGGCAGAGAGGGAGAGGGCACAGAGATCTGAAGTGACAGCAGAGAGCCTGATGCGGAGCTTGAGCCCACGAACCGTGAGATCGTGACCTGAGCGAAGTTGGACGCTTAATCCACTGAGCCACCCAGGTGCCCCTATTCTATTTTTTTTTTTAATGTTTAGTTTTTGAGAGAGAGAGAGAGTGTGAGCAGGAGAGGAGCAGAGAGAGAGGGAGACAGAATTTGAAGCAGTCTCCAAGCTCTCAGCTGTCAACACAGAGCACTACTTGGAACTCAAACCCACAGACCCGGAGATCATGACCTGAGACAAAGTTGGACACTTAACCGACTGAGCCACCCAGGAGCCCCTCTTTTCTTTTTTTTTTTAAGATATGCACTGTGGCACTATCTGGAGGTGCCATTGTTTGTTTACCTGGTCCCCTAGAGATGGGGACTTGATTTATTTCCCATCTGATAAGAACATTTAGCAGGGGAGTTTTACAAATCGAATAGATTTCCTTCCTCACTCCCCCCCAAAATGCAGCCTACGTCTTCAAAACAGAAGCCTTCAGTCTATTTTGCTGAAGGAGGCTGAAAGTCACCATCTGTTAATCCAATCTGCATTACGGAGGAAAGGAAAATCGTCTCATGGGCTTGACTCTTCCTCTCTGGACCCCACTGAGGCTAATTCCTGAGGGTCTCCTGCGGGGCGGCCCCGTGACCTCAATAGGGAATCGAGGTTCTGGTTTGCACATGACGTTTCTTCTGGACCTAAGAAGCAGAGGCGGAATTTATAGGAAGGACCCTGCCTAAATCACATTATGCATGGGAAGGCTAGACAATCAGGCTTGGGAATTTGGTGGGAAGCCAAGAACAGACAGCAGACAGCGTTCTTAAAGTCACATGTGTGACCGCAGCCCGGCCGGGAAGCTGGGTCTACCACGATCCCGGCTGGACACTCCCTTCTCTCATGCCGGACCAGTGACTGATGACCTCACCCTTCCCGCTGAACTCTACACTTCCCTCTGTCCTCGCCTCTTTCCTGCCTGATCAAAGTCCCAGGAGGAAGCATTCAATTACCTATCCCATACCTTCCAGAGACTTCCATTAGACATCTGTGGCTCTCCAAGGCTCCTGCTCTGTGAAGGTCTGGCCCCCCTAGTCTTCTAAAAAGTCAGATACCAGCTCCCACCGCTGCACCCACTGTGGGGCACTGCCGCCGAAATAAGGTGGGGGTTCAGATACTGGGAGATCCCCAAATATCAGGCATTGTCTACAGTGTTTATAGATGCTGAAGTTCTGCAAAGAGCATTCTGGGATGCAGGGGCAGTAGACACGTGCCCTGAGATGGGAGACCAGGGATATCCCTTCACAGAGCAGGAGGCTTGGAGAGCCACAGATGTCTAACTTCCTTCTTATTCAGGGTTGTTTTTAAAACAAAACAGGGGGCGCCTGGGTGGCTCAGTCGGTTGAGCATCCGACTTCGGCTCAGGTCATGATCTCGTGGTCTGTGAGTTCGAACCCCGCGTCCGGCTCTGTGCTGACAGCTCGGAGCTCGGAGCCTGGAGCCTGCTTCAAATTCTGTGTCTGCCCCTCCCCTGCTCACGCTCTGTCTCTCTCTCTCAAAAAGAAATAAACATTAAAAATAAATAAATAAATAAAAATAAAACGAAACAAAACAGCAATAGATATTCCATTTTGCCAAACACTCTTTTTCGCATATATGGGATTGTCAGATGATTTTTTTTTTCCTACTTGGCTCTGCTAATATGATAAATCTCATTAACAGTTTTGTGAATATTAGCCATTCTTCTTTTTCTCCGGTAAACTCTATTTGGTCACAATGTATCTTTTTTTTTTTTTTTTAAATCTTTATTTATTTTTGAGAGACAGGGAGACAGAGCGTGAGCAGGGAAAGAGCAGAGAGAGAAAGGGAGACATAGAATGGGAAGCAGACTCCAGACTCTGAGTTGTCACCAACCCAACGCAGGGCTCCAACTCACAAACTGTGAGATCATGACCTGGGCCAAAATCAAGAGTCAGACACTTAACCAACTGAGCCACCCAGGCTCCCCTAAATTTTTTTTTAATGTTTATTTATTTTTTAGACAGACAGAGCATGAGCAGGGGAGGGGCAGAAAGAGAGGGAGACATGGAATCTGAAGCAGCCTCCAGGCTCTGAGCTGTCAGTACAGAGCCTGATGTGGGGCTCGAACCCACAAGCCACGAGATCATGACCTGAGCTGAAGTCGGACACTTAACCAACTGAGCCACCCAAGCGCCCCATAACGTATCTTTTTCTTATATACTGCTGTAATCCGTTTGCTGGTTCAGGCTGGCACATTCCAAGAAAAAAAAAAAAGCTTCATGAAAAAGTTTTATGAGTTCCAGCCCCACACTGGGCTCTGTGCTGACAGCTCGGAGCCTGGAGCCTACTACAGATTCAGTGTCTCCTCTCTCTCTGCCCCTCCCCCGCTTGTGCTCTGTCTCTCTCTCTCTCAGAAAATAAATAAACATTACAAAAATAAATGTATTTTTTTATTTTTTATTTTTTTGAATTCAGAATTTGTTTAAAAGTGTATTTATTTTGAGAGAGAGAGAGAGACAGAGAGACAGCAGGGGAGGGGCAGAGAGACAGGGAGAAAGAAAAAAATCCCAAGTAGGCTTTGCACTGTCAGGACAGAGCTTACATTTTTTTAAAAATAAATAAATTGCTAGAGGATCTCACAGAACTCAGGGGAACACTTAGGTTTAAATGCTATGAGGGGTGCCTGGCTCAGTTGGTTGAGTGTCTGACTTTGGCTTAGGTCATGATCTCATGGTTCATGAGTTTGAGCCCCACATCGGGTCTGTGCTGTCAGCACAGAACCTGCTTCAGATCCTAGGTCCCTCTCTCTCTGCCCTTCCCCCACTTGCGTGCTCTCTCAAAAGTTAAAAAAAAATTTAATGATATGATAAGGGATATGAATCCACAGCTAGATAGGAGAGATGGCTAGGACCAGGTGTGGGGAAAGGCTTCCAGGCTACTCTCTCCCAGGACCTCGTGTTCACCAACCCAGAAGCTCTCTGAATCTAGCCAGTTGTCCCTCGGGTTTTATGGAGGTTTCATGACACAGTCCTGGTTGGCTAAGTCCTGGCCATTGGCTGATTCCACCTCTGTGTCTCCCCTCCCCAGAAGCCAGGGAGAGTGAAAGTTCCAACTCCCTGAGCACTTAGTTGATCCTCCCAGAAGCCAGCCCCCACCCTTGGGTGGAGTCCAAAAAGTCACCTCCTTAACGTGACTCCTTAACAAAAGACACATTTATCATCCTTCTCACAGGAAATCCCGCGGGTGCGGGTTTCAAGAGCTGTGAACCAGAACCCATGAGTCATGAGAAATACATAGTTGGTCATCTGCGGGACCAAGTACAGATTTATAGATCCCACCGCAATACTCAAACATTCCTTAAAAAAAATGTCAGGAAGGGCACCTGGGGGGCTCAGTCGGTTAAGCGCCCAACTTCAGCTCAAGTCATGATCTCACACTCCGTGAGTTAAAGCCCTGCGTCGGGCTCTGTGCTGACAGCTCGGAGCCTGGAGCCTGCTTCAGATTCTGTGTCTCCCTCTCTCTCTGCACCTCTCCTGCTCATGCTCTGTCTCTCAAAAATAAATAAATGGTAAAAAAATAAAATAAAATAAAACAAAAAGTCAGGGTACTTACTCTTCTATTTTTTTTTTTTTTTTCTGTTCCATTCTGAATGTTCCAGGGTGTTTCATTATTCTATTTGTCTGGCTTTGTGCCAAAACCACACTCACTCAATTACTTGACTTCGTAAGTAAGTCTTTTTTTTTTTTTTTTTTTTAAGTTTATTTTCTTAAGTAGTATCTACACCCAACATGGGCTCGAACTTAGGACCCTGAGATCAAGAGTCACATTCTCAAGGCGCCTGGGTGGCTCAGTCAGTTGAGCATCCGACTTCAGCTCAGGTCATGATCTCACGGTTTGCAGGTTCAAGCCCCACATCGGGCTTACTGCTGTCAACACAGAGCCCACTCCAGATCCTCTGTCTCCCTCTCTCTCTCTCTGCTCCAACCCCACTCGTGCTGTCTCTCAAAAAAAGAAAGAACTTCTTAAAAAAAGATGTCCCATGTTCTAGCCACTGAGCCCGACAGGTAGCCCTGTATTCCCATCGTCCTACAACATCACCAGATTTCCAGACACATCTCCAGAACCTTTCAACAGCCCAAACTAAAACTCTGTATCCCTTAAACACTAACTCCCATTTCTCCCTGCCTCTAGCCCCTGGTGTTCTGTCCTTTAAAACACTAAGTTTTGGGTCACCTGGGTGGCTCGGTCAGGTAAGCATCCAACTTCGGCTCAGGTCATGATCTCACAATTCATGGGTTCAAGCCCCATGTCAGGCTCTGTGCTGACAACTCAGAGCCTGGAGCCTGCTTCTGATTCTGACAATGTATGTGTGTCTTTCTCTCTCTGCCCCTCCCCTGCTCATGCTCTGTCTGTCTCTCTGTGTGTCTCTCTCTCTCTCTCTCTCAAAATATGAATAAGCATTAAAAAAAATATTTAGGGGCACCTGAGTGGCTTAGTCAGTTCAGCGTCTGACTTTGGCTCAGGTCACAATCTCACAGTTTGTGAGTTTGAGCCCCTCATCAGGCTCACTGTTGTCAGCACAGAACCCCCTTTGGATCCTCTGTCTCCGTCTCTCTCTCTCTGACCCTCCCCCGCTTGCTCTCAAAATAAATAAAACATTAAAAAAAAACTTATCACAAAATTTTTAATAAAATTTTTTTCTAAATAAGAAAAACCTTTAAACACTAAGTTTTGGGGCAATTTATTACCCAGCGGTATGTGACTAATACAGAGATGTATAGAAATAGATGAATTTGGGGCGCCTGGGTGGCTCAGACGGTTAAGCAGCTGAATTCGGCTCAGGTCATGATCTCGCGGTCCGTGAGTTCAAGCCCTGCGTCGGGCTCTGTGCTGACAGCTCAGAGCCTGGAGCCTGTTTCAGATTCTGTGTCTCCCTCTCTCTCTGACCCTCCCCCGTTCATGCTCTGTCTCTCTCTGTCTCAAAAATAAATAAACGTTAAAAAATTTAAAAAAAATAGATGAATTTGAGAGGGAATACAGAAGGCAAAGTGACAGTGATGGGGTTTGGGAGTGTTGTGGGTTCGGAGCCCAGAGCCCAGAAAGAATTCTTGAAGATGTCTTCCGTGCAAAAATGGTGATGTTATTAAAGCACGGAGACAGGACCTGTGGGCAGAAAGAGCCACACCGGGGTTGTGCGGAATGACTGGTTATATACTATGGAGTTGGGGGAGGTAGAGTCAAGAGGATGTTTCTGGGTTTTGTTTTTGTTTTTTTTTTTTTTTTTAGTTTCTTAAGTTTATTTCTTTATTTTGAGACAGACAGCATGAGTGGGGGAGGGGGCAGGGAGAGAAGGAGAGAGAGAATCCCCAGGCTCTACACTGCCAGGGCAGAACCCGATGCGGGGCTTGAACTCAGGAAACCGCGAGATCATCACCTGATCTGAAACCAAGAATTGGATGCTTAACTGACTAATGCACCCAGGCACCCCATGAGGAAGTTTCTTGGAGGGATTTCCATATGGTAAAGAAAATTCACAGATGGTGAGTCTAGCGATTATCAAGGTAAGGTTGTTTTTCCCTCTAGCAAAGCATTAACTTTAAGACAGTAGGCAGTTCCTGGACATGAGGCTATTGATAAGGTTGCCTTTTTCTTGTAATTCACTAAGGTATTTATAAACTGGTGGAGATTCCTGTCCTGAAGGACTGTGATCTCTATCAGTTACCATTTGGTTTCCTTTCCTTTCCTTTGTCCTTGGGCAGTCAGGAGAGCCTGAGGAATATTGTGCAACTGGATGAAGGCTGGTGACATTCACTACTGGTGTTGCTGGGAAGGACAAAATTTTGGAGGAAAGGTCGTCTGTTCATTTTAGATGTGTTCAGTTTGGGGAAAGAAAAAAAAGGAGGCGCCTGGGTGGCTCAGTTGGTTAAGCGTCTGACTTCGGCTCAGGTCATGATCTCATGGTTCATGAGTTTGAGCCCTGTGTTGGGTTCTGTGCTGGCATCTCAGAGCCTGCTTGGGATTCTCTCTCTCTCTCTCCCCCTGCCCCATCTCTCTCTGCCCCTCCCCCATGCTCTCTCCCTCTCTGTCAAAATAAATAAATACACTTAAAAAATTATTTTAAGGGGCGCCTGGGTGGCTCAGTCGGTTAAGCGTCCGACTTCAGCTCAGGTCATGATCTCGCGGTCCGTGAGTTCGAGCCCCGCGTCGGGCTCTGTGCTGACTGCTCAGAGCCTGGAGCCTGTTTCGGATTCTGTGTCTCCTTCTCTCTGTGACCCTCTCCCATTCATGCTCTCTCTCTGTCTCAAAAATAAATAAACGTTAAAAAAATTTTTTTAAATTATTTTAAAAAGATTTATCTGCATATATGTTTCCCCAACTGAAGACTAGGTCCTCCCGGTCTCCCTTACAGCTCTGCATGGCCAGGCACCTAAACTCCATACAGTGGGATGTGTGCAGTTTCAGAATTATACCTTCAAAAAGAAGGAAGCATGCGAACCTGTCCCCCCTCCCCTCTTCCTGCTAGCTGTAATGCCGATGTAATGGTATGGTCTGGATCACGTGTTGGATCCCAGATAGAAGCGCTTGTTGAAGATGACTGACCAACAATAGAGAATGACTCCTTGAGACCGTGGAGGCATCATATCAACCTTGGATTGTGAACATCATGTCAACCTTGTAGAAAAATAAACCGTCATCTTGTCTAGGCCTGCATCGTCTAATATGGTAGCCATCAGCCACATGGGGCTATTGGACAGTGAAAGTGTGGCTGGTGTCACACACTGAAAGTTTTGATATATTGGATTGAATAAAATATGCTGTTAAAAGGAACCCTTCCCTTTGACTTCATTGTAATGTGGCTACTAGAAAATTTAAAATTGCACATGTAGCTCACATTAATTTTTTATTGGTCAACGCTGGTTTAGGCCATTGATATTTTGCCTTTGTTATAGCAGCTGAATGTCACTAGTAACGGGTCATGTAGTCATTGGTGCCACTTGAAGTCACGTGTAGGGGGCCCCCTAGCAAGAGTAGGCATGAGACGAGCAGGGGCTCTGGAAGAGTTTTGAGGGACTCTAGTATTCAAAGGAGTATGAGCTTGCAAGAGTCAGAGAACGAGCCCAGAGAAGCAATAGGAAAACCAGGAGAATGATGTGCCTTACAATCTTAGAGAGCAGCGTTTCAGGTTGGAAGGAGGTACCAAGTGCATCGGTTACTTGAGAGGTCAGAAAGATAAAAACTGGGGGACCTGGGTGGCTCAGTCAGTTGAGTGTCCAACATCAGCTCAGGTCATGATCTCACAGTTCGTGAGTTCGAGCCCCACCTTGGGCTCTGTGCTGACAGCTCAGAGCCTGGAGCCTGCTTTGGATTCTATGTCTCTGTCTCTCTCTGCCCCTCCCCCAGTCACAGTGTCTCTCTCTCTCTCTCTCTCTCTCTCTCTCTCTCTCTCTCTCTCTCTCAAAAATAAATAAACATTAAAAAAAAAAGTTAAAAGCTGAAAAGAAGAAAAAGTTGTTCAGAGTGGTAGGAAACTATATTCGTTTGCTAGGCCACCACAAGAAAGTACTGTGGACTGGGTGATCCAGGAATTTATGGAAGTTACAGAAATAAGCAGAAATTAATTTTCTCATAGTTGTGCAAGTTAGAAACCCCAGATCAAAGTATCATCAGGGTTGGCTTTTTTCTGAGGTCCCTCTCCTTGGCTTGTAGACTGCCATCTTTTCCCTGTGTCTTCACATGGTCACGGTGTGAATGCACTTAATTCCACTAACTGTACACTTACAATGGCTGAAGAGGTAAATGTTATGTTATATGTATTTTTACCACAATTAAAAATAACTATTATTTCTGAAAAAGTCAGTGAAAGAATCTACTCCCGAAACCATTGTTGCACTATAATGCTAACTTGGATGTAAGTTAAAAAATAAATAAATTATTAAAAATTAAAAAAAAAAATTTAAGTCAGTGAAAGATTCTTTGAGTGGGAGATGCTGACCACCTAAAAAGAGGAAGAATAGTAATCACAACAGCCAAGGTATGAGAAGGACGTATTTAAAAATCAAAAAGGGGGCGCCTGGGTGGCTCAGTCGGTTAAGTGTCCGACTTCAGCTCAGGTCACGATCTCGTGGTCCACGAGTTCGAGCTCCGCGTCAGGCTCTGGGCTGATGGCTCAGAGCCTGGAGCCTGCTTCCGATTCTGTGCCTCCCTCTCTCTCTGCCCCTCCCCTGTTCATGCTCTGTCTCTCTCTGTCTCAAAAATAAATAAACATTAAAAAAAATTAAAAAAAAAAAATCAAAAAGCCATGAAGGCTTGGCATGAGTTGAGAAGAACACCTTTGCAATTGTTACAGAAAGGTAGTCCCGGAAAGAGAGCCAAGTCTGTGGTTTTAGTGTAGGACATTGAGGGGCTTTCCAGAGGATGGCTTTTATTATCTCTCAAAGGGGGCAGATCATAGGCTGAGAATGCATGGCTGGAGGCATAAAGGGTGTCAGAGATTGAAGAGGGTAAAAATATTGCACTTGTCACCACGGAAATGACAATGAGTTGACCAGGTGATAGCGGTGGGACTGTGGGCAATGCCCAGAGCACATGGAGTTGAGCCATCATCACGTATTCAGGGTGGAACCACTCTGCCCTGTAACTAGACTTTCTCCAGTAATGCTCACTTGCTTTAGAGACAAGCTCAGGAAAACAAAACAGAACCTGACAGGTGGGCTTTTTCTTCTCCAAGACTGGGGCCTTACAAAGACAGAAGAGTGTGAGGCAGGCAACATGGCAAGAGTATTATTGAAATGATGGACTGTGGAGTCGTATCCAAAGGAAAGAGAGGGTGTGCAGTTGGGGGTTCCTATCAAGTTAAGAAAAGGTGATGGTGGGGTTGCTGAGAAAGTAAGGTGGAAGGTGGTTGATGTCAGAGGGATGTGGGAAAGTGAGAATGTGGTTGGGGTGGAGGGCACCATCAACGTTGCAGCTCTTAGTGTCTCCCAGATGGTTTCTCGTCATGGAGCAAATAGAAACATGATATTTTTGCAGCTCACGGAGCTAATTAGATAAGCCTGCCACAAACAGAGCCATCCAGGCCACTCTGAGAGTCGAGGGAATCAATACCTCTAGTCCATCTATGACCTGTTCGTGGTACATCTGTGACTAGGAGGTCAGTAGATGACAAAAAGGTGATAAGGCCAGAGAACAGCCTGGGGGGCATGGCGGGGGGAGGGTGGGTAATTTACTTCAGGGAAGGTGAGAGAAGAAAGAATACTTAAAGAAGTGGCTTTGGGGAGCCTGGCTGGCTCAGTTGGAAGAGCATACAACTCTTTTTTTTTTTTTTAATGTTTATTTATTTTCGAGAGCGAGAGAGAGACAGAGCATGAGCAGGGGAGACACAGAGAAGAAAGGGAGACACATGTCCAAAGCAGGCTCCAGGCTCTAAGCTGTCAGCACAGAGCCCAATGTAGGGCTTGAACTCACAGACTGTGAGATCATGACCTGAGCTGAAGTCAGGCGCTTAACTGACTGAGCCACCCAGGCGCCCTTTTTTAACTTTTTTTTTTAATGTTTATTTACTTTTGAGAGAGAGAGAGAGACAGAGTGTGAACAGGGGAGAGTCAGAGACAGAGAGGAAGACACAGAATCCAAAGCAGGCTCCAGGCTCTGAGCTCTCAGCTCAGAGCCCAACGCGGGACTCGAACTCACAAGCCGTGAGATCTTGACCTGAGCCGAAGTTAGACGCTTAACTGATTGAGCCACCCAGGCGCCCCCAAGAGCATGCAACTCTTAATCTCAGGGTTGTGGGTTCAAGCCCCATGTTGGGCATTGTGCCTACTTAAGAGGAAGAGACAAGGAAAGAGAAGGAGAAGGAAACAGAATCCCAAGCAGGTTCAACGCTGTTAGCACAGAGTCAGACGTGGGGCTTGAACTCACGAACCGTGAGCTCATGACCTGAGCTGAAACCAAGAGTTGGACGCTTAACCAACTGAGCCACCCAGCTGCCCCTAAATCAAGGGTTTCTGAGGACTTGAGCAGGGAGGAGCTGGAGTAGGGTGGTGGTGACTGAGAGAGCCAGGATCTAAGATTCCCTCCTGTAGGGTCCTGGTCATGGGTTTCCATCATCTCAAGAAACCCCACCACCCTGGGGAAAACTGAGATCTGCGTCACGTTTGTCCCCATGTCCACAAGGCTCACTGCTAGAAAGACAGGACACCAGCAGGGCAACTCCAATTTCAGCTGGTCTCCTTGATGGATGAAATCAACCCAGCCCTTGGCATCTAGAATGACCCATCCATGTATCCAGGTGGGCCCTAAAACCAATGGTAAATGTCCTAATATCCTGAGAAGACAGGGGGCAGATATTTGAGACAGACCAAAGAGGAGAAGACACACACACACAGAAGACAAGGTGACATAAAAACAGGAGGTAGGGGTACCTGGGTGGCTCAGTCAGTTAAGCCGCCAACTCTTGGTTTCTGCTCAGGCTATGATGGTTCATGAGTTCGAGCCCCTCATCGGGCTCTGTGCTGATGGCACAGAGCCTGCTTGGGATTTTTTCTCCCTCCCTCTCTCTCTGCTCCTACCTCTCTGCTCCTTGCTCTCTACATCTCTCTCAAAATAAAGATATAAACATTAAAAAAAAACAGAGGGTAGATATTGGAGTGATGAGGCCACAGGACAAGGAAACCACAGTTCTAAGAAGCTGGAAGAGGCGAGGCACTCATTTTCCCTTAGAGCTTTCAGAGTGAGTGAGGCCCGCTGATGACTCAGTTTCAGACCAAGATCATCATTCAATACCCCATGGATTCCACCGTGGCCAACTGCATGTATGACATAATGGTGATAATGTGTAAAAAGTGGGAAGGAGAAGGTACATACACTGTATGTCTCATTAAGACACACACATGCCAAAGCATGGGAGATAAACCCCATGAAAACTGGGCAGCCTGTCACCTCAAGGAAGTTGCTGAGAATCCAGTAGTCTGAGGACAGTGGGAATATCCCATTTAGATGAAGTCACTGCATCTAGAGAAAAATCCCCATTGGAGGAGGGCATTTGTGCTCACATAGGAGGCACTCATAAATCTTTGTTGATGAATGAGTGAGTTTCCAATGGACGTATAGAAATATCTGTGTGATGTTGATATAACAAAGCCCCTTAAAAATCTTTGTAATTCCTGAGTGGTAGGAGATGAGAGGAGGATCTTTTTTATTCAATATAAACCCCTTTCAACCACACCTGAGTTTATGCTAATGAGATGAGTCTTGGTGAGCCCCCAGGTGGGTGGCTCAGGATGGGGGCTGGATGCCTGAGAAACCAATCCTGGGACTGGACAGTTGGAATTTTCAGCGACCATCCTATATTATGGAACTTCCATAAAATTCTTTTTTTTTTTTTAATTTTTTAATGTTTTTTTTTTTTTTTTTGAGAGAGACAGACAGAGTGTGAGTGGGGGAGGGGCAGAGAGAGCCGGAGACACAGAATCCAAAGCAGGCTCCAGGCTCTGAGTTGTCAGCACTTGGGGCTTGAACCCATGAACTGTGAGATCATGACGTGAGCTGATGTCAGACGCTTAACTGACTGAGACACCCGGGCACCCCTCTTTTTTTTTTTTAAGAGATGGGATTTTAGTTTTTATTTGTTATTTTTTAAGTTTATTTATTTATTTTGAAAGAGAGAGAGAGAGTGAATGTGAGCAGGGGAGGGGCAGAGAGAGAGAGAGAGAGAGAGAGAGAGAGAATCCCAAGCAGGCTCCGTGCTGTCAGAGCAGAGCCCAATGTGGGGCTCTGACTGATGAATGGTGAGATCATGACCTGAGCTGAAATCAAGAGTCAGACACTTAATTGACTAGGCCACCCAGGTGCCCGCTCCCCCCTAAAATTCCTCAACAACCGGTTTCTTAGCTTCCTGGTTGGTAAACACAACAGAGTATGGGAAGTGGCATGCCCGCCATATTTTGCCCTATGTGTCTCTCCTATTTGGCTGTCCTCGAGTTGTATCCTTTGTTTTTTGTTTTGTTTTGTTTTAAAGCTTATTTATTTATTTTAACAAATTAAATTTTTTTAATGTTTATTTATTTTTGAGACAGAGAGAGACAGAGCATGAACAGGGGAGGGGCAGAGAGAGAGGGAGACACAGAATCTGAAACAGGCTCCAGGCTCTGAGCTGTCAGCACAGAGCCTGACGCGGGGCTCGAACTCACGGACCATGAGATCATGACCTGAGCCGAAGTCTGACACTTAACCGACCAAGCCACCCAGGTGCCCCTAAAGCTTATTTATTTATTTTGAGAGAGAGAGGGCCCGTGTGTGCACGCAAGAGCCCATGCACAAGTGGGGGAGGGGCAGAGTGGGGGGTGGAGAGAGAATCCTAAGCAGGCTCCTTAATGTCAGCACAGAGCCCGATGCAGGGGCTCGATCCCACCCCAGGAACCTTGAGATTATGACCTGAGCCAAGATCAAGACCCAGACGCTTACCAACTGAGCCACCCAGGCTCCCCGAGATCCGTCCTTTGTAATAAATCAGTAATACTAAGTAAAGAGCTTTCTTGAGTTCTGTGAGCCATTGTAGCAAATTATGGGCCCCCAAAAAGGGGTCGTAGGAACCCTTGATTTATAGTCAGTTGGTCACAAGTATGGCATGCCTGGGACTTGGACTGGAATCGGAAGGGAGGCGGGTATGGGGGGGGTCTTGTGGGACTGAGCCAGTACCTGTGGGTTCTGTATTACTTCCAGGTCATGAGGTACCTGGAATCAAATGGAATTAATTCCTTGACCCCACAGGGGCACCTGGCTGGCTCAGTCGATAAAGTGTACAACTCATGAGTTCGAGTCACGTGCTGGGTGTAGAGATTACTTAAAGATAAAATCTTTAGGGGTGCCTGAGTGGCTCAGTCGGTTAAGCGTCTGACTTTTGCTCAGGTCATGATCTCCTGGTTCATAGGTTCGAGCCCTGCATGGGGATCTGTGCTGACATCTCAGAGCCTAAAGCCTGCTTTGCTTGTGTCTCCCTCTCTCTGCACCAACCCCCTCCGCTCGCATTCTGTCTCTCTCTCAAAAATAAATCAATATTTTTCTAATTAAAAAAAGATAAAATCTTTAAAACCAATCATTGGACACTTGGTTTCAGAAGGGTTAGAGATTGGTCATCGGTATGAAAAAAAAAAAACCCATATATTTGGTGTCAGATGCATCACGAGTGAAAAGCAGCACATAATCTGTATCCAGGTGAACTCTTCCCAAAAAACCTCTATTGCAGAGAAGGCTATTAAGCCATCTGGCAGATCAGATGACCTCACAGAGCTCAGCATCAGCCTCCCTGGTCCTGGCACAATGGAGTCATGAACAAAGTGGCCATGGAGGGCTAGGCATGGATGTGCCCCAGCAAAGCTCAGCCAGCTGTGGCACTGGTAACCCTCCCCCACCAACGTTGCACGCTTCCTAGGAAGACCACCCAAATACCTGGTGGCCTGAGAATCACCTTGGACTCCTTCCATCACGAATGGAACGATGACTTCTTCCTGCCTGGAATATTTAAATCCGGGTTGCTATTTGGTTGCCTTGCCTTATCCACTCCTGCCAACAGCCGCATCTATGTACCCGCTGAATGGCCCTATTCACCATCATGTTCACTGTCACACAATATTGCTTCTGATCAAGGAGCTCCGTTTATTAGGAAGTCGGTGGGTGGGTCCGTGCACCCCGTCACCCCTACCCAGCTAGCTTCACAGAACAGAGGTACGGCCTGTTTGGGGCTGGAATACAGCGCCAGGTTGGAGACAACATCCTCCAGGTGGAGGGGGGCTGTCCTACAGAATGGGTAAACACTCTGAACCAGGGGCGCCTCCATGATGCCAGATGACACACACCCAGGAGCCCTAAGGTATCACTTCTCAAGATCACACCCAGTGACTCATTCTTTAAACGTTGGCTTCCTCTTCCTGTCCGGCTGAACTCTGCTGTTTGGGGGAACTTTCTGTTTCCACCAGAGAGGACAACGTAGTGAATTGTGTGAGTAGAGGCCTCTCCTGAACTATTTGGGGGGGACCTCAGGAGCGCCACTGTGGGGTCAGGCAAAGATTGGGGCAGGGAGCAGGAAAGAGCTGCCTCTGCACCGGGGGCCAAGGAGGTGTGTGAGTGGAGCCTGGGGGCCACCCTGGAGGACCTCCAACTGGCACCGTGTCCTGCCTCCTTAGGCAGGGCCTGATGCCAGGCTCACAGAGACCCCTTCCCCTATGCAGACCACAGAAGGACAGAGAGGGTCTGTGCCTACCCCCTCCGCAGGGACACAAAGGCGGGCATGCAAGCTCCACATCCCTCCCCCACCATCCCATGCGCCCCCCCCCCCACTTCTGCCGCGCTCACGGCGTCCAGCGCACCCCCCCCCCGTCCCTCCCACCTCCGTAGGGCACGCAGCCTGCTAGACAGGGCTCCCGGACCCCTCCCGACCACCCCATCCGGTCGCGACTCGCGCGGGCTGGGTCTCAAAGCCTCCTTGGTTGTCCGCCTGGAAGGCACCCAGCGGCAGCAGCGCCCGGTTAGCTCGGAGTCGCGCACCAACCGCAGCCGCCACCCAGGCCCCGCCCAGAGGCAGCCGCGAGCAAGGCCGCGCCAGGGACGACTGCGGAGCGCGGTGAGTGAGCCGGGCCAGTAGGGAGGGTCCCAGGCGTCCCGGGCCCCGCCCCGCCCCTACCCCGGGCGGGCACCCCGACCTTCAGCTCCTCCTTGCTTCTGGACTCTGTGGCTCAGTTTCAGGGCCCCAGAGCCTCCCTGAGAAAGGACCCCGGGCCCCTTCCTTGCGCCGGGCCTCGGGCACACCAGCTCCTCGGACCCCTCCCTTCTTGCGGGAATCATGAATCGGACGCCCCCAGCAGCATCCCTCTCCCTCCCCGCTCCCCCAGCCCCCGGCCCGGTCCTCCTCGAGCTTCCCTGCCCCTCCCTCTCTCCGGGAGCCAGGAATGCAGGCCAAAAATATCTCTCAGCTCCAGACCTGGGAGGCTCGGCTTGCGAGCACATCTGAGCGGATGAAAACCCAGGAGTGTGAGCTTTGATTGTTTTTTGCGTCAGGAATCTGGGCCTCCAGCCTAGGCGTCGTTTGGAACCTGGGAGTCCCGTGCTCCGACTCCCACCGCCCGAGATCCAGACATTTTGCTGTCAACATCCCTTCCCCCCGCCCCCATCGACTGTGAGCTGGGACCCAGGAGTCCCGTCCACCAATGGGCGAGTCCCAGCGTAAATGAGGATTTGGGGACCCAGGAGTCGCCGACCTCAGCCCAGCTCTTAAAGCCTAAGGATCGGCTCTTTCAGGGACCCTGGCCCACAGACCCCATCAAACTGACAGGCCCGGTGCCCCCACCCACCGCGACCCAGATGTCCAAGATTGCATCCGGCCTGGAAGAGCCAGACTGCAGCAGGCGACGAGGGGAGGGGGCCGGAAGGGAAAGGGAGAATTGAGGGAGGTGATACCGGGGTGGGGACCTGGGCTGGGGGCTCCTTCCAAAACAGACGCCAAACAGACGGGTTGCCATGGCAACGGCCTTCCCGGGCCTCCCCTGGAGACTGCGCTAGGGCCGAGTCGGGGAGGGCAGCCCCCAGGAGCCCCCACACCGCCAGCTGTTGTATCTTCCTGTTTTGTCACCACGGCAACAGTGACCTCAGCCCTCCACCCCGCCCCCCCCCCCCCCCCGCACTGGCGGGGCCGGAGAGCCCAGGTCCTTTTTTCCCGGGGAGGGGCGTGGTCTTTTCTCGGCTCCGCCTCAGGGGCGGGCCTGGGATACCCCTGGCTCAGGGAGTCCCTTTCTCAGCGCTGGCCCCGCGCTCGCGCCGGGTCCCCGGCCCCGCCCCCGCCCCGGCCCCGCCCCCGCCCACCAACCCCACCCAGTTAGCAAACGCTTCCAGTCTGCAGCTGTCGCCTCTGTCTCAGCAGCAGCCGCCACAGCCCGAGAGGTGAGGCTGCGGGGACCCCCCCGGCGCGGACGCTGCGGTCAGGATTCCTGGGTGCAGAGGGAGGGAAGGGCTGGGGTTCCGAGTGTCTGAGTGTCCAGAAAGACTGGGTCATGGATCAGGACTCGGATTCTGGAGAGGACAGGGCTTCAGACCTGCACTCACATGTCATCTATCTGAGGGAGGAGGGGCTGGGGGCAGGACTCCTGGTCTGAGGGAGGAGGGGGCTGGGGGCCTGGACTTCTGGGTCTGAGGAAGGAGCGGCTGGGGGTCAGGACTCCAGGGTCTGAGGGAGGAGGGGGCTGAGGGTCTGGACTCCTGGGTCTGAGAGAGGAGGGGGCTGGGGTTCAGGACTTCTGGGTCTGAGAGAGGAGGGGGCTGGGGGTCTGGACTCCTGGGTCTGAGGGAGGAGGGGCCTGGGGCCTGGACACCTGGGTCCAAGGGAGGAGGGGCTGGGGGGTCTGGACTCCTGGGTCTGAGGGAGGAGGGGCTGGGGGCAGGACTCCTGGGTCTGAGGGAAGAGGAGCTGGGTGGGTCTGAGGGAGGAGGGGGCTGGGGGTCTGGACTCCTGGGTCTGAGGGAAGAGGGGCTGGGGGTCTGGACCCCTGGTCTGAGGGAGGAGGAGCTGAGGGGTCTGGACTCCAGGGTCTGAGGGAGGAGGGGCTGGGGGTCTGGACTCCTGGTCTGAGGGAGGAGGAGCTGAGGGGTCTGGACTCCTGGTCTGAGGGAGGAGGGGGCTGGGGGTCTGGACTCCTGGGTCTGAGGGAAGAGGGGCTGGGGGCAGGACTCCTGGGTCTGAGGGAGGAGGGGCTGAGGGCCTGGACTCCTGGGTCTGAGGGAGGAGGGGCTGGGGGTCTGAAATCCTGGGTCTGAGGAAGAGGGATGGGGACTCCTAAGTGCCCTGGTTGAAGGTGGCTAAAATCTAGCAAGAGGAGGTCCTCACGAGAGGAGGCGCTTGGAGCTGGGAGCTTGGGTTTGAGAAAGAGAGGGGTCTTCCCTGCTCCCCACCCCTCCATTCCGAAGACAGAATTCGAACTTCGGGCCAGACAGGCGGTGGGCTGAGGTCCAGCGCCGTGCTCGCAAAGGCGAAGACGAAGCTGGGAAGCTGATGTCCTAGTCTGGGAGAAGCCAAGGCTGAGGCCAGAGGCCTTGGGTTGCTGAGAGTGGAGGCTGGGGGTCAGGGACGCGATTCTGTGCGGGTGATGGGGTGTGGTGTTTGGCGTGGAGGTGGAGAAAGCGTGGGGCGTGGCCGGGGGAGTCCTAAACTGCGCCGAGAAGGCGAAGGGGTGTTTCCTCTCCCTCCGCCTGTCTTCGGAGATGCATTCCTGAGTTCTGACCTCAGGCGGCGGCTGGAGGCGCGGAGGGTGGAGAAGGACCCCCCCTCCCCTCCGGGTGGTCCCTGCACCACCCCCCTCCTTCCTTGGGGCACTTCTGGATTTGTGGCCCGCCCTGTTTCTCCTTCCCCGCTCGGGACCCGGTAGTACCCGCTTTCCAGGGCGCCCAAGCGCAGGCCAGCCCTGACTTCCTCCTAACGGGTTCTCGGAGGGCGTGGCGGGGAGCTGGAGGCGGCGGCCTCCCGCCTAGCACCTCCCAGGTGGCCCCGGAGGCCCAGCCCCCGCAGGGAGACCTGACTTCCGAGGGTCGGTGGGAGGTGTGGCTACTAATCTCTGGACTGGATTCCAACAGTGTGGTTTCCAGCTTCGAGGTTGGGGTGGGGTGGGGGGGTGGGGTTCCCCTAGGCAAACCCGGGGGTCTCTTCTTGGGGTCCAGGCTCCCAGTCCATGCTCTAGGGACCCAGGACTCACATTTTGGAGGCCCCAGAAATTCAGGCTTCGGGCCTCCCTTCCTGGGACCTGGAGTTTGGACTCGCGCCCCACCCCCCTCCCCGGAATCCACAAGTGGGGCGGCGATCCCGGAGGCCGGCGCGGGGCGGAGGTCCCAGCACCGCCCCCTGGTCCCCGGCACATTCCAGATGGCTGGGCTGACTTGAAGCCCTTATAAGGCACGGAGACGCTGCGCCTGGCCAGGCCGCCCGCCCCCGCAGCCACCGCCCAGGGCCCTCCCGCCGGCCGAGCCCGCGACTTTCTTGGGCTGGGGCGAGGTTAAGATCACTCACACCCACGCCGGCCCGCGCGCGGGGCGTGCACTTTCACCGGGTTCCTTCCACTTCGCTTCTGCAGTTTGGGGACTTGGGGACGGGGCAGGGGCGGGGCTTCCCTGGGGTCACCGCCGGGACCTCTCCCGGCCCGAGGCCAAATCCCCGCCCTGGCTGGGAGGGCGCCGAGGCTGCGGAGGCTGGCGGCGCGTTCTGGGCGAGCTGGTCGCCTGGGTCCCGGGAGGGGCGGAGCGGGGGCTGGGTTGGGCGCGGACTCTCCCTCCCTCCCTCCAGTGCTCTGACTGGCCTTTTCCAGGTGTCTGACCTAATCCACCTCCAGAGCCGGATCTTTCTGCGTCTGGGTCCTCCGCAAAGACTGCTGGTGAGTGGGAGCCGGGACGCCCCGTGTCTGAGGGAGGAGGGGCTGGGGGCCCGGCCTCCTTGGGTCTGAGGGCAGAGGGGGCTTCCCGCCCAGACTTTTGTGTCGGAGGGAGGAGCATCTGGGGGCCTGGACTCCTGGGTCCGAGAGAAGGACCTGGGAGCTTGGTTTCCAAGGAACGAGACCCAGACACCTGTGTACCCGAGGGAGAAGTGTGCCCAGGAGCTGGGCTTCTGTGCCCTCGGGGCCTCTCCTAGGGACAGTTAGTTAAGGTTAAAGCCTGTTCTACTGCCTGACCCTGGAAGGAGGAAGTTTTATTTCCCTGTGGCTGAGAGAGGCCTTCGGAACTTTGTAGGGTGGAAGCTGAGAGATTAGAGGTTTTAGGACCTGAGGGAGGATTTGGACACCTGGTCCCCAGTAGGCTGGACCCTCTCTATTCCTGAGGGTCTGTAGGACAAGGAGACAGAAGGTTCTGGAGGGACAGAAGAAGGAAGTGGATTTCCCAAACCACAGGTGTCTGGTGTGCCCAAGGCTGAGGGCCCAGAGTCCTGGGGTCTGAAGCTGTGTAACAGGACGTGAGAGGCCTGGAGGTTTCCGTGGAAGGGGCTGGGTCTCGGAGAGCCAAGCTTCTTGCGCGCCCTGGGGAATTTGGAGGTTGGACTCCACGTGCGGGAGGGGCCGAGGCAGGCGGAAGCTCGGCGTCCCTGGGTGAAGTACTCCACACCCAAATCCCAGGTGGGATTCAGACTGAGGGCCCAGACTCTTGATCTCCGAGGTGAGAGGGCGTGCGTGCTGTGGAGAGCTCAGGTCCAGTTCCAGAGACAGGTCGGGGGAGCAGAGGCTCTGATCACCTGTGATCACCTGTGATCACCTGTGAGTCCCAGAGAACGTTCTCACCCAGGGAGGCTGGAAATGCCTGCAGGGTGATAGAAGGAAGGTGGGCAGTGGAGCCCTGGGTACCCAGAGGGAGAAGGTGGAGCCCAATGAAGAGGTCAGAACCTCTTGTTCTGACGTGCGGTCGGGGAGGTTTTTGAGTGCCTGGGAGGCTGAGTCCCTGGGGGAAGGAGGGCAGTTTTGAGAGTCTGGGGTGGTTTCACGGAAGTTGGGTTGCAGAGAGAGGGAAGCAGAGACAGCGGCCCAGACTCCTGGGTTCTGCCACAGGACGTGGGAAACCCCAGTCAGGACGGAGGAGGGGGCTGGCACTTGGGTGACCAACTCAGCCCCTTAGGCCTGCCGCGTCTCCCCCCTCCACCAGCTTGAGTCCTTTGTCCCCAGGGGTGGAAGGGCTGAGGGCCTGGGTTCCCACATCTGGAACCTTCTTAGGACTCTTCCTTTGCCCTCTTCCCAGCCATGCCGGTGACCGTGACCCGCACGACCGTCACCACCACCATGTCGTCCTCCTCAGGCCTGGGCTCCCCAACCATCGTGGGGTCCCCTAGGGCGCTGACCCAGCCCCTGGGCCTCCTCCGCCTGCTGCAGCTGGTGTCCACCTGCGTGGCCTTCTCACTGGTGGCCAGTGTGGGTGCTTGGACGGGGTCCATGGGTAACTGGTCCATGTTCACGTGGTGCTTCTGCTTCTCCGTGACCCTCATCATCCTCATAGTCGAGTTGGGCGGGCTCCAGGCCCGCTTCCCCCTGTCCTGGCGAAACTTCCCCATCACCTACGCCTGCTACGCCGCCCTCTTCTGCCTGTCGGCCTCCATCATCTACCCCACCACCTACGTCCAGTTCTTGTCTCACGGCCGCTCCCGGGACCACGCCATCGCCGCCACCGCCTTCTCCTGCATCGCCTGCGTGGCTTATGCCACCGAAGTGGCCTGGACCCGGGCCCGGCCCGGGGAGATCACCGGATACATGGCCACCGTGCCAGGCCTGCTCAAGGTGCTGGAGACCTTCGTGGCCTGTGTCATCTTTGCCTTCATCAGCAGCCCGTACCTGTACCAGCACCAGCCGGCGCTGGAGTGGTGCGTGGCCGTGTACTCGATCTGCTTCATCCTGGCGGCCGTGGCCATCCTGCTGAACCTGGGTGACTGCACCAACGTGCTGCCCATCTCCTTCCCCAGCTTCCTGTCCGGGCTGGCCCTGCTGTCGGTCCTCCTGTATGCCACTGCCCTGGTTCTCTGGCCGCTCTACCAGTTCGACGAGAAGTACGGCGGCCAACCGCGGCGCTCAAGGGATGTGAACTGCGGCAACAAGCACACCTTCTACGTGTGCACCTGGGACCGCCGGCTGGCCGTGGCCATCCTGACGGCCATCAACCTGCTGGCTTACGTGGCTGACCTCGTGTACTCGGCCCGCCTGGTTTTTGTTCGGGTGTGAGGCTCCGGCCGGGGGCTCTTGACTCCCCCCTTGTGCCCGGGTTCTCATTTCCTCTTCCGGGCTCCCTCTCTTCCACCTTTCTCCTGTCCTTCCCAATTCCCCTTGCTCTTTTCCGTTTCTTTCGCTTCTGGGCTCCTCTCTCCTTCCCTTCCTGTTTTGTTTGGTTGCCCGTATCCTGTTTGGCCCATTTGCCCTTCTGTTTTCAGGGTCTTCTTTTCCGACCTGTTCTGCCTCTCCCGACTCTTTTCTGGTCCTCTCATTTTCTCATCTGCCTGTGTCTTAGCCACCCCTTCCCGTTTTCTTTCTTCCAATTTCCTTGGGAGCTCCAAGACTTCTTTCTTCTCTACCCCCACCTCCAAAGGTGCTGAGCTCCACCTGTTCCCACACCTCTCTCTGCAGCTGTTAATACCCCTGGCCTCCCCGAGGGGCCTCATTGCCAAAGCATGCCTGCCCGCCCTGGCTGTGCCTTGTTGGTGTGTACGTGTGTGTTTGGGGGGGGGGGAGGGTAGCTAGGGATTGGGCTCCCTTTCTCCCAGGGGAGGGGGGTGTACCATACAGGTCCCCTTTAAGTTAAAGAAAAAAAAATCTCTGGAGGCCAAAGATTTTCCAATGGGTATGACGCTTAACCCACAGACAGACCCCGGGTCCCTGGGTCCTGCTCGGCACCCAGCCTCGCCTGAGACTGCCTCCAGAATTTTTGCCAGGCTTACTAAGAATCCACTGCCTAGAGGCCATCTTAAAGGAAGTCAAGGGTGAACGTTTTCCAGCCCGACTGCTCTCTGCGTTATCGAAAACCCGTCCGAAGTATTTGTGAGGGGCAGCGATGTGGCCCTCCAGCCTTAGTGTTAAAAATAGCCCGTCCTGCCTTTGCTGGGAGAAAAAAAATGGCCACTGCCTGCCTTAACGGCAATGCTAGCCTGGGTTTGTTTTTTTTCTTTTCCGCTTCCTGGTTATGGGGGCAAAACTTACACTGAGTGGCCCTATTCTAAAAGGGGAAGTTGCTTTTCAATTTCTTTTTCTTGAGGGGGGGGCGGGGTTGCTGTTGCCTTAGAGGGATTGCATTACTTGGAGTGTGGTGCACACACACATACACACACACACAGGTGTGTTTCTGTGTGTTAGTCGCTTCCTGTAGCTGCTTCCTTGCTTCTCTGGGACTCACATGCATAACGTCATATATATAAATGTATAAATATATATTTTATTTTTTTTTTAATTCCCTGGAGCTTCTGGTCCCCATGGGTCCCTTCTGTCAACCACAGAGGGAAGACTTGTCCGTTGCCCTATTCCCACATCCATAATTTTTTTTTTTACATCAATATAAAGATAAAAGAAAAAAATTGTGCTTGCTTTATTACTGGGGAGGGCTCCAGGAGAGAGGGCAAGGACTAGATCCTTAGGACTGGTGGGAAAAGGGGACAACTTTAATGTTTGTTCTTTTTGTTTTGTTTTGTTTTGAGAGAGAGTGGGGGGGGGGAGCAGGAGAAAGGCAGAAAGAGAGGAAGGCACGGAGTCCAAAGTGGGCTCCAGGCTCCGAGCCGTCAGCACAGAGCCCGACGTGGGCCTCAAACCCACAAACCGTGAGATCATGACCTGAGCTTAACCGACTGAGCCACCCAGGCACCCCAGAAGGGGACAACTTTATCTTTTGAATCTCCCAATTTACTCTCTCCAACCAGAACTAGTTAGGATCGAAACGGACAAGACTTATCCTTCCTCAGAGTCCAGGAGCACCTCAGAAATAGTGTCTCCATCTGAGTGCAATGTTTCTTCCAAAATCAACTCTTCAGGTTTCCAATCTCAGGAACAGGCTCTCACGGCTGAGAATCCAGGCACTGGTTCTTCCCCGACTTCCGTCAGTGGCTCACCAGACACTGTCTGTCCTTCCTTCAACTGTCCCCTTCTCCAGGCTCCCGACCTAGCTCAGGTATTTTGTTTCTCCTGAACTGGCATCTCAGCCTCCCCCTTGACTAGCCCACCCCTAGCCCACCTTGGCCCCAGAGGGATGCTTCTAGCATCCAGGCCTGATACTGCCCTCCCCTGCTCAAATCCTTCCACATCCTACTATCCACTGCCTACAGGTAATACCAAAGCGCCAGTCTGGGCCTTCGGGATCTGACTCTGCCTGCGTTCCCATCATCAGCTCCTTCTTTCCCTTAGTTCTAAGCTCCCTGACAACCGGTCCACAGAAGACCTCGATAAAGAGCAAACGAATTACTCCTACAATGATTCTGTCCCACAGAAATTCCTGTTGTCGGATTCTCCAGCCGGAGGAGAACCGCAAATATATAAACAGAAGTCTGCAAAAATCCCAGGATCATGCAACCTATTTTATGCACTTGGACCCCAGCAAAAGCAACTGGGGAGAGCTATCTCAAAGGAGGGAGGGAGGGGGTCCCCCCGCCCCGGAAGGGCGGGAAGGGCTAATTGGAACAGACGCACCGATTTCCAGCGAGGAGAAGCCTCCTTTTGACCTGTGCAGTGTGCACCCCAGAATTCCGACCTACACCGATGCCTGCCTCCTGCAAGGGCGTCTCGCCCCCTCCCCACCCCATCCCATGCTTGAACCCACTCTGGAAGGCACCAGAGAGAGCAGCTCCAGACCCCGGGGGTGGTGTGCTGGTGATGAAGGAAAGCTGCCAAGCAGACCAAGGTGGGATTCTCAGGTCAGCTTCCAGGACCACTCCCACCCCTACACTTGCCCTTGGGCAGGGCGCACGCCTGGAGGTGGCTGGCAAGGCCAGAACGCCCCATATCTGGGGGGGGGGAGGTTTAGGAGGAGAGTCGGATTCCCTCACCTCCTCTTCGGCTTCGGGAAGCCCGACCCGAACCCCCAAAATTCCCAGAGAAGGTGTGGTGGGCTCCCCGGGTCCCCGCCCGTGGCGCCCCGCCCCCTATTGCGGGGCACGCCGGGAAACGAAGTTCTCGGCCTCGTCGCCGCAACAGGCGGTCCGCAGGCTCAGACTACAGGTCCCAGGATGCACTGCACTCCGCAGCCCGAGGAGGGCCGTGGTTGCCCTTGGCAACAGAGCGGGTCTCCGGGAGCCGGGACCCGGACGCGCACGGGAGTTGGGGGTAGGGGTGGGGGTGGCGGGGCCGGAGCGCGACCTGAGCGAGGCAAAGACGCGGGCAGAGCGACGGACGGGAGACAGGAGGAGACGGACAGAGCGGCACAGGGTTTTCCAGAGCCAGAGAGGGGGAGAGACGTGGAGGGAGGGGGAGACCCCCAGAGACGAAGAGAGAGGTTCATAGCCAGAGAGGGTGAGAAAGGTGGGGGGCGCTTGGGGGGGGGGGAGAAGGAGAGAGACAAATGAACTCATTCAGAGAGAGACCCCCAGCGACAGAGGGTGGGACTGACAGCCCAAGAGTGGGTCAGAGAGGTTTGCAGAGACAGAGACAAAAGTACTTACAGAGACAGGGACACAGTGGGAGAGCGGGAGAGACAGCAAGGACTGAAGGGGTGGGGGAGACAGAGATTGACTCCCAAAAGAGAAAGACGCAGAGGGAGGGAGACACAGAGGCCCACAGAATCACAGATCGAGTCCCCGATTGAGAGAGAGAGAGAGAGAGAGAGAGAGAGCCAGAAAGACATACAGAGTCAGGAAGAGGGAGAGCTTCTGGGAGAGAGAGAAGCAGGAATTTAGGAGACCTGCAGGGAGAGGCCGAGGGACACTGATTCACAGTGAGACGGACACCTCTGAGAAAGAGAGAGACCCCGAGACCCAGCGAGGGTCACAGGATGAGCGACAGGCATAAAGGAGACGCGCAGCAGAGACAGAGAGACCAAGAACAAGAGATCGGTCCAGAGGGAGACGTAGACCCAGGCCGGGAGACAGAAATCAAGGCCTGAGCAGCAGACGAGAAAGTGAGACACCAGGCCTCCCCGTTCAGCACTGGGTCCCCAGCACTGACGGCAAAGTTCGTGTCAGGAAGCCCAGTGACACAGTCAGAAACCCCGAGATCCGGGTGGCGTCTCATAGGGCTAACCGGGCCCACCGAGGCCCCCCGGGTGGGGAGGAGGACCCGGCCAGGCAACAGGAGGAGGGGGTGGGGGGCGGGGAGGGCGCCTCTCAGAGGATGCCCCCCTCCCTCCAGCCAGCCCCCGGAGCGGGTGTGCGCACGTGTGTTGGGAGCGGGAGGGCATTTGTCCCGAGCCTCCGGCAGTGGGGTGGGGGGGGGGTGGGGGGCGGAGGGACGCCTTTAAGCTGAAACCCCGCCCCTCGGTCGTCATGGCAACGCCTCCCCCCAGCCGGGGCTCCCACATTTCAGCAGGTGCTTGAGCTTGGAGCTCCCGCCGCCGCCGCCGCCCTTGCCTCGGGCTCCTCGGCGCCCCTGCCCTCGGCTCTCCGCCCTGCCCGCCCGCTCCCCCTGGCGGAGCGGGCGCGCCCCGGGGTGCCGCTCCCTGCCCTGCGCTCCGCGCCTGGAGGTGCCTCGCCCCTCTCCTTCCCTCCTCGCAGTCTCCCCGTGGCTCAGTGCTCTCCCGAGTCTCCGGCTCCTCGCCCTTCTACCTGTTTCCCCTGCAAGGCGGGATCCTGGTCCCTGCTACGTTCCTGGGGCCATGGCAGGCCTGGGCCCCGGCGGAGGCGATTCAGAGGGGGGACCCCGACCCCTGTTTTGCAGAAAGGGGGCTCTGAGGCAGAAGGTGGTCCACGAAGTCAAGAGCCACAAGTTCACCGCCCGCTTCTTCAAGCAGCCAACCTTCTGCAGCCACTGCACCGACTTCATCTGGTGAGGGAAGGGGCTGGGGGCTTGAGGGAGGAGGCAACGAGGGATAGAGACTCCTGTCACCCCAGACCCGGAGTGCTCGGGAAGGAGAGGGCTGCAACCCTGGCTCCTGGTCCTAGGGGAGGAGGGAGCTGGGGCCCCGGGCCCCTGGGTCTGAGGGAGGAGGGGCTGGGGACCCCGACCCCTGGGTCTGAGGGAGGAGGGGCTGGGGACCCCGACCCCTGGGTCTGAGGGAGGAGGGGCTGGGGACCCCGACCCCTGGGTCTGAGGGAGGAGGGGCTGGGTACTCGGACCCCAGGGTCTGACTGAGGAGGGGCTGGGGACCCCGACCCCAGGGTCTGACTGAGGAGGGGCTGGGGCCCCGGATTCCTGGTTCTGAGGGAGGAGGAGCTGGAGGCCTGGGCTCCTGGGTCTGAGAGAAGAAGGACTGGGGGCCTGGGTTCCTGGGTCTGAGAGAAGAAAGGCTGGGGGTCAGAATTTCTGGGTTCTAGTAAACGAGGCAGCTGGGGCTCGACTCCGGGGTCTTGCTACAGGAGGGAGTCAGACGCAGTGTGGCCGGCAGAGGTGGGAGGCCCAGGTACCCTTATCTGCACTGACCTCTGATCCTTGATCTTGCAGGGGCATTGGGAAACAGGGCCTGCAATGTCAAGGTAAGAGCTGGGGATTCGGACTCCTGGGACCCTCAGGAGGGTGGAGGCTGGGGACCCACGGCCCGGGAGGCTTGACACACGTGTTCTTTGGTCCCCAGAGAGGCGCGGGGGAGCCCGGGGCGGGGGGTGTGGCAAAGACACAGCCTGCGGTGGGGAGGGAGCTCTGACGGCGGGGCCACCGCGGAGGTGGTGCCGGGGGCCCCTCCCTCGGCCAGCTCCAGGTGGGGACAGATATTTGGAGAATCTGTTGCCATGGGAACAGAGAGATTTGGAAAAGGGGAGCTGAAAGGGGGGGCTGGAGATGCGAAGTCAGAGCCCCCCCCCCCCTTCAAGCTGCTGTCGCCATGACAACACCAACAGTCCTAGGCAGGGGCAGGCCCGGGCGGGGTCACCAATGGGCGGGTGGGGGCCGGGCGGGGCTGGCAGTTCTGGGGGGCGGGAGAGGGGGGCGAGTCCTAAAGCACCAGCTGCCACTGCTGAGAACAGAGTGAGTCAGGGAGGGGGAGGCCTGCAATGGCGCCCCCAGACTCACTTCTGCCCAAGTTGCTGCTCTCTCCGTTCTATCAGAGGACATCTCTCTGTTTCTCCCTCCTCCTTGGCCTGCCTCTTTTCTTGCTTTCTTGTCTCTGTCGACGGGATCCTATTTTCTCTGTGTCCCTGTCTCTCTGTCGTCCTCACTCCGTCTCTGCATCTCTGTGTCTCCCTTTGGCTGTGTGTAGGCACTGGGTTCTCTCTGCTCTGTGATTCTCTCTTGCCTGTTTCGGGGTCCATCTCTTGAATTTCTGTCTCCTGGTTTTTCTCCCCCATTCCATGCTGGGGTCTCTCCTTTGATTTGCTCTCTATTGAACTCTATTTTGGGGCCCCCCTCTCTGGTTTTCTTTCTGTTGGAGTCTCCTTCTCTCTGATTTTCTGTCCATTAGGCTCACTCTCTGTCTCTGTGTCTCTATGATTCTCACCTTCAGTTTGCAGCTTTGTGGTTCATCGACGATGCCACGAATTTGTGACCTTCGAGTGTCCAGGCGCTGGGAAGGGCCCCCAGACGGATGTGAGTGCCCGGACACCTGATTCTTCCTCCTTGGGCCGCACCCCCGCCCTCACCCCCTCGGCGTCCGTCCCAATTTCTCCTGCTATTTTTAAGGCTGGGAGGGGAGGGGGGCTGGAGAGATAGGGGGAGCTAGTCTGGCCCAGATTCCCTGCCCTTGGCCTGGAAAGGGGAAATGAGAGGGGCTGAGACAAGCTGGGGACATAGGTGGGGGACAGAGAGGAGGCAGGTGTGAGGGGACCAAAGACCAACATTGGAGAGGGTGGGCTGTCATCCAGGGGTCAAGAGATTTAAAAAAACAGAGAGTTGAGGGACAGACAACTATTGATGCAGATACAGATAAGACAGAATCACAGAAATGCAGAAAAAGATAATGATAGAGACCCAGACAGAGAGACTGAGACAGACAGACAGACAGAGGATTGGAACAGAGACAGCAACGCAGGCGGAAGGAAAAGGCGAGCCACAGGGACTGAGAGAGACAGACAGAGACAAGAAACTCAGAGAGACAGGGCTGCAGATACCCAGAGAGAGAAGCTAGAATAGAAAATGGTAGATATGGAGAATCGCTTAGAAGTTGCCAAGAGGGAGGCCCAGGGAGACCCTGCAATGCACATTCACACACATGTGCAAGTACAGATCCCTCATGCGCACACACGCACACATGTGCATTTATTTTTTAATTTTTTTTCATGTTTATTTATTTTGAAAGAGAGAGAGAACACATGCACATGTGAGGAAAGGAGGGGAAGAGAGAGAGGGGGAGAGAGAATCCCAAGCAGGCCTGCACTCTTAGTGCAGAGCCCGACGTGAGGCCCTGAACCCATGAACTGAGACCATAACCTGAGCCGAAATCAAGAGTCAGACCTTAACCTAACCAACTGAGCCATCCCGGAGCCCCGGATTGATTTAAATTTAAATAGCCACTTGTGGTTAGTGGCTATTGGGTGGGACAGCATTAATCTAGACATACCCAAGCTTGTGTTTTTTGGTTTTTAGTTTTTTTTTTTTTGTTTTTAAATTTTTTTTTTCAACGTTTATTTATTTTTGGGACAGAGAGAGACAGAGCATGAACGGGGGAGGGGCAGAGAGAGAGGGAGACACAGAATCAGAAACAGGCTCCAGGCTCTGAGCCATCAGCCCAGAGCCCGACGCGGGGCTCGAACTCACGGACCGCGAGATCGTGACCTGGCTGAAGTCGGACGCTTAACCGACTGCGCCACCCAGGCGCCCCAGTTTTTGTTTGTTTTTAATGCTCATTTATTTTTGAGAGAGACAGAGAAAACGAGTGGGGGAGGGACAGAGAGAGGGAGAGAGAGAATCCAAAGCAGGCTCCAGATTCTGAGCTGTCAGCACAGAGCCCAACATGGGGCTCAAACCCACAAACCTGGAGATCATGACCAAGATCATGACCTGAACAGAAGTCAGGTACTCACCTGACTGAGCCACCCAGGCACCGTCCCCCACCTCCCCAGGCTTGTTTTGATAGTTCAACGAAGCCGAGTGACTTCAGAGTCTAGCCCAGCTTTTGACAGAGGGGTGGAGATAGTTTTATGATTAGCAGAAGGAGAAGGAGACGGAATGAAAAATGGAGATAGAGAAAGGGAGAGAGAGATCTACGGAAGTCCATGGGACATTTTGCCAGCTGGTTAGGTGAAGAAAATTGAAGTTTGCATAGAGAATGTGATTTTACAGAACATATATTGAGCACCCCTTCAGTTCCTCATCTATAGAAGGGGTTGATGATCGTGCCTGCCTTACAGGATTGCTTTGAGGACTAAATGAGTCGAGTATTTGGGACGGTACCTGATATATGACAAGAGACAATATATCCGTTATCATCCTTGTAGAATTACGACTATTTCCCATGAAGAAATAGAGGCAAAAACTGAGGAGGGGTCTTCCTCTATATCACTCCAGCTTTTTTTCCCTTCTTCTTCTTAATGCTTTTGATCTTGTTGTAAGTAACGTGGATCAAGGGCTAAGGAAATGGTGAAGGCTTGGCAAGCATGATTTCCTTTAGACCCCTTTCAGGGAGGCCTCATGGACCCATCTTATAGGGAGGATGGCTGGGTCTCTGCAAAGCGGCGGTGGCGGGGGGGTGGGGAGCCACAGAGCTGGATGGTGGGCAGAGTCAAAATGTGGACGCTAATCTAATTGGAGCTGTGGTCCTGTCTCCTTTTTAGTAGTGATTTCACCTTGAGAATAATAAGGGCTTCTCTCTGTGGAGTGGTGGAGCCTGTGTGTCCCTGTCCGGTGTCCTGCTGAGGGCTGTTATGTTGACCATCACTTAGTGCAGCTGAGTTAGGGTCAGCTGAAGATCTTTAGAGGCCGGGAGCATTGAAAGAGATCACCGCACCTGAGTGTCATTCAAATTAGAGTCCCCACTAAGCTGCAAAGTAGGGGACACCTGAGTGGCTCAGTCAGTTGCGCATCTGACTCCTGATCTCGGCTCAGGTCATGATCTCACAGTTTGCAAGTTCGAGCCCCACGTTAGCCTCTGTACTGACAGTGTGGTGCCTGCTTGGGATTCTCTCTCTCCCCTCTCCTCTGCCCCTGCCCTGCTTGCACACTCTCTCTTAAATAAACTTAAAAAAAACCCTGTAAAATAAAAGCCCGAGAATATCCTGAATTTTCACCTCGGATAACTCTTATTTTTTTATTTATTTTTAAGAGAGAGAGAGAGAGAGAGAGAGAGAGAGAGAGAGAGAGGTGAGCAGGGGAGGGGCAGAGAGAGAGGGAGACACAGAATCTGAAGCAGGCTCCAGGCTCTGAGCTGTCAGCACAGAGCCCGACGCGGGGCTCAAACCCATGAGCCATGAGATCATGTCCTGAGCCGAAATCAGATGCTTAACCGACCTAGCCGCCGAGGTGCCCCATCACCTATGATAACTTTTGCAATGCATTCCTAGAAAAAGACAAATACCAACTTATTTAACACTCAGACATGGCCAGGGGTGGGGAAGGAATGTCTTACTGGTGTCCTAAATTCATGCTTAATTGCACTCTGGACATTTAGCATTGCTTCAAGATTTAGATTATTTCCACTGGGTAGAGGAGGACACTGAGGCTCAAAATTGGGCACTAACTTGCCCCAAATCACACAGCTGGTAAATGGCCTCGCCCTTATTTAAACCCAGGGCTATGTGAGGACCACAATAAAATCACTAATAGTAACCACAGCAGTAAGAATAACCGTACTTAGCACATTTAACATGCCAGGCCCTGCTATGCAGTTTACATTTAATCTTTCTTCTTTTTTAATCATTATTATTATTTTAATTTTTAAAGTTTTATTTATCAAAGAGGGAGGGAGAATGAGTGGGGGAGGAGCAGAGGAGAGAGGGAGACAGAGGATCCCAAAAGGGTCCCATGGTAACAGCAGAGAGCCTAACAAGGTGCTTGAACGCACGAACTGTGAGATCACAACCTGAGACAAGTCAGATGCTTCACTGACTGAGCCACCCAGGAGCCCCCAAATTTATTATTTTTTAAAGTAATCTCTACACCCAATGTGGGACCCAGACTTGCAACCCCCGAGATCAAGAGTCACATGTCTACCGACCCAGCCAGGCAGGCACCCCGACACTTGGTCTTTCATTAACTGAGGGGTCCTTTTAATGCAGAGGTTCTATTTCCCATTTCACAAGGGGCTCAGAGAAGGCAGATCAAGAGTGGGCAGACATTGACAGAGGCTGACAGTGAGGGATCTGGCGTTCATTGTGGCCCACAAGTGCTCGAAAATAGCTTTGGGGGGGGGTGGAGCATAGGGACTATGGGAAGATAGGAGCCGCCACCACCTTCAGGTTCTGTTCAAATCCCACCTTGTTAGCGAAGCCCACCCTGATCACTCTATGCAAATTTAAACGCCCCCACCCCTGGCTGACCCTTGCCTGCTTCGTTTTTCTCCAGAGCACCTGTTACCATGCATCATACTCTTTCATTTATTCACAGTGTTTATTTTCTGTCTCCCTTCCCTAGAGTGGACAGCAGTTTTTGTTTCTTTGTTCACGGCTGGTCCTGGCACCAAGAACAGTGCCTGGCACACAGCAGGCACTCAATAAATACTGTAGCGTGAATGAGTGAGGAGGAGCAGGACTGGGAGAGCAAGGCGGAAGGAGGAAGCGTTCAAAGGGCTTCTCTCTCTCTCTCTCTGTCCTTACCCCCTCTGATGTCTCCCCTCGGCCCCCAGGACCCCCGGAACAAGCACAAGTTCCGTCTGCACAGCTACAGCAGCCCCACCTTCTGCGACCACTGTGGCTCCCTTCTTTATGGGCTGGTGCACCAGGGCATGAAATGCTCCTGTGAGTAGTCCACGCTTGCTGCTCCTGGCCGAACCTAGCGCTCCGGGGGGGGGGGGGGGGTCAAAGCACAGTGTCTGGGTTCCGGGTAGGGCCGGGGGACGGAGTCTGGAGTTGGGGGGCGGCCAGAAGTGCCACCTCCCGTTTTGTCCCCCCCTCCCCTCCCCCAGGCTGCGAAATGAACGTGCACCGCCGCTGTGTGCGCAGCGTGCCCTCTCTGTGCGGGGTGGACCACACGGAGCGCCGAGGGCGCCTGCAGCTGGAGATCCGAGCACCCACGGCGGATGAGATCCACGTCACAGGTGAGGCCCCGCCCCTCTGTCCGGTCCCTCCCCTTCTACCCCCGCCAGAAGGGCAGGGTGCACCTGAGCGGCCCACCCAGCCGAACCGGAAGGTCCCGCCCACAATCCTGACCCCCCGTCTGTAAAGGCTGAGCGCCACCCAGCCACGCCCCTTCCAACCTGTAGCCTGGACTCTAGCCTTGACTTGTGACTTTCAGGGCCATTTTTTTAAATTAATTAATTAATTTTATTTTATTTTTAAATTTTTTTAATGTTTATTTTTGAGAGAGAGAGACAGAGCATGAGCGGAGGGGGAGGGGAAGAGAGAGAGGGAGACACAGAACCTGAAGCAGGCTCCAGGCTCTGAGCTGTCAGCACAGGGCCCTACACGGGGCTCAAATTCACCAACTGTGAGATCATGACCTGACCCAAAATCGGATGTCCAACGGACTGAGCCACCCAGGTGCCCCTTTTAAAAATTTTTTTAAATGTTTATTTTTGAGAGACAGAGAGAGAGAGAGAAAGGGCAAGCGGGGGAGAGACAGAGAGAGGGAGACACAGAATCCGAAGCAGGCTCCAGGCTCTGAGCTGTCAGCACAGAGCCCGATGTGAGGCTCGAACCCACAAACCCCATGATCATGACCCGAGCGGAAGTTGGATGCTTAACCAACTGAGCCACCCAGGTGCCCCTTTCAGGGCCTCTTAATGGCCATTTTAGATCAAAGTCCTTGGGAGTGGGGATGAGGGAAAACCTGGTTCCGAGGGAGGCTTGGGATTACTATGGGTGATGTGGCCAGGGTCCTCACTCTGGGGTCCTAAGGGAGGAGGGGGCTTTGGGTCCGATTTCTGGGTCCCTGGCTGGGGAAAGGGCTTTATGCCTCATCTTCTGGATACCTGGGTCAGGAGAAAGGCTGAGCGCTTGGATTTGGGATTGCCACTGGGGAAAACTCCGGGGCCTCTTCCTGGATCTCTAACCCAGCCTACACCCCTTCACTTCCTCTCTCAGTTGGCGAGGCCCGTAACCTTATCCCAATGGACCCTAATGGTCTGTCTGACCCCTACGTGAAGCTGAAGCTCATCCCAGACCCTCGGAACTTGACAAAGCAAAAGACCCGGACCGTGAAAGCCACGCTAAACCCTGTGTGGAACGAGACCTTTGTGTTGTGAGCTTCGGGTGCAGGGGATGCTGTGATGACTGACAGAGAATGATCGGAGGGTCCTGGTGGCCCACAAGACCCCAGAGAGCAAAGTGTGGGAGGTGTTAGGATAGGGGGATCCCAAAAAAAGGCGGTGGGAGAGGGAAGAGAGTGGCTGAGGGAGAGGGCTGGAGTTAGAGAAGCAGAGAGACAGATATCTGTGCATTTAATCTCCATCAAAGCCCGCTACTTTAGAGTGAAACAGAGATCGGAGGGGTGGGGGGGATGCTCAGAAGAAGGCACAAACCCAAAGAGACAGAATGGGGAGTGGGTGTGAGCAGGGGAGGGTGGCAGGAATAGAAAGGGAAGCCAATCAACAGAAAGACAGAAGGACAGAGACCTAGAGGAAGGAGGGGGGCACGGAGACTCAGGAGAGAGATCTGGAGAGAAAAGACAGGACACAGGGATGGGAAGGAGCCAAGAATGTGGGAGGACCGGAGAGAGACTGAGAGCTGTCTACATGTACTCAAGGTCCTGATATTGGGGGAGACCCCCTTCGTGGAGGATCAGAGACGACAGGACACTTTAGAGAGCAGGAACAGACCCCAGCTCGCCCCAGAAGGGCTTGCCTGCTCCACCAGCACCAGGGATGGGGAGCAGAGGCAGCAGGGAGCTGGACCCTCACTCCGCCACCCCCTTCCCGCAGCAACCTGAAGCCAGGAGACGTGGAGCGCAGGCTTAGCGTGGAGGTGTGGGACTGGGACCGGACTTCCCGCAACGATTTCATGGGCGCCATGTCCTTCGGGGTCTCGGAGCTGCTCAAGGCGCCGGTGGACGGCTGGTGAGGGCAGGGCGGGGGCGGAGGCTGTGCCTTGGCCTGTCCATCTCTGTGTACAGTCTGTCTCCTCGGGCCACCCTCATTCTGCCTCCCTGCACTTCTCCCTCCCTTGTCCCCGTCCCTCTCCCCTCCTCCTCCCTTCCTGTGTCCCCCACTCCGTGTCTCTCTCCCCTATCCCACTCTGTCCATCTCCGTGTCTTTCTCCCTGTGTCTCTTCCCCCCGTCTGATACCTCTGCCTCTCCCGCGGGTGCCCCCCTTCTGCCCGACTCCTGCCCCACTCTGGTCTCCTTCTGTATGTCAGGTACAAGTTACTGAACCAGGAGGAGGGCGAATATTACAATGTGCCAGTGGCTGATGCTGACAACTGCAGCCTCCTCCAGAAGTTTGAGGTACTCAGGCCCCACTTCTCCCAGGGGGAGCCCAGCCCTGCCGCCCACAGTTCAGAGCTGCCCCCTCCCTGCACCCACTGGTTGCCCACTGGTCCTGGGACTACAATTCCCAGAAGACCCTGGCGCTCCCTTCCCCCTGCTTTTCTAGGGGACTCCTGCCCCAGGGTATGATGGGAATTAGAGTTCCTATCCATCCCCTTGGCTTGGGGGGTTGGAGTCCCCACCCCCTGCTCTAGGGCATCCTCCTACCTCTCTCTGGGCTCTGACTCTGGCTTTCTCCTCCACCCCCTCTCCCCGCAGGCCTGTAACTACCCCCTGGAACTGTACGAGGTGCGTGGAGCTCAGGCCTGGAATGGAGACATTTTCATCCCTTGTGGTCTATGTCTGTCTCGCCATGTCTTCTCCCTCCCCTGGTATCAGTTTTCACGCCCACACACACGGGATGAGCACAGGTTTGGAGGTGGTCTTGTGCTTGTTGAGTGAACCTAGCATTCCAGAGGTGAATCTGACCCTTAACCAAGTCCCCAAGGTGGAGACACAGTCACAGATACTTAAATTCCAGGATGATGTAGTGCATTAGAGGTAGAGCACCCCCCCCTCCCGCAGGAGCCTGGAGGAGACACTCACCCAGCCTGGGGGGAAGGTGCTGGGGGAGGGTGAATCCCTGAGGAGGTGACTGCTGAACTGAACTTTGAGTTTTTCTATTTCTCACTGTGGCCTTTCTCTCCTCCATTCATTTTCTCACTCTCTCAACACCTATTCCCTGTTAGCCAAACCCTGTTCTGGGCATAGAATCAGTCCATTCCCTGGGGAGCTCCGATTTCAAAGTAGGAGAAGGTGACAGATGGAGACATTCTCCTGGAAGGAAGATGTTTGGTAATAGAGGTAGTAGCCTCAGGCACTAGGGAGAATTGGAAGCACCTGGCTCAGCCTGGGAGCACCAGAGAAAGCTTCCTAGGGAGGGGAGCCCCAGAGGAAGTGCAAGGAGAGGGAGACCATATTTCCAGGCTGAAGGCTAGAAATCCTTCCAGGCAGCAGGAAGAGCAGGCCTGTGGTGGGAGCGGGTGAGGCGTGTCTGTAGCACCACGAGGACAGTGGGGCTGAAGGGGGGAGAGAGTGGGAAGAAGTAGGACATTAAGGCAGAGAGGGAAGGAGGGTGCCTTGTCCTTCACTGGAAGGATTTTATCTTAAACCGGTGGGCCGTGGGAGCATCGAAGGTGGCCTAGGATGGTTTAGGTCAGAACAAGACAAATGCTGTTTGTAGAGAATAGATGGTGGAGGCAAAGGGGGGAAGAGGGAGGAGGCTCTGTGGAGACTCAGGTGGGAGGAGCGGTAAAGGTGTTCAGGTGCTGGGTGATGCTGAAGATGCAAAAAGGGGGGAGACACAGTCTCTGGCTTTAATGGATTTTGATTTCTGGCTCTGCTGCTTATTTGCTGTGTGACTTTGGGCAAGTTATTTAGTGTCTCTGTGCCAACTTTCTCTTCTCTAAAATGGCACATGGTGGTGATAACAGGGTTATCTAACAGCATAGAGTGATCTGTCTGAGTGTTAGTTAAATGATAAACTCTCCAGGTTATGGAAAATCAGCACAAGTTCTAAAGCCAAGGAGGGGGGCAGAGACAGTTTTCCCTTTTCTCTCCCTCTCTTCTCATCCCTTTCGTTCTTGGCTGCTGTCTCTCTTAGAGACATCTCCTTGTCCCCATCTGGGGTCTGACTACCTTCGGATCTCTCTCCTTTCTCACAGCGGGTGCGGATGGGTCCCTCTTCCTCTCCCATCCCCTCCCCATCCCCTAGTCCCACGGACTCCAAACGCTGTTTCTTTGGGACAAGCCCTGGACGTCTGCACATCTCCGACTTCAGCTTCCTCATGGTTCTAGGAAAAGGCAGCTTTGGGAAGGTTGGATTCCTGGGGCTCTGGGGGAAGGGGAAGATGTCTGGGGAAAGATCAGATTTCTGGTCCTTAGGAAGGAGGTACATGGGGAGGGACACTAGACTACTGAGCCCCCCAGAGGGGGGGTCAGTGGGACACCTGAGTGCCTCTGAGAGGACAGGCATAAAGATTCTGATGCTTTCCCTGAGGGAGTGGTCAGCAAAACCAGGGTGCCTAGTCCTTGAGAGAGAGGGGGAGGACCTGGGATTTCATTTCTTTGTGTCTCTGAAGGGGGAGGGCAGCGACCCCATGATGGACTGGGCCTTTTGGGGCCTCTGTCGCTAGGTGATGCTGGCTGAGCGCAGGGGCTCTGATGAGCTCTACGCCATCAAGATCCTGAAGAAAGACGTGATTGTCCAGGATGATGATGTGGACTGCACCCTCGTGGAGAAGCGCGTGCTGGCCCTGGGGGGCCGAGGCCCGGGAGGCCGGCCCCACTTTCTCACCCAGCTGCACTCCACCTTCCAGACCCCGGTGAGGAAGGAAGGGGCAGAGTCCGGCTCAGGTCGAGCGTCTGCTCTGGGATTCTGAGTTTACAGGCAAAAAGAACCTTCCCCGCCCCGCCCACTCTGACTGGGCGTGGCCAGATAGGTGGGATCCTGACTAGGCGGGACCTGAGCCAGCTTGGTCTTGAGTGGGTGGGTTTTTTTTTTTTCTTTTTCTTTTTTTTTTTTTTTTTTTTGAGTGAAGGATTTTTGAGTAAAGGAGTGCGTGAGTGGTGTGCCTATAGCTGCGCGCTAAGTAATGTGGTCGTCATTCTTGGATTCTGAGTAAATGTCTCATCAGAAATGGTGCGCGTCCCGAAGATTGAGGAATGGGACAAATCAGAACCTTCAGAGGTTTTTGTTTGTTTGTTTGTTTTTAATTTTTTATGCTTATTTATTTCTGAGACAGAGACAGAGCATGAGTGGGAGAGGGGCAGAGAGAGAGAGGGAGACACAGAATCCAAAGCAAGCTCCAGGCTCTGAGCTGTCAGCACAGAGCCGGATGCGGGGCTTGAACTCACAAACTGTGAAATCATGACCTGAGCCAAAGTCAGACACCCAACCGACTGAGTCACCCAGGCATCCCAGAAACCTTCAGAGGTTTGAGAAGGCATGACTGCTTCAAAAAAGCTCTGGATGGGCACAGTTAGATTCCTGGATTAAAAAAGAAAGAAAGAAAGAAAGGAAGGAAGGGAGGGAGGGAGGGAGGGAGGAAGGAAGGAAGGAAGGAAGGAAGGAAGGAAGGAAGGAAGGAAGGAAGGAAGAAAAAGAAAGAAATTAGTATCCATTGCAAGTGAGGCCTGAAAAAAAAATCTTTGGTTCCTAGCAGGTGGTCAGGGGTCAGGATTGCTTTTGTGTGTGAGTAGCTATGGAAAGAGGTTTTGGTATCCTTAGGATTTCCAGGGAATGGTGGGCCTCAGCCTTCAATTCTAAGAGGGCGGGACCAATTCGGAGTAATAGGGGATATGGCAGGTTGAGATTCTGAGCTGGCTGGGTTAGAATTATTGGAGCCTCCCAGTTCTGATTGGGTGGATCTGGAGCCTTCCAAGTTTGTCTCGAGTGGGCAGGAATGGACGTGTCCTACCCCCTCTAAGCACCAGTACCCCACCTCTCCGGCAGGACCGTCTGTATTTTGTGATGGAGTATGTCACCGGGGGCGACCTGATGTACCACATCCAGCAATTGGGCAAGTTTAAGGAGCCCCATGCAGCGTGAGTCTCAGCTGAGAGAGGAGGGGTGGGGTGAGGGGGACCCCAGCCTTTGAGCTTCTAACTCCCACCTCCTTCTCTAGGTTCTATGCAGCAGAAATCGCCATCGGCCTCTTCTTCCTTCACAATCAGGGCATCATCTACCGGTGAGCAGTCTGGGCCTTTCAGTGGAGGCAGTCAGGCCCCTAGAGGGAAAGGGATCAAACTTACAGCTCTAGGGGCTCCTGGCTGGCTCAGTGCATAGAGCATGCGACTCTTGATCTCGGCATCCTGAGTTCAAGTCCCACGTTGGGCCTAGAGCTTACTTGAAAAACAAAAAGGGGGGCCTGGGTGGCTCACTCGGTTGAACATCTGACTCTTGATTTCGACTCAGGTCATGATCCCAGGGTTGTGGGATTGAGCCCTGAATTGGGCTCTGCGTTGATCGTGGAGCCTGCTTGGGATTCTTTCTTTCTCTCTGCCTCTCTTCTGTGCTCACGCATGTGCGTGCTCTCTCTCTAAAATAAACAAAAACAAAACAAAGATCAAAACCTTGTAACTCCAGCCCATTGAACGCTACCCTTCCTTCAATGCCTATCCATCCAACCCCCTACCCCCAGGGACCTGAAATTAGACAACGTGATGCTGGATGCTGAAGGACACATCAAAATCACTGACTTTGGCATGTGTAAGGAGAACGTCTTCCCTGGGACCACCACCCGCACCTTCTGTGGGACCCCAGACTACATAGCCCCTGAGGTAACCCTCCCTTGGCTGTCCTTGGTGCTGCACAAGTTCGCCGAGTGGGTATGGCCAGTTGTCTAACATTCAGAATGTCGGGGGGCTGACCCTGGGGTCTTTTTTTTTAATGTTTATTTTTGAGAGACAGAGAGAGAGAGAGAGAGAAAGAGGAGAGAGACGGCGAGTGGAGGAGGGGCAGAGAAAGAGGGAGACACAGAATCAGAAGTAGGCTCCAGGCTCTGAACTGTCAGCATAGAGCCTGACTCAGGGCTCTAACTTACAAACCATGAAATCATGACCTGAGCCGGAATCAGCTGCTTAACCAACTGAGCCACCCAGGTGCCCCCTGACCCTGGGGTCTTTGCATGAGTCATGGGTGATCTAACAGCAAACAGAGCAGAAAGGCCTGTGTGTCAGCATTCCAAGTGGGCAGAGCTGGGTGTCTAAACAGGCTAAGTGGGCAGAGAGTTGGGTGAGTGTTCTAAAAGAGTGGAACCCTCTCTACTAGTAACAATTCTCAGACAATAGCACCTGTTACAGGACTATTCTAAGAAGGTGTACTCTTGAGTGGGTGGGGCCTGTGTCTCTCCACCACCCCCCCCCCCCAGCCCTAAGCATTTCCTGAATATTTCAGGTGGGTGGAATATACTCTAACTTTTTGTTAAAGGGGTGGAGCTAATGATCTGACTGTATGTAAGTAGATAGAGTGTCCTGAGTTTTCTCAGTGGAAGAAGGAAGTGTCATCCTTAATCTTTCTGGGTGATTCAGTGCTAATGCCCAAATAATATCAATGGTTTCAAAACATGGCTGGGAATCAGAATCACCCGTGGAGATTTTGAAATATACACACATATTACTGACTCTCACTCTGGTCTATTGAGGCTGGAATTCTTTAGGGCTAGGGAACAGCCCCCTAGGTGAATCTTAAATGCATCCAGATTTAAGAATCTCTGGTGTCTGAAAATTAGCCCTCATGCACCTGTTATTGTAAGGAGAGGGTCTAGTTACCAGAATATTTTGGCTGGGTGGAATTTTTGACTTGGTCCTTAGATAATCTTCATATTTGGAACCAAAGGAACATTCTAAGTAGGAAAATTTTGTTTCTGAATTTTCCAAAAAGATGGAACTGGAGTGTTCTGAGTGGGAAGAGTTTGTGTTGGCAACACTTAGTGTGGGTAGGGTTCTCTGGGGGTGAGGCTAGAGGGGGTCTTAGGCTTCTTAAAGCACAAACCATGATACCTTGCCTTCCATCCTCTCTCACCAGATCATTGCCTACCAACCCTATGGAAAGTCTGTTGATTGGTGGTCCTTTGGGGTTCTGTTGTATGAGATGTTGGCAGGACAGGTAAGGGAAGCTGGGGACAGGCTGGCCTGCCTAAAGGCAACACAGCGGGGGATGCCACCTGTTACAAGGCCTTTATCTTAAAGGAGCAGGGTAGGAAGTGATGTCTGTCATCTAAGGAGGGGTGCTAAGCAGTTGGGAATGTCACGCCTGGATAGCGCTGTCCTTGGTCCTGAAGCATTATTTTCCCATAGGCCTGGGGTTCTTTAAATTCGTTGTTGTTGTGTTTTTTTTAAATCTTTATTTTTGAGGGAGAGAGAGACAGAGTGCAAGCAGGGGAGGAACAGAGAGAAAGACACAGAATCCAAAGCAGGCTCCAGGCTCTGAGCTGTCAGCATAGAGCCCAACAGGGGACTGGAACCCACGAACTGTGAGATTATGACCTAAGCCAAAGTCTGATGCTTAACCTACTAAGCCACCCAGGCACCCCAGGCCTGGGGTTCTTTAAATGTTTTTTGTTTTTTTGTGTTTTTTTTGGTGACAAGGACCCCATCTCAGAACAACGTGTTTAATTTTTTTTTTTAATGTTTATTTATTTTTGAGAGAGAGAAACAGAGCACAAGTGGGGGAGGGGCAGAGAGCAAGGGAGACACAAAATCTGAAGCAGGGGCTTTGAACTCACGAACCGTGAGATTATGACCTGAGCCAAAGTTGGATGCTCAATTGACTGAGCCACCCAGGCACCCCAGAATAATGTGTTTAAATCTATGAAATAAAATAATAGGATTACAAAGGAAATCAATCATATTGAAATATGGTTATCAAAATTTTAAAATTTTGATTTAACTTAGTTCAGCCAACTAAATACATTTAATTTAAATGTATACAGTTGCCTAAATATTACACATAGGGATGTGGATGTATATGTGATTTCCTATTCATGAATTAAATAGTGATATCTCATGGTGATGGGAAGTAAATAGGCAAGTCTACCAGTAATCTTGAAGTTGAGATGACTAATATTTTGAGATAACTGCAACTCTAATGTGATAAGAAATTATCTGTGATTCCTGTTGGTGATGAAGTCATAAGTACTTCATAACTGTTTGTGGTTTTTGCCCACCATTCATAACTGAAGGGAATGAGAAATTGCAGTTAGTGATTTTTAAAAATAAAGATAAGCTTTTTTTCCTATTCAAGCTCACGGGCCCCTTCAGTCGCACAGACAGACTTCCTAGACCCCACACTAAGAATCCTTGCCTTGCTTTTGTGTCTCCTAATTCCAGAAGACTGGAGGCCACTCATCCAACCAGGAGAATGTTTTTACAGTTTTTCTGCACTTTTTCCTCTCTTCTATTTAAATGACATATTGTCTAATTAACACCCTGCTGATTTTGCATAGCAGAGAAAGACAGAACAGCAAAGAGGTGCAGAGAGCTGAGATCGGAAACAAGGTCCATTTGAGATAGGAAACAAGAGTCTGAGAGGAAGGGAGAGAATGCTTTGGTGGTTTGGTCGAAATTTTCCCCAGGATGTTGGAGGGGGGTGTTCATGTTCACGGTGGGTGCTGAGGGTTTGCAAGGTGGGGAAAGGCAGTCTGTCAAGTCCTGACACATTCTCTTTTCTCTTTCCTCAGCCCCCTTTCGATGGGGAGGATGAGGAAGAGCTGTTTCAGGCTATCATGGAACAAACCGTCACTTACCCCAAGTCGCTTTCCCGGGAAGCTGTGGCCATCTGCAAGGGGGTAAGAACCCCCTGACCCCCAGATTCTCCACACAACCCATTCGCCCCACCGCCACCATCCAGGGTTGCCCGGGCAGTGTCCCTGTGCACATTAGAAAAGTATAATACAGAGATTTTGTTAGAACATTAATTACTGACTGCCGTGCTGTCACCTCCTGTCCCATGATGGCCTCTGTCTCCTTCTCTGCTGCACCCACCCCTCAGCTCACTGCAGGGAGTGCTGGAAGGCCAGGGCCTGCCTCTGCAAGGGGGTGGATCAGGTCAACCTAACTCCTGCCACTTTCCCTCCGGGGATCTTGGGCAAGCCACCGACACTCTGGGAGCCTGTCTCCTCTCTTGGGGTTATGGAGCTAATGCAGGATAAGGAGCCTAGCCTATGGCAGCTTTTCCAAGAACATTAGCACACTTGTGTTTCTGGCTCCTGTCTCCATTCTCTCTGACTCTCACTCTCTGGGTTCTGTCTCCTATCTCTGCCTCCACCTACGTTTGGTGGGGCCTCCTGTGTCACTACCATTTCTCTGTGTCCCTTGGGCTCTCTGTCAACCCCTTGTATCTGTGTCCCCCTCTCTCTGGGCATCTGTTACCCACTTACCCCCGACTGCCATACACACACACACACACACACACACACACACACACTGGGTCCTTCTCTCTCTGGAACTCTCCTCCTCTCTGAGTCTCTGCCTTCATATTGTGTCTTTATCCTCTCTGGGGTTTTGTCTCGTGGATCTCCACCCTTCTCTCTTTCCGCATCTCTGCCCCCCTCCCCCCCCCCCATCTGCTTTATCTCCCACCTTCTCTGGGTCTCTGCACTCCCCCTGGGTCTCTATCTCTCCCCCCCCCCCCATCTGCTTTATCTCCCACCTTCTCTGGGTCTCTGCACTCCCCCTGGGTCTCTATCTCTCCCCCCTCTCTCTATGCTGTGTCTCTGTTCTGCTGTTTTTGCTTTTCTGCCTTTCTCGTTCCCTGTGCCTCCCTGTCCGGGACCCTGTCTGTCTGTCTGTCTCTGTGTTTTCCACAGTTCCTAACTAAGCACCCAGCGAAACGCCTGGGCTCAGGGCCGGACGGGGAGCCCGCCATCCGTGCTCATGGCTTTTTCCGCTGGATGGACTGGGAGCGGCTGGAACGACTGGAGATCGCGCCTCCGTTCAGACCCCGTCCGGTTAGCCACCTTGCGGGAACCCTGGTCCCTGGGGATGGGGGACCCAGGAGCTCCCATTCCCATATGTAGAGGTGGGGTGGGGCTCCCTCTGCGGAGACGCCCCAACGGGAGATGCAGAGCCCACGGAGGATGCGCTGATTCCAGAGGATACAGGACATGGTCACAGGGGACACAGAGGGACACCAAGGAGCAGACGGAATTTCATCTTTCCCTCCCCGTGCTCCCCACAGTGTGGACGCAGCGGCGAGAACTTCGACAAGTTCTTTACGCGGGCGGCGCCAGCGTTGACCCCCCCAGACCGCCTGGTTCTAGCCAGCATCGACCAGGCCGATTTTCAAGGCTTCACCTACGTGAACCCGGATTTCGTGCACCCCGACGCCCGCAGCCCCGTCAGCCCGCCGCCGGTGCCAGTCATGTAATCTCACCTGCCACCACTAGGTGTCCCCATTGCTCCCTCCCCGCACCAGTCTTACACCTCCCCCCCAACTCCCACCTCCACCCCCTTTCCGATTTAGATCTTGCTCCCCAGCATTCTGGCCTCTGCCCCGTGGGTGCTAGATGCCCCTCCTAAGCGTTCCTGGCATTCTAAGCTCCATACAGTCTCTGGAGCCTCACTGTGTTCTAGACTCTGCTGTGCTGAGCCCGGATTCTCACCCACCTTGGTGTTCTGGACTCTGCGCTACCAGAACCTTCACCACGGTCCCAACTCCGTGGGGTTCTAGACTCCGTGTTGGTAGAATCTCTGTCTCTCCTTTTTTTTTTTTTCTTCTCCTTTCTTTCTGGGAAATAGTCTCATGGGGTGGGCTGTTCTAGACTTGGATTCTAGAACAACCCTTCACCTCTGACCTGCCCCCCACTCCCCCCACCAACGACGTCCACCCCATTCTGGAGTGAGTGGGAGGCTGTGCCCCCACGCTCCCGTGCGCCTCGTCCACACTCTAGGGATTCCTGGGATGGATGAAGGATCCCTACCCCCAGCTGTTCTCAATCAGCTTTTGTTCTAGACGCCCCTACCCCGAACCTGTCACTGCTCGCCTGCCAGGTGCATGGCTCCAGTCCTGCTCGGAACCTCCTCCACCTCCCCTCCCTCTTCCCCTCCCCCCCCTTCCCGTGCCTGCCACTCTGGGGGGGGGGGGCTCTGTCCTCCTCCCCCTGCCCACTGCCCTCTTCTTTGGCTCTCTCGCCCGGCCACAGCTGCTGGAGAATAAATTTGGGATGCTGATGCTGGGTGTTGGGATGTTTTCTTCTAAAGCTTGAAGAAGGAAGGGGGCGGGGTGTGGAGGTGGGACAACGTACACGGAAACGCGCGCACGCTCGCACACACATACAGGCTGGGGGTGGGGCGGCAGAGAGACAGAGGGAAAGCAGAGAGACCCATAAAGTGGGCAGAACAGACCCACAGCGGGAGAGGGAAAGAGCAGCGACCGGGGGTGAGGGTTGGGGGGCGCGAGGGCCCAAAGTGGGCACATGCACAAGGAGGTAGGAATGGACACGCAGACCACTGGGGATGCCCGGTGGAGCCCGCCCCCCGCCCCAGCACAGACACAAACATTCACATACTCACCCAGAGCAACACATACGCTCACAGACACACTGAAACCCAGAGTCTGGCGCGGGGCGGGGGACAGGGGTGGGGGTGGGGGGAAGCAGTCCTGAGCGGGGAGATGACAGGCCAGCCTCCCGTTGAGGGGTCTGGAGACTTGATCACTGGGAGACCCCACGACAGAGCAGGCAGACACCCAGAACCCGTGAGCTTAAGACTCAGCCACGGAGGCCGAAGACAGGCGGACGCGCCCTCCGGGCCTCTTTGCCTTGACCCACTTGCGGAGAAGGGGGGTGGGGGTGGGGGGCCGTGGAAAGAAGTCCCAGCGGACTACAGTTCCCAGCAGACACCGCGGCGGCCCCTTCCCCCAAGTGCGGCCCCTCTCCGCCGGGGCTGATGGAAAATGTAGTCCCAGACCCGGGGCAGGCCGGTTGAATGGTGTGCCTGTGTCTGTGTGTTCGGAGGGGACTGAGCCCCAGAGCTTCGCAGGCTCCCTCGGGGAGCCCCGGCGTCTCCTCGTCTCTGCAGGCTCTTGGGTTCCGGGAACTCGGTTCAGTTGGATGCTGGGGACCCCCTTGGCTCCCCCAGCACCGTGGGGGTACCCCCATGCTCTGCCCGCGGCCCCCAGCCCCCGCTCCGACCCTCGGCGGGCGGCCTGCCCCTTTAAGAGTGGCCCCGCTGACATCACGGCGGGGGGGGGGGGTGGGCTGGCCCGGCTCCCGGCTCCGCGGCGGCTGCAGGACCCGGCTCCGCTCTGCGCCCGCCTGCTGCTCTGGGGACCCCGGCCCGGGACGCCCCCTCCCGCCTCCTGCAGCCGCCCAGACCCCAGGCTCCGCCCCAGGCCTGGCCAGAGCCCCAGTCCTCCTCAGGGGAGCCCCAGGATTGCCCCCGCGCTCTCTCCTTCTCAGGGTCTCTCTCTCTCTCTCCCCTGTCTCTCTCTCTCTCTGCCTCTCTCTCTCTGCCTCTTTCCCTAGCTCAAGGTCTCTGGGTCTCAGCATCTCTCAGCCCAGGGCCTCTGAGCGTCTTCCTGTCTCTTTCTGTCTCTGTGTCTCTGGCCTCTCCACTTCTAGAGGCCCGGAATCTCTGAGCCTGAGGGCAGAGGGGGTCTTAGAGCTGATCTCTGTCTCTCCTTTCCTTTCTCTCTCTCTGTCTCTTCTAGGCCTTCTCTGTGTCTCCCCTGGTCCCCAGACCTGCGAGTCTCAGCATCTCTCAGCTCTAGGTCTCCGTGTGTCCCGGACCCTCGGCCCCGTCTCTCTGCCTCTCTGTGCGCCCCTGCCCCTCTCGGGCTCTCTGCCTCTGTTTCTATTCTCTCTCCCTCCCTGCCTCCCCCATTCTCAAGGCCCAGCTCCCTCCCTCCCTGCATCCTCCCCCTCCCTTCCCGCCCCTCCCCTCCTCCGCAGTAGCCAATGAGCGGCCGCCGGTCCCAGCTCCCGGCGCCGTCCGCCGAGTGAGGCCGCGGGCGCGGGGGGTGGGGGGTGGGAGGCCGGGAGGGGGCCGGGACGCCGGGCTCCGGGGCGGGGGCGGGGGGCGCGGGCACCGGCGACCCCGGTGGCGGCGGCGGCGGCCGGGGGAAGCCGCGGGGCCGGTCATGCGGCTGCGGGGCCCGCGGCCCGGAGCGTCCGCCCAGCCCTGAGCGAGGTGAGCGCGAGGGGAGGGTCCTGGAAGGAGTGGGAGGGGGGTGTCCCCTTGAGGTGGCTGGAAGCTAGGGGTTGGGGCTAAAAGGGCCCTGAAGGGACCTGGGGTGTGGGATTCTGGCGGTCCGGACGCCCGAGTTCGGGAGGCAATGGGGGGTGGGGGGACATCGGGCCTAGGGAATCCGGGAGGACAGGGTCCGAGGGTCCTGGAGTGGGGCAACTGTACTCTTAATGTCCGAGTCTTAGAGACCGTGGGCCCTGAGGAGGGTGCAGGCCAGGTCCTTGAGGGAGGCCGTCCTGGATGAGCGGGGAGGGCCCGGGCCCGGTGAGAGCAGGATGTGAGTCTGAGAAGGGGTCCCCAGGAACGGGGAATATGTTCCTCAAGAGATTGGAGGGAGACGGAGTTTGGACTCGGGGCTTGGAGAATGGGACCCCTGGGATCCGAAGGATCCTGAATCCAGAAGAGGCTGCGATACAGGAGGATAAGGCCTGGGGGAGGGTCCCAAAGGAAAAAGGGCTGGAGGAGAATGAGATCTGGGCAGGCCACTTGGAGTCAGGAGGAATCAGAGCACAGCAGGAGGGGGTTTCTGAGGGGAAGTGAGAAGGGTGTCAGTGGGCAAGGTCCCAGCTGAGAGTCCAAGGAGTCATGGCGGGTGGGGGGAGCTGAGGTCAGCTGCCTGGGACTCAGGCAGTCAGGGTGACTGGGGTTTTGATGCTTGTTTCTGAGCTGAGTGGACTGGAAGGGGAGCAAGTAGCTGGCGGTTAAGCCCCGGAGCGTTGGGATGGGGGGATGGGAGGAAAAGCTGGACAGAGCTCTGCCAGACTTGCTTCCCTGACTCCTCCAGGAGGCTGGGGGTGGGGTCTGGTGGGGGGTGAGGGCTCTGGGTGCTGAGATGGGGGGTGGGCGGTGATGAAAGTTGTCTGACTCCAAGATCCTTATTGGCATGGGGCAGAGTTTCAAGGCTCCAAGAATTCTGATTAAAGAAAGCGGGGTCTCAAGTCTTGGCTGCATTGAACGGGGTGGGGGGGGGCAGAGAGAGAGGGAGACACAGAATCCGAAGCAGGCTCCAGGCTCTGAGCCATCAGCCCAGAGCCCGACACGGGGCTCGAACTCATGGACCACGAGATCATGACCTGAGTTGAAGTCGGACGCTTAACTGACTGAGCCACCCAGGCGTCCCTTCACCTTCCTAGTTTAAAAAGATGGTGGGGATCCCGGGTATTCAGGGACGTAGAGATCCCTGGATGAAATAGGAAGGGAATCCCAAGTTGAGTCCCCCCAAATCATGGGATTGTGTGGTGCAGGGGAAAGTTCTTGGCTGGGGGATGGGGGACAAGAGTGGGAAGTATGGGATTATGAGCTCCCTAGCTCGAAACTCCAGCTCCCCGACTGGAATTTGGAAGGCCACGGCTATGAACTGGAGATCTCTCGTGTTTTGAGGCTCCAGCGTTAGAGGGATCAGAATTTCAGGTTGGATGTGTAATTGGAAGTCCTAACATTGGAGGTTAGAATCTGGAATCTCTGGTAGGGAATTTGGGGACCTTGTGATGGCACATGAAGGGGGAATCATGGACTTCCTGATTTGGGGGTTTAGGGTTCAGAGCACTGATCCCTAGTTTGAAAGATGGTCTAGGGTACTCTGGCTAGGGTGCTGAATTGAGGGCATGGGCGGGTCCCAGCTCATGGTTTTGACATTCTGGAATCTCTAGCCAAAATCCAGGCTCCAGGTCTCTGAGTCCCAGTGTTCTGGGATCCAGCAGCTTGAGATGGAGCCCCAGCATCCCAGGTGAACCTGCCTGGATCTGGGATGGGGGGGATTAGGGTTCTGGAATCTTACATCTGAGTCATGGGCCACGATCTCAGATTGAGGTATCAGATTGAGTTATCAAATTGAGGTCAAGGCACAGGAGCAGAGCCAGAAGGTCATGGGGTCAAGGTCCTGGTGTCAGAATTGGGTATTAAATGTCAAGAGAAGAGTCCAAGTGTTTTAACTTGGGCAGGAGCCTCTGCTCAAGGTCTTGGTTAGTGGGTCCTTGGTTAGTGGGACCCTTACGTAGGGTTCTTCTTGTTAGTGACCCCCTTGGGGGATTTCTGGTAACTATTTAGAAACAGACTCCAAGAGAAAAGGGTTAAGGTACCACGAGTCAGGATTGGGGAGATACGCCTGGTTCTTGTGTTGAAATGCCTGGTCAGTGTAAGTTTGAGTCATGGGACCAGGCTCAAGGTTAAGGATTCTGGTAGGGGGCTTGGGAAAGGGCCTAAGGTTAGGGTTGGAGGGTCTGGTTCTGGCATTGAGAATATAGGAGTTGAGTTTCTAGTCAGAGTCATGATATTTGGGACCCAGGTCCAGACACATGGTTGGAGCTAAGGTCCAATCTCTGGATCTGGGCTGAAGGGTTACAGTTGGAAATCTTATTCGGGGGCTGGCGATCTGGTGTGGGGCCTCTCATCAGGATCCAGAACACAAGTGTCAGGTGTGGGAAGGCCAGGCCTGGGGTTGAAGGTCAACAGTTGATGTCACTGGTTCCCATCCAGAAATGGGGTCATGGGTTAGGGCACAGAGGTCAGAGCCTGGGTCCAGTGTCCAGGTGTTTGCTTGGGATTGGGGAATCTAGTTAGCCCCACCAGGGCTCTCCAGGACAACAGCTTTCTGTCTCTCACTCAGGCCCCGCAGGGCGCCCCCCGCCGCTGACGATGAGTCATTGCAGCAGCCGCGCCCTGACCCTGCTGAGCAGCGTGTTCGGTGCGTGTGGCCTGCTGCTCGTGGGCATCGCGGTCAGCACTGATTACTGGCTGTACATGGAGGAGGGAACGGTGCTGCCACAGAACCAGACCACGGAGGTCAAGATGGCCCTGCACGCAGGCCTCTGGCGAGTCTGCTTCTTTGCAGGTACGGACCTCACCTGCCGTCCATTCAACTGCCCCTGCCTTGCCTGGGACCCGAGAGCCCTTACCTGTACTTCTATCCCTTGGGTTCCAGAAGTCCAGAAACTGATCCTGTTTTTCTCCTGGAGACCCGACCTCTAGCCCTTGATGTCCTGGATCTGAGAGCCCCATGCTCACACAATTCCAGGGTCCCTAATCCCTGGAGAGTCCATCAGTCCTTGTCTCCTGGACAGTTCCAGTGTTGAATGGGCAGAATAAAAACCCTGCCTCTCTGGAACTCAGGAGCCTCTCGTCCAGCTTTACCTTCTTGTCTTCCCCCCCAGGCCGGGAGAAGGGTCGCTGTGTGGCCTCGGAGTATTTCCTTGAACCGGAGATCAACTTGGTGACGGAAAACACGGAGAATATTCTGAGTGAGGGGAAGCGGGGGCGGGGGGCAGGCAAAGGGGGGCAGGATCACAGGGAGAGTCCTGGGAGAAAGGGCAGCACCAGGGAAGGGGTGGGGTGGAAGGGAAGGAGTGGAGGCTGGAAAGAGGGCAGAGGCTGGATGAAGAGAACCAGCCAGGTTGATGGGGCGGGGCCTGAGCAGTGGGTGGAGTCAACAGGAATGGGGTGGGGCCAAACCAGAAGGGGTGGGGCCTGGGCTAAGGAATGGGGCCAGCAGTGGAGGTATGGGAAAGGGGAGGAGCCACAAAGGGGGTGGGGATTGTGGGAGTGGAGAGTTAGGGGAATGGTTAGGTGTCACCCCCCCCTCAGAGTCTCCCCTCACCCCCTGTCTCTCCCTTTACCCCTCTCTCAGAGACGGTGCGCACAGCCACCCCCTTCCCCATGGTCAGTCTCTTCCTAGTGTTCACGGCCTTCGTCATCAGTAACATCGGCCACATCCGCCCACAGAGGACCATTCTGGCCTTCGTTTCTGGTATCTTCTTCATCCTCTCGGGTGAGCCCAAGGAAAGGACTTAGGGGCTGGGGGACTGTTGCTGGTTCCAGGAACCTGTGGTCTCTCTTCCACTAAGAAAGGCGCTTCCTTGCTGTGTGATCTGGAGGGGTTGCAGAACCTCTCTGAGCCCCACTTTCCTTCTCTGTGAAATGGAAATCACAGCACCCATTTCACAGCTTGTTGGGAGGACCAAATCAGAGCGAATGTTTATGGGGTGCTAATTAGGTATGGGGCTCTGTTCTGATGCTCTCCACAACCCTGCGAGGTAAATGCTATCAACAGCCCCATTTTACGGATGCAGAAACAAACGCTCAGAGAGATGAAGTCATTTGCTCAGGCCCATACAACCAGTGACACAGAGCTGGGACTCAGCCTCACACCTTTCGCCTCCAGAGGCTGTGTTTTTTAACCACTCCTGATATTTTAGCAGTTAACATATCATAAGGCTCTTTATTTTCTGTGCAACATTGTATTCGAAAATTTTTCACATAGAAAAGTGGAAAGGATTTTGGAATGAACACCCATGGACGGACCCACCACTTAGAGTCAACTGTTACCCTATTACTAGACTTGCTTTGCCCCATATCTGTCCATCTATCTATATTTCTATCCATCCATCAATCCACCTTTATTTCTTTATGCAGTTCAAAGAAAAGTGTCCATAAATTTCACCCAAAGTATTTCACCATGCACATCATTAGCTACATTTCAATATTTGTTTGTTTCTTCTTTTGAGACATGAGGATCTTTTGCCCGAGTGATCTCACACCTTTTCCATAATATCTTTGCCAGGGAGTGTTATTATTAGCACTCACTTGATAAAATGGGGGCACTGAGGCCCACAGTTGTGCAGGGAGTTGCCCAAGACGCATAAACTGGTGCTGGGGGACCGAGTGTCCTGAGCTCCCCTGCAGAGTTCTGTCTTAGGTGTTACCCTCCTCCAATGTCAGCACTGCATGGTCCATTTCAGTCCATCTCAGCTCAGTTCAGCCCAGGTCAACTCAGCCCTAACACATTTAACTCATCAATCTGGTCCAACTAACCCCAGTGCATTTTGACTCAGTTCTTCAACTTGGCTCAAATTCATTCAACATAATTTAGTTACACTCCATTTGGGTCCTTCTAATTCAGTTGATATTTTATGAACAAAGCCTGCATACATCTCATTTCCATTCTGTCCCCTGGGGCCTGCACTTGGATCCCTCTTTAGTGTTGGCTCCACAGACAGTGGAAGATGGATGTTTGGGTACCCCCAATCTCCTCCCTGCTCCTCAGCCAGCTTTCTCCAGGCCAAACCTCCCCCCTGCCTCCAACCTAACCTGAAGAGACGTTTTCCAGAGAAACCAGGGTGCAACCTGCCTGTAAACTTAAATCGCAGCATGTAGAGCCAGACACTGAGCTAAAATAAGGCACATAGAATATCACCATCCCAGAGCGTCAGAGCCGAAAGGACCCATCGTTTTTCATACGGAAAAATAGTGTCCTAGAGAGAGAGAGGAAGTGGGGCGAGGGTAGTCGCTTTTATTCAATCTACCCAAAACACTAGAAGGAAAATCCCATTGTTTGCTGTTCACAGAAGGGGTAGCGTAGCCCAGTGACAGAGTAGTCGGTTAGCATAGAGGGTGTTCTCCTCCCAAAACCTAGGCTCATGCTCCTGTGGTGCCCCAGGACCTGACTTCCCAAGATCAGGCTGAGGATCGATGGTGCTGTCATGGCTGGAGGTCAGGCCTCTGATGTAACAACAGAGCAATTTGGGGAGATTGAAGCCTGCTTCCTAAAGCCCTTCCTTGAGTTCGTTTCACAAAATATGGCCTATGGTCATGTGCTTTCAAGGTTTTGGGGTGTAGCGACCGACAGTTTATACTGCTGTGAACCTAGAAAACCCTGCATTCAAATTCTTCCCCTTAACTTCATGGGCTACAGTATGGAATTGCTGAGAGGACAAATCTTTTTTTTTTAATGTTTTCATTTTTATTTTTAAAGGAGAAAGAGACAGAGTGTGAGCAGGGGAGGGGCAGAGAGAGTGGGAGACACAGAATCCAAAGCAGGCTCCAGCACAGAGCCTGACATGGGCTGGAACCCACAAGCTGTGAGATCATGACCTGAGCTGAAGTCAGACACTTAACTGACTGAGCCACCCAGGCACCCCTTAAAAAAATGTTTTTAAGTTGATTTGAGAGAGAGAGAGAGAGAGAGAGAGAGAGAACACAAGTGCAGAGAGAAAGAATCCCAAGCAGGCTCCACACTGTCAGCCCATGGGGCTTGAACTCATGAAACCATGAGATCATGACCTGAGCTAAAACCAAGAGTCAGACGCTTAACCGACTGAGCCACCCAGGTGTCTGGAGAAGACAAATCTTAGGGGATAGCAAACCCATGTAGGGCCAAATGGTACCTATTTCAGGCTTTGTGAGCCATAGGATTGTAGTGTCAAAACAACCAGAGGTGCAGCGGTGGGCATGGCTGTGTCCCAGCGATACTATTTATAGATCTTGACATTTGAGTTCCATGTAATTTTCACGAGCCATGAAATATTCTTCTTGTTTTGTTTCGTTTTGTTTTTCTCACCATTTAACAATGGAGAAACCATGCTTAGCTCACAAACCATACAAAGACAAGTGCTGGAGCAAATGGTAGTTTGCTGAGCCCTGGTCCAGATCATAGATGTGAAGGGCAACCATACATATATACATACATGGTACTAATCACAGCAACAGCCAAAATTATAAGCACTTCATGGAGCGCCATGGTTTGGGGAAGTCTTACGTGCTTTATGCAGGTTATTTCGTTTCTTTACCTTGTAAGGCAGATGCCACTGTGATTTTCATTCTCCAGGTGAGGAAACAGAAGCACTCACAGGTGACCTTGCTCCATAGTGGAAGCAGGATCCCCCACCCAAGCTTTCACTATGGCACTGTATTGCCCCACCACAATGAAAAATCACACACAAAAAATGGGGCAGCTGGTTGGCTCAGTCAGTAGACCATGGGACTCTTGATCTTGGGGTGAGTTTGAGCCCCATGTTGGGTGTAGAGATTACTCAAAAAAATAAGAAAATAAAAAATAAAAAGCTTTTTAAAAAATCATAAAAATTAAAGAGATTTAAAAGTAGAGGAAAGGATGGAAACAGTACCAGCTTCTTAGATCCTAGAACAGAATAATCTAGTCTATCTGCCTCATGTTCCCAGTGAGGAAACCAAGACTTGGAGAGAGAGACAGGAGTTAGTTGCCCAAGGGCTGGTAAATGGTGGCTTTGGCATTCAATTCTGGATAAAGTGGTGGGAGATTTGGGGCAGGGGAGGGATTGGGTCACACCTGGGTGCTAAGCATCTTTCAGGGAGCATGCTGGGGATGGACTAGTGGGGGGAAAATAAAAGAAATTGGCAAACCAAGGAGGAAGCTTATGCAGTGGTTTGGGCAAGAGCAGCTGGGGCCTGATCTGGGCTAGGGATGGAAAGCTAAAGGCAACAGAATGACTTTGACAGAGAAGTAGATCGACAGAAGAATCAATGGAACCAGATGACTGACTCGATATGGTTGGCGAGAGAAGCAGGGAGGAGGATGGAATGTCATTGATTTTCTTTTTCCAGGTCATAAGAAGCATGCTTCCCATGCAAAGCCCATATTAACCCCTGACCCACAACATGCATCTACTCATTCATTTGCTCATCAAACATTTACCCAGACATCCTACATGCCAGGTCCTGAACAGAGCACTGAAGATGTGGCTGAATCCTAAGTGAGAGCTCACATCCAGTCAGTTACAAAACAGCCCCAATTACCCAGCAAATCAAAACTACACACTTGCTTAAATCCCTTCAATGCTCAGTGGATTCCCATTGCACTTAGAATACATCCAAACTCCCCATGCTAGCCTACAAGGTTTTCCATGATTTGGCTACTGCTCAGATCTCTGACCTCATTTCCTAACCCACTAACACTCTCTTCATTGCTCACAACCTCAGCCACACTGGCCTCCTTCTATTCCTTGAAAATGCTCATCTCAGTCCCATATGAGGACTTTGCACTCATTATCCCTTCATGCTTGGAAGTCTCTTCCTCCTGGTACTCAAAGGGCTTGAACTTTCTCCCTTCAGAGTTTGTCTCCCTGACAACAGTATGTAATATTGCCTCACCCCCACTATACTACGTACCACATTGCAAACTTTATATTTGTTTCATCACACTTATTGCTATTGTCATCTTATTTGCTTCCTGCCTCCTACCAGAATGTACCCTCCAAAATACATGGACACTTACAAACATTCTCTCATTTGTGTCTGCAAAGCCTAGATGAGTTGCTGGTACAAAATACACATTGAAATATTTGTATGAAGGATGAATGATAAGGACAGCTTAAGGCATTCTGGGAAATGGGAAGATGTATTAACTTGGTACTGTAGGGTGGTGGAGGGTGGTGGTGGAGTGACCTGGGAGGGCTTCCAAGAGGAGGTGACATCTGAGTAGATGAAGCTGAAAGGGCGAGGGGGAATTTTTCAAATGAAGAAAGAATAGTGCCTTGTATGGTGGTGGAATTCACAGCAGGTGTTAATGCCCTAGAAAGCATCTAAGGCAGAGGTAGACTCATGTGCAGCTCTCCATGGTCCTGAAACCGTATTGTTCTAAGGCCGGGTTGTTTCTATTCAGCTTGGAATGTAGGTGATTCTTGCCTAGGGTGATATTCTGAAACAGATGTAGGGCTAGGTGGGGGGGGGGGGATGTAGTGGGAGTTGGATCACAGAGAAAGGAAGTGGGGAGGGAGGAGGAGGAAAGAGAAGAAAGGAGAAAAAAGGGGGAAAGATTATTTTTGGAGAACCAGAGCCACTACAAAATATCCAGGAAGTAGAAAGAATGATGAGAGTAACTTTTGCTATTGTTTTTACATGATTTTTAATTACTAAAAACAAAAAAAAGCAAAAAAAGCCACAAAAAAATTCTCTCTCTTTGGAAATATTTGTTTATTTGTATCCTTATCAACCTTTGCTCCTGACTTGCCTTACGCAGAATGTCTGTTGTTTAGAACTGTAATCTAAAACGGAATCAAGGTGGTTAGCAGGAGTCAGATCGCAGAATCTGGGATGTCAGGCTGAGGAATGAAAAATTTCTGTGCACAACAGGGAGCCAAGGAAGAATTTTGACAAGAGAAGGCTAGAGTTTGTATGGGTTTTAGAAAGAACCAGTACCTAAAGCAGGGAGATAGGGATTTAAGGGCAATGGTAGAAGCATTGACAATAAACCTTACCTGGGCCAGAGGATTTGTGGTTACAAGAAGGTTTTTTTTGTTTGTTTGTTTCTTGTTTTGAGAGAGAGAGAGAGAGAGAGAGAGAGAGCGAGAGAGCAGGGGAAAGGGGCAGAGGGAGAGAGAGAGAATCTCAAGCAGGTTCCACACTAAGCACACAGCCCAACACAGGGCTCTATCCCATGGCCCCGGGGCTATGACCTGAGCTGAAATCAAGAATACGGGGCCCCTGGGTGGCTCAGTCGGTCAAGCATCCGACTTCAGCTCAGGCCATGATCTCACGTTTGTGAGTTCGGACCCCACATTGGGCTCTGTCCTGACAGCTCAGAGCCTGGAGCCAGCTTTGGATTCTGTGTCTCCCTCTCTCTCTGCCCCTCTGCTGCTCTCTCTCTCTTTTAAAAATAAATGTAAAAAAAAAAAGAATTGGATGCTCAACCAACTGAGACACCCAGTTACCCCACAAGAAGGGGTTTTGATTTATGAGAGATTCAGGAAGTAAAATGGACATTACTTGATGACTGAGAATCTTTGGTGGATGAGAGAGAGAGAGAGAGAGAGAGAGAGAGAGAGAGAGAGAGAGAGAAATCAGGATGACTCCCCTGGTACTTGACTAGGGTACTAGGGACATGGGTACTTGAGTGAGTGTGGATTGTAGGATTCCTTTGCTATTTCTTGTCTTTAAGCCTGGTCATCTTTCTGGATCTATCTCGGATGCTTTTCCACCACACTTTGTGGGCCCACTCTTCTTGAATACCAAAATTATGGAATTCTAGAAATTGAAAGTGCTATGGATGTTCAAAGCAAGGAAAAGTTAATTCCTAGAGGAAATGGAGAAATGGGGGGGATTTAGCATGCATTCAAAAAAAGAAAGCAACTAATGAGCTTTGCTAGAAGCTCAAGTTGCTTGGCAAGTATACTCATCCATTCAACTGGTATTTATTATTGTGCTACATGATAGCGATGCAAACAGGAACAAGGTAGTCTAGTTCCAAGCATCCCAGTGGGGGAGATGTATGGTGGAAACAATTACAGATACAAATTACATGTTAGGTAGTAATCAGAGTGACAAAAAAATAGGACAGGGGAAGGAGAGTAATGGGGGGCATTATCTCAATCACTCCAATCTTTTTTAGATGTTATTTTTTGAGAGAAAGAGAGAGAGAGAGAGAGAGAGAGAGAGCATGAGCGGGGGAGGTGCAGACAGAGAGGGAGACATAGAATCTGAAGCAGGCTCTAGGCTCTGAGCTATCAGAATGGAGCCCAATGAGGGACTTGAACCCACCAGCCATGAGATCATGACCTGAGCTGAAGTTGGACGCTTAACCAACTGAGCCACCTAGGCACCTCACTCCAATTTTTTTTAAGTTTATGCATTTATTTTGAGAGGGCAGGGGCAGAGAGAGAAGGAGAGGGAGAATCCCAAGCAGGCTCCCCACTGTCAGCCCAGAGCCTGATGTGGGGCTCAATCCCACAACCATCAGATCATGACCTAAGCCAAAATTAAGAGTCCAATGCTTAACTTACTGAGCCACCCAGTTGCCCCAATCAGTCCAATTTTTTAATGAAAACTTTGAAATCAATAGAAGAGTGCAATGAGCATTGTATACCTTCCTCCACCCAAATCCTGCACTTTTCTGATGTTTTGCCATATTCTTTCTCTTTTTTTCCACCCTCCTCTTTTTCTCCCCTCTCCCCATGCTTTTCTGGGACGTTACCATTTAAAATTAAGTTATGGACATCACAATAGTTCATCTCTAAACACTGTAGGATGCATCTCTTAAGAGGAAGGGCATTCTACTACACCACCATTATCATACCAAGAAATCTTCCAGTAATGCCATAATATAATTTATTCCATTCGCAGACTGTCCCATTGTTTCAAGAATGCCTTTTATAGCTCCCCTCCCCAAACCAGGATTCAAGCTTGGTTCACACACAGCATTTAGTTCACGTCTCTTTTACTCTAGACTAGTTCCCCCACTATTTTTTTTTACAACACTGACTTCTAAAATGTACTTCATTATAAAAATACAGAAAGAATAGTATAAATAAGTGAAATCCCGTGTATCCTTCCCTCAGCTTCAAAAAGTTACCAACATATGGCGAATCTTTTTTTAGTCCCACGGCCGTATCTCCCTTCTGCACTTCGCTACGTTATTTTAAGGCCAGCCTCTGCCATTAAATCGTTTTTACCCACAAATATTTCAGTATATCTCTGAGAAATAAGTACTTTGTTATTTAACATAGCCATCATACCCAAACAATTAAGAATAGCTGCTTAATATCATTTAATATCTAGTCAGGGTTCTCCTTCCCCACGTGTCTCATAAATAAGTGCCTTTTTACAGTTAGTTTGTCGCAAATCAGGATTCAAATTCCACCTGTGCATTTAGCTGATAGATCTCTGAAGCATCTTTTAATCTATAATAGTCTCTCTCCTATTTTTTCCTTGCCACTTATTTGTTGGTGAAATCTGGTCATTTGTCTTGTAGAATTCCCACCTCCAGGATTTTTCCCGTTGCCCTCTCATGTTGTGTAATATGCTCATTCATCCCTGTGTTTACCTATAAAACTGTTGATGCAATCCAGGTTTATGGGTTTCTGGTGTGTGTGTGTGTGTGTGTGTGTGTGTGTGTGTGTTTGGCAAAAAAAAATACTTCAAAGATAGGTGGTGCTGTTTATATCCTACTGCATTGCATCCAGAGACACAATGCCTGGTTGTCTGTCTTTGGGGGGTGTTAAGAATGATCACTGGATGCAGTGTTACTGGCTTGACCCATATCACTGGCCTTTGGAAGACTGCTGACCAAGGTGTCAATATAGCAGGTCCCCATCTTAGATCTGTTTGATTGTTTTTCCATGGCGTCGTTTGATTTGTTCCTTGTTGCTTCCTTTCTCTGTAACCTGGTAGTCATGTCTACACTAGAGGCTTTATTAGATCCAGGTTAAAAATGTTTGGCGAGCAGATACAGAGGAGTGCTGCATTCGTATATCCCATCACTTCGGGTGGTGAATAATGTCAGGTCGTTCCCCATGACGGGAACAAAGTTTGAAACTTTGGTAAAGGTAATGGTCATCAGGGCTGTTCATTGAAAAGGGAGTTTCCTCTTTCTAATGAATGAGTGATTTCTAGGGTGATACTTTGGTACCTTGGGGAGAAAAAAAATCCTGTTTTGGAATACCTAGTTTGTTGAATTTCTTTTTGTTGTTCTGGAAAAAATTTTCAACCTACCGAAAAATTAGCCAAAAATAATGCAGTGAACTCACATATACCCGTCCGGTGGACCAAATTTTAATGTTTTGCCATGTTCTCTCTCTCTTTCTATCCATATTGTATCTGAGCTATATATATAAACCTAAATATATGTATACACTTGAACATAAGTAGCAAACACCTCACCCCTAAATACTTCAGCAAGTATCTCCTAAAAACAAGTGTATCCATTCCCTTTTCTTTCTTTTTTAATGTTTTTATTTATTTTTGAAAGAGAGAGAGAGAGAGACAGATCATGAGCAGGGGAGGGGCAGAGGGAGAGGGAGACACAGAATCCAAAGTAGGTTCTAGGCTCTGAGCTGTCAGCTCAGACCCTGACGCGGGGCTCGAACCCATGAACCATGAGATCATGACCTGAGCTGAATTGGACGCTTAACCAACTGAGCCACCCAGGCGCCCCTCCATTCCCTTTTCTAACCACAGTACAATAATCAAATTCAGGAAGTTTAACATTTATACAATATTATAGCTAAAACACAATCCACATTCAAATTTCACCAACAGTCCCAATGCTGTCTTTTGTAGTCATTTCTGCCCCTTCTCATCCCAATTCAGTTTGCAATCTAGGAGCATACGTTGTATATCCCCATCCTGTCTCTTTCGTTGCCTTTCATCTTTTATATAGTTCCTGTGCCTTTTTAAAGAAGAAATATCTTTCATGTTGACTTTTTTTGAAGAGCTCAGCCAGTTGTCTAGTGGAATGGCCACAGTTTCCTTAGGAGTGGATTCAGGTTACACATTTCCAGCGGGAAGGCCACGTAAATGGAGTTGTGGCACGCTCACATCAGGAGGTAATGGTGTCAGTCGACTCCACTATTGGTGATGTTCATTTTGGTGACTTGCTTGAGATGGTATGTTGAGTTCCTTTATGATAAAGGAAGCTTTTATTTTTATTTATTTATTTATTTATTTATTTTTGAGAGAGAGAGAGAGAGAGAGAGAGAGAGAGAGAGATATGAGTGAGTGGGAGAGGGGCAGAAAGAGAAGGAGACACAGAATCCAAAGCAGGCTCCAGGCTCTTAGCTGTCCGATGCGGGACACGAAACCACGAACCTCGAGATCATGACCTGAGCCAATCTCACATTCCCTCAGTCATGAGATCATGGTCCATGAGTTCAAGCCCTGCGTGGGGCTCCATGCTGACAGCTCAGAGCCTTGAACTTGCTTTGGATTCTGTGTCTCCCTCTCTCTCTGACCCTCCCCCACCCCCCAAAAAAATAATATTAACTTTTTAAATGTTAATTTATTTTTGAGAGAGAGACAGAGTGCTAGAAGGGGAGGGGCAGAGAGAGAGAGGGAGACACAGAATCCAAAGCAGCTGTCAACACAGAGCCTGACACAGGGCTCAAACCCATAAACTGTGAGATCATGACCTGAGCTGAAGTCAAATGCTCAACTGACTGAGCCACCCAGATGCCCCAAGAACCCTCTTCATTTTTAAAAATATTTATTTATTCTAGAGAGAGAGAGAGAGAGAGCACTAATGGGAGAGAAGCAGAGAGAGGGGGGACAGAGGATCCAAAGTGAGCTTGGCACTGACAGCAAAGAGCCCAATGTGGGGCTCAAACTTACAAACCATGAGATCATGACCTGAGCCAAAGTCAGACATGTAACCACCCAGGTGCCCCAGGAACCCTCTTCAGACTAGTCCCTGCATTCTTTTCTGATATGTCCCCATCTTTTTTTTTTTTTTTCATATTTCCTTCCTTTATGGCACAATTACACTTTTATTGCCTCTCCCCCAGGCTTCAAATTAGCTACTTCTTCTGGAAGCCCTAGCTTCTTATTTAGTGAGGGATGATATTAGAGACCAAACTCTGGGCGTTTGCTGTGCTCATTGCTGCTGGGGTGTCACTGCTGCTAGGATGCTTCAGGGCACAAAGTGGGGAATCATGTGCTTGTAAAACAGGAGTTTTATACTGACACCCCAGGGTTCTTCCTTACCTCACCCCATTCTTATCTGTGTCTTCCTTTCTTCCAAATGAAAAATTCCAGCTCCCTAAATATCAGTATATTTGAACATTTGCTCAACCCTACACTGCTTAAGAACTGCTACCTCTAGACCACCGCCCCCCAAATCCACTACAGTTCAAGATTTCTCTGCAGATCTTTTGTCTTTAGAGTGAAATATATAATCAAAGTACCGTATTCAAAAGTCACTTGGAATAATACTTTTACTCCTTCCTGTGGTTGTGCTACTCGTTTGATATAAACTTAGCTTCATTTATTTTTGTTTGTATTCAATTTTAGGTTTTTCTCAATCCTTGTTGGTTTTATCTTTTGAACATATAAAACATTAGCATTGTTCCAAGGGTCCCGATCATGCAAAAATCAGCAACGCCACTTTTCTCTCATCCCTTCCTTCCTTCCTCTTCTCACTTACCTCCTGTAGGTGATCAGCCTCGTTTTTTGTTTTCCTTACCATGTCTCTTTTTGCAAAAATAAACAGATGCACATATGCATTTTATGTACTTTTTTTTTCCTTAAAAGCTAGCATTCTGTATACTCGTATATTCTTCTGCACATTACTCTTTCTTGTTGTTGTTGTTGTTAAGCTGAGTGACAGTGTCTGGAACTCTCACTGAATGGCACACCAGTTCATAGAGACCATCCTCATTCTCATTTCACAGCAGCACAGTCGTCTGCTCTGGGATGTTTTACAACGTATCCCACTCATCCTCTCTGTAAGTTCATCTAGGTCATTTCCATTGTTTTGCAGTTATGAGTCATGTGGTGAATTAACATGTGCATATGTGCTTTCGTATGGTTGGACAGATAGCTTCAGGGTAAATTCTTATGCGTGAGATGGCTGAGTTAAAGGACAGATACATGTGTGGTTTTGTTAGATTTGGCCAGATTCCCCTCCACAGGGCCTGGGCCATTTTACACTCCCACTAGCAACACATAAGAGCTGCCGTTTCCCCAGCTTCACCAAAAGGACATGTTGTGAAGGTTATTAATTTTTGGTGACCTGATGGTTGAGAAACAGTATCTCTTCACAGTTCCCGTTTCTTCTATTCTGAGTAAAGGAGCATTTTTTTAAATGTTTTTATTTATTTTTGAAGGAGAGAGAGACCGAGCGTGAGCAGGGGAGGAGCAGAGAGAGAGGGAGACATAGAATTTGAAGCAGGCTCCAGGCTCCGAGCCATCGGCCCAGAGCCCGACGCGGGGCTCGAACTCCCGAACTGGGAGATCATGACCTGAGCCGAAGTCGGACGCATAGCTGACTGAGCCACCCAGGCGCCCCTAAAGGAGCATTTTTAAAAATGTTTATTTATTTTGAGAGAGAGAGACAGAGAGAGAGAGAGCAGGGGAGGAGCAGAGAGAGAGGGAGAAAGAGAATCCCAGGTAGGCTCTGCACAGTCAGCACAGAGCCCGTGCAGGGGTCCATCTCATGAACCCATGAGATCATGACCTGAGCCAAAACCAAGAGTTGGATGCTTAACCGAATGAGCCACCCAGGCACCCCAAGAGCATTTTTTTTTAAACAAGGAGCTCAAAGAAGGGACAAAGGAAGAGACATGTAAATGAAGTGAAAGAGAGACTTGGAGAAGCCTGGAGGAAGAGTCTTGCAGTTGGAGGGAACAGCAAGAGCAAAGGCCCTGAGACAGAAAAAAGCTGGACAAGTTCAAGGCAGGGTGAGACAGTCATGCGATCTAAGTAGAGGGAGCTCAGAGAAACTGACCAGGGATGAGGCTGGTGACACTCAGATCGTGTACGCGTTGCAATTCAGGGGTCAGGAAAGTTTTCCTGTAAGAGGCCAGATACGAATATCCTCAGCGATACAGGCTGTATTTGCCACTGTGAGTGCGGCCACACAGGAGCAAAGGGGCGTGGATGTGCACCAATAAAATTTTATTTACAGACCCTGACATTAGAAATTCATATACTTTTTTCTTTTTCTTTTTTTTTTTTAATTTTTTTTTAACGTTTATTTATTTTTGGGATAGAGAGAGACAGAGCATGAACGGGGGAGGGGCAGAGAGAGAGTGAGACACAGAATTGGAAACAGGCTCCAGGCTCTGAGCCATCAGCCCAGAGCCTGACGCGGGGCTCGAACTCACGGACCGCGAGATCGTGACCTGGCTGAAGTCGGACGCTTAACCGACTGCGCCACCCAGGCGCCCCTAGAAATTCATATACTTTTTTCTTAAGTTCACTTATTTATTTTGAGAGAGAGAGCACAAGCTGGGGAGGGGCAGAGAGAGAGAGAGAGAGAGAGAGAGAGAATCCCAAGTGGCCTCCACGCTGTCAGCACAGAGCCCAACGCGGGGCTTAAACTCAAGAACCGCGACATCATGACCTGAACTGACACCGAGAGTCAGAAGCTTAACCGGCTGAGCCCCCCAGGCCGCCCCTGAAATGCATATACTTTTTGAACTGAGGTATTCTAACTCACAAAACATAAAATTAGTATGATTCAGTGGTTTTTGTATATTTGCAAGGTGGTATAACCATCCCTATCACCCGATCTCACAACATCTTCATTACTCCAGAAAGAAACCTCTTACCCTTTAACAACAGTCGGAATCTCCCCTCCACCCCATTCCTTGGCAGCCGCTAATCTACTCTCTGTGTCTACGGATTTGCCTATTTTCAACATCACATATAAATGGAACCCTACAGCACGCATCTGTCTTCCTTCTCTTGAGCTTATTTTCTAAGTTCATCCACGTGGCCGTATATATCAGTATGCCGTTCCTTTTTTTGGCTGAATAATATTCCTTTATACGGCTATACCACATTTTGTTTATCCACTTAGTTGATAGACATTTGGGTTGTTTCCGCTTTTCGGCTATTAAGAATGCTGCTACAAACATTCATGCAAAGTTTTTGTGTGAACATATGTTTCCTATTCTCTTGGGTGGAGATCCCCAGTGGAGGAATCGCTGGGTCATGTGGTAATTCTATCTTTAACACTTTTAGGAACTGCCAACTGAAATTCGCATACTTTTTACATGCCACAAAATATCATTCTTCTTTTGATTTTTTTTTCCCAACAATTTAATTCTATGAAAGCCATGCTTAGCTAGAAGGGCCATACAAAAACGGGATGTGGGTGGGGTTTAGCCCATGGCGCATAGTTGTTTGTTGTTGTTATTATTATTCATACAGTCTCAACCCAGGCCTCATCCTTTAGGACTCAGACAAAGACCATTCTTCCAGGAAGCGTTCCTTGGCTTCCCCTGCCCCTGCCTCTGTCCCTGCCCCTCACCTATGTGGGCTGGTGCCTCTTCTGGACCTAGAGAACTCTGTGTTACTACTTCCCTTACTGTGCATATCACCGCCTGTGCCACGACTGAGCAATGCCAACATCTGACTTCCCCAATTGCTCTGTGAGCTCCTGGACAGCAGATTAGGGGAGGAGTGAGGAGAGGAAGTTCATTCATCTCTGCGATCCCTGCACCCAGCCAAGGCCCAGCACAAGGGGCTTCAGAAAAAAAAAAAAAAAAAAGAATTTAGTTCAGGACCCAGCAGGGAAGAGAGGGGAGGGGGCAGGAAGGGGCGGCAGTGATATGGGGGAGGGGCTGGGGCTGGAGCAAGGGATTCACTGCTAACGGCCCAAGGCCCCCCTCTGCTCCCCCAGGCCTCTCCTTGGTGGTGGGCTTGGTTCTTTACATTTCCAGCATCAATGACGAGGTCATGAACCGGCCCAGCAGCTCTGAGCAGTATTTCCACTATCGCTACGGGTGGTCTTTTGCCTTCGCCGCTTCCTCCTTCCTACTGAAAGAGGTGATGTCTGCGGGCCCCAGACTTGAATGGAGAGGGCTCTGGGGGCCCTCATTCCTGGGTCCAGGAGGGAGAGGAAGCTGGGGGTGTAGACTTTGGATTGAAGAGGCAGCTGAGGGCCTAACCTCTGGGTCCTGGAGGAGGGATCTGGGAGCTCCCAACTTCTGGGGTCCTGGGGGAGGAGGGGCTGGGAGGCTGGACTTCTGGGTCTGAGCGAGATGGGGGTGGGGGGTCTGGAGTCTTGGGGTCATCGGGAGCTCGGGGTGGGGGGCCAGCCTCTGGGACTCTGATCATGCGTTGCCACAGGGGGCTGGCGTGATGTCCGTGTACTTGTTCACCAAGCGCTACGCGGAGGAGGAGATGTACCGTCCGCACCCGGCCTTCTACCGCCCGCGACTCAGCGACTGCTCGGACTACTCCGGCCAGTTTCTGCAGCCCGAGGCGTGGCGCCGCGGCCGCAGCCCCTCCGACATCTCCAGCGACGTCTCCATCCAGATGACTCAGAACTACCCTCCAGCCATCAAGTACCCGGACCACCTGCACATCTCCACCTCGCCGTGCTGAGGCCTGCCCCTCGGAGCCCCCCTCTCCTCCTCTCCCTCCTCCTCCTCTTCCTCCTCCTCCTTCTCAGGGGTCTCCAGCCCCACAGCTCCGCACCCTCCCTCCGGGCTTCGGGATGCGTCCCGGAGGACTGCGTGCACGCTACAGCCGCGTCCGCTTCCCGGTGGCCCCGCCCCGCCGCCCTAGCCCCTCCCACTTGCCAAGGGCTCCTCCCCCTGTCGGTCCCGTCCACTGGCAGACGGCCCCGCCTCCTCTCCCTGGGGCCCGCCCCTTTCCTCGGGCCCCGCCCCGCCCCTCCAGTCTCCTCCCCACCGGTTTCCCTCCCGTGCGCACCCAGCGCGCAGGGCCCGCGGTGCCCAGCGCCCACCCACCCTGAGCCCCGCAACCTGCCGCCGCCTCGCCGCAGGGGCGCTGGGCTGGAGAGTAGGTTCGGCAGCCGCCTGGAATGCCAACCATTCTCTTCTCCCCTGGGCCCCCGACTTCTCTCTTCGCCCGCCCACTCTCATCTCCCGACCTTCCCGGTCCTTGGGTGCGGTGGGCGGCCTTCCTGCTGCGCCGGCGGCTGCGGGGTGGAGCGGGGCGCTGGACGCCGGGGCGTGGTTAACCTGGCGTTCCCTCCCACCCCGCCCCCCCACAGTTCTCCGCTCCCCTAGGAGGCCCCGTTCTTCCTCACCGGCTGGGCTCTTCTTGACCTCTTGAAGGTCGCCTGCCTTTTAGGGGGCGCCGTCTAACGGATCTCCTTGCTTTCTCAGCTGCCCTTGGCTTCTTTTTCTTCCTGCTCTTCTTCCTCTTCCTCCACTCTGTCTCCCTCCTTTCTGCCCGCGCATCCAAAGCCCCTAGGTGCATCTAGCCCCGCACACCACAGGACAGGGATGGAGACCCTAGGGTTCGAGGGAATTCCTCTGTGCCACTTCCACACCTGTGCCCGCCTCTTCCCCCTCGAGGACCCGTCGGGGGAGGGAGAGGCAGTAGCGGGGGTCGAAACCCCCCAAACCTCGAAGTCTTCCATTTTCTGGCACTCCCCCCTCATTGAAGTCCCCCTTCCCATCTCAGACCCCCCCCCCCAACTCTGGCCTCTTTCAAGGGTCCGTCCGCCCCCTTGGACAGATTTGGGGGGAAGGTCACCAGAAACTCGTCCTCCACCCTTATTGGGGGAGAGAGGGCGAGGTAGCACAGTGTTGTACAACGAACCAGAAAGGCCCCCGGGGTGGGGGGAGGGGGGCAGGGGGAGGGACGGGGGCTTTTAGTTTGCATCTTAAGTGGGAGGGGGGAGGGGGGACTGCAGCAGTTAACCTGTCTTTACGCAGCGATTTTTAACGAGGCTGGGGGGAGGGGGGCTTTGGGGTGGGGGAAGGGGTGGGTGGGGGGCCTGGCTCTGTTATTTGCCGTGTATCATATGTAAATACCAACAGAAACTTCAATAAACTTTATTTCAAACACGTCTCCGCCTGCCCAGGGGGAGGGCATTGGATACAGGGTCTGGGTCCAGGTCTCTATAACCCCCAGGGGTCGGGGCCTCGACTCCTGCAGAATAAGGTTAGATTGGTTTCTGTTTAAGTTGCTTCATCATCATTATTAACAGCAACTCTTTATAATTCGGTGCGTGTAAAGCATGTAGGACAGCAAATGACACCCACCAGGACCAATAAAAATTAACTCTTGGTGTTAACCGTGACCACTTAGAGTACTGTTACTATTACTTGCCTTCCTTCTACATTCACTGCTTCATTTAGTTTTCTCCCCAAGCCTTCACGTTGAGTTTGCTGAAGTCACCTTGCAGGTAGGGCCACGGAGGTGAAATGACTCACCCAGGGTCACAGGTGGAAGCCCGGCAGAGGCAAAGCGGAAGGGAGATTCATCTGGTTCCAAAGCTTGAGCTTCCTTCCCCCTGCACTGGGAAACAGTGGGTCTTCTTAAGGCTTGATTCTGTCACTGTGCTGAGAAATCAATGCCACCACGCAGGGCGCATCTACTGTGAGGTGCACACTCCCCTCCTGTACTGGATCTCACGAGATGCTCCCAACAGCCCTGTATCAGAGGCTGCAAAGCAAGTCCTGAGATCTGTGATCTCGCCTGCTCCACTGAGGGACTGAAAACAGCCTGGATGCTTAACGAGCTGCTTCTTGAAGTGTCTTCCAGAGGAGACACAGTGCTAGCCCTTTGGCTCTTTGCCTTGTCTGGGCTTAGCCTCTTGGGTACAAACAGGACAGCTCCGGCCGTCACCACCACACTTACCAAGCTACCATTAGGTGCCAGACTCTGCTGCACGCTTTCCATGGGTTCTCCCAAACCTCCTGGGAACGAGGCTTTGCAGACGACCCCACTTTGCAGATGAACCGGCACTGGGCACTCCCCTCGGGGAACTGAGATCACCCAGCCGGTAAGGAGCAACGACTTTCCACCCAGGCCTGTCCGATCCCAGAACCTACTCTCTCTCTCTCTCTCTCTCTCTCTCTCTCTCAGCCACTATGTTTCACTACCACGACTTTGATGCAAACTCATTCTGTGACCTTGAGAAGTCTTTTAAACTCTGGGGCTTCCGTTACTTTTTTCTGTAAAAAGGAAGGGGGATGGGCTAGAAGGACTCCAACTCCCTCTGGAACAGGGAGAGTGGCAGGGGCAGGTTAGCAGGAAAGGAAGATTCAGCAGGATCAGACTCCCTGAGGGAAATACTCTGAGTCATTTCCAATGATTTCAGGAATTTCTGGAGGTCATGCTTGAGAGCTGGGGTGGAAAGATGTTTCAGCTTCTTTGTCAAGACGAATTGATTCCTAGTGGCAGGCTGGAGCTCCGTGTTGAGAAAGATTCTGCGTATCTGCTCAGTGGGAAAGGATCTCCCATTGATTGGTGCTGTCTTGCCCACAGGAAGGGTAGCTTCAGCGCAAGTGCTGGGTATTTGCAAATTTTGTCCAGAATTTGACAACCTAGCTTCCTAAATGTATACCTTCCTTTTTTTATTTTTTTTTTTAAAGAACCAAGCTAGCTTTTCATTTTCTTTTGTTTTGTGTTTTTTACATTTAAAAAATGGAATGGGACCTTAAAGATTAAAGATTTGCTTATCTTTTTAAAAAAAGAAGACGTTGTGAGAGGCGCTTGGGTGGCTCAGTCAGCTGAGGGTCTGACTTGGATTCAGGTCGTGATCTCGCGGTTTGTGAGTTCAAGCCCCTTGTCAGGCTCTGTGCTGACAGCTCAGAGCCTGGAGCCTGCTTCAGAGTCTGTGTCTCTCTCTCTCTGCCCGCCCCCTGCTCATGCTCTCTCTCTCTCTTTCAAAAATAGCTAAACATTATAAATAAATAAATAAATAAATACATGCTGTGAAAAGTCAGTCCTACTTCTGACTTCTTGAACTCCAGAAGTCCCCCTTGCCCTGAATTATCTTCTTACCATGTATAATTTCAACATTACTATATGCATATGGAGGTATTTACACATGTGTTTCAATCCGCCCAGGTATGGAGCCCATATATATTTATTTGACACAGCATTTATCATTTTATACACATAGTTCTGCACCTTCCAATTGCACATGGCAAAGTATTGTGGAGAATCAGTATCAGTTATGTAACTCTACCTTATTGTTTTTCAAGGATGCTTAATAAGGATAGTTTGCATAAATTAATTGCATAATTTATTGAGTGTTTTCTACATGCCAACCACTTTGCATTCAATAACCCAAGGAAGTTGCTGCCTTTTATTTTCATCCCCATTTTATAAATGAGATCCTGGAGGCACCGAGAGATAGATTAACCTTCTCCTGGTCACCCAGGTGCACCAGATTTTCAAAAACGTAAGCCGGGTGCCCGGGAGGTTCAGTCAGCGAAGGCTCCAACTTTGGCTGAGCTCATGATCTCTCGGTCTGTGAGCTGGAGCCCCGCGTCGCATCAGGCTCTCTGCTGTCAGCACAGATTCTGCTTCAGATCCTCTGTCCCCTTCTCTTCTGCCCCTCCCCCATTCTCTCACTGTCTCAAAAATAAAGTAAAACATTTATATACATTTATAAATATGTATTTATATAAGCCAACACCATTATATATTTTTTGCTTGGGAAAATACAGTTATTTTCACTAAAACAAGTTGTGTATGTAAGCGTGCAATGAGTTTACTATTATTTTGCTGAAATCAATACAGATTTTTACATCTCCTCTGTTTGGATTTTGAATACGTAATGTATCGATAGACATAACACACATAACCAAACACTTCTGGGGTGCCTGCAATTTTTTAAAAAAGTATATGTATTTATTTTGAGAGAGAGAGACCAGGGGAGGGGCAGAGAGAGAGAGGGAGACAGAGAGAATCCCAAGCAGGCTCTGTGCTGTGAAACTCACGAACCATGAGATCATGACTTGAGTCAAAAAGTCCAGAGTCAGATGCTTAACCGACTGAGCCACCCAGGCGCCCCAGGCCCCCTGCAATTAAAAAAAAAAAAGTGTTTTTTAAAAATATGTATTTATTTTTGAGAGAGAGAGAGAGAGAAAGAGAGAGAGAGAGAGAGAGATTGAGAGTGGGAGAGGGGCAGACAGAGAGGAAGACATAGAATACGAAGCAGGCTCCAGGCTCCGAGCTGCAGCACGGAACCTGATGCTGGGTTCAAACTCACGAATCCTGAAATCATGAGTCAGAAATCCTGAATCCAGAAATCCAAAAATCCAGAGTCAGACGCTTAACTGACTGAGCCCCCCCCCAATTTTTAAGCATATAGAGGGGTCCTGAGACCAAACACGTTAAGCATTGTGGCTGTATGCCATGGAGGCAAACAGCCTGTCAGATGTAGAGATTCACGTCATTTTTTTCAGTGGCTGTGTGTGTCCCTTGAATGGAGATAACTCATTTTAGCAATAAACTCATTTTTATTATAAATGTAATACCTAGTCATGAATTTCAAATTTAAGCAGCAGAGAAGGATAGGAAGAAAAAAAGTACCTTTCATCTTTTTACTGATCTCAACCCCAGCTTCACTTCCCAGAGGGAGTGATTGTTATCAGTTTCCTTTTGTCCAGTAGGCAGTCTTCCACCTGGGTGATGATGCCCCCAGGGGGGGAGGGGGGACATCAGGCCATGTCTGAGGGCATTTTTGGATGTCATCCTTGGGAGGGGGAGCTGTTGGCCTCCCACGGGGTGGGTGGAGGCCAGGGATGTTGCTGGACACCCTCTAGTGCACAGAATGACGGCCAGCACAAAGAATGACCTGGTCCAAGATGGGACTAGTGCTCAGGTCGAGGAAACCGGCTTGAGACAATATCCATGCATTCATATACTCTGCCTTGCTTTTTCACAATTTTTATTGACACAAGTGAGATTTTGCTAAATCTGTCAATAGGCAGTGACTCTTGTAGGGGACTCAAGGTCCCTTTGGGAACCGGAGAAAAGCTGTGGACCCCCAGAAAAGAGCACCCACATTCACACAATTTCATCAGCAATTTCCAGAGCTTCACAGACACCCTAAAAACCCTGCCAGAATTCCCAGGATGTGTGATTTTGAATCACGGTCCCAGGACCTCCCATCTGCGGTGAGATCACTTCCCTCACCCCCTCCCCACCTTTACAGACAAGCAGATAAAGTGCCCAGAGCACAGTATTTGATTCGGGGTCCCTCAGGGAGGCAAGCAAAAGCAAGGATTGGAACCCAGGCCACCTGATTCCTCAGCACTGGAATATTTCCACTTCACCCTGAATGAGGACGTTTGAGAAACGCTGATCTTCTCTTCCTGGTACAGCGGGAAAACATGCCACCACCACTCTGTTCCTCTTGAGAAAACACAAAGGCCCCAGCTGTTGTTGACCAGATATGCTCAAGCACCTGGGAGAACGCTCACTCAGGATATGAGGCAGGGAGAGGGGTCGGACAGGGATGGGAGGTTGTAATTGGCTGCCGGAGGACTCTAGAATATGTATCCACTTGTTCCCGGAGTCTTTTGCTCCTTCCTCCATCCATCTGTCTGTCCATCCGTTCAGCACCTGCAGACTGAGACTTCCGGTCTACCAAAACCAAACTGGGCACTGGGGATATGGAAGTGAACCAGCCCCCGTGCCTGTCTTGAACAGTCCCTGGCTCTACTGGAGGGTGGGGGACAGACTGACAAGCCAATCACAATGCAGAGTGACTGTGCTTTAATGGGGGGCACTCCAGGGCGAGGTACAGCTGTCTCCTCTGATGCAGCCTTGGGAAGTCAGGGAAGGCTTCCTGGAGGAAGAAGCATTTCAGTTGAACCTTCGTGTTGGAGATGGAAGAAGATTCCAGTAGGTGGAAGGAGATGGAAGGAGATTCCAGGCCGGGGAGCCACGCTCAGGAACCTCAAAAGTGCTAAGGAGCTGGGCAGAGTAGGGGAATCCACTCTGTTTGTGGGAGGCAGTTGTGAGGATGGCATAAGACAAGGCTGGAATCCAGGGAGGAGAGGGCCCTGCACACGGGGACTGGCTGGTTGTTGGGAGTGATGGCCAGGGAGTTATGGAGAGGGGGCATTAACACAACACTGGCTGAGCATCCATAGCGACCTTCACAGTGCAGCCTGCTTTACAGTCTTTCAGTCACCCATTGCCACGTAACAAAAAACACAAATGCCGTGGCTTAAAGCAGCATCTATTTCTTATCTATCTGACACTTTCCACGGCTCAGGAACCCGGCACAGTGCAGGGAGGTCTTCTGCTCAGGGTCTCCCAAGGCTGCAGTCAGGATGCCAACTGGCTGTGTCCTCATCTGGGAGTTCAGTTAGGGACAGAGCCACTCCCAAGCTCCCTCGGGAGATAGGAATCATTTCCTTGTGGTCATACGACTGACGTTTCTGTGCTCTGGGTAGCAGGATGGCCCTCTCTGGAGCAGGATGGTTTGGGTTTGCTCCTGCAGGACAGCAGGAGAATCCCTTGCTCTGAATCTCTCTGACTTCTCGACCATTTGAAAAGAGATCGCCTGATTAGGTTAGGCCCACCCAGGATAACCTCCCTTTTGATTAACTACAAGTCAGTTGATTTGCGGACCTTAATTACATGTGCAAAATCCCTTCACCTTGCCATATAATGTTACCCAATCACAGGAATGACACCCCACCTTACTCACAAGTCTTGCCCAGACTCAAAGGGAGGGGATCCTACAGGGTGTATACCGCGGGGGGTGGAGGGGTGGGCAGGAATCTTAGGATCTTCTTAGGGGTCATTTTGGAGTTCTACCAACCACATGGGATCAAGGGAAGTAAGGGTGGAGGACCTTCTCAAGCTAGGGGCTTAGCAGACTTATCTCTGAGTCGACAGCCTACAGGTCTCTAGGGTAAACCTATGGGAAACCTTGGATAATGTGACACAACTTTATGAGCAAATTTAGGAATGAGATCTGAAAGAGGCCATAACCTGCACCTTCCGGGGGCGCCTGGGTGGCTCAGTCGGTTAAGCATCGGACTTCAGCTCAGGTCATGATCTCACAGCTCGTGAGTTCGAGCCCCTTGTCAGGCTCTGTGCTGACAGCTCAGAGCCTGGAGCCTGCTTCTGATTGGATTCTATACCTTCCTTTCTCTCTGTTCCTCCCCAGCTCACGCTCCCTCTCTCTCTCTTAAAAATAAATAAACATTAAAAAAATAAAATAAGAAATTAAAAAACAAAAAAAACCTGCACTTTCTGTGACACTCCTTCTGAGGGGTCCTTCCATGAACAGAAGGGTTGGTCACTGGGTCTATCAAAATAAACAAACTAATTAATAGAAAATAAAAAGAAATTTAAAAACAAACAAAAAAAAAACCCCTGCACCTTCTGTGACACTCCTTCTGAGGGGTCCTTCCATAAACAGAAAAGTTGGTCACTGGGTCTATCAAAATAAATAAATAAATAAACAAACAAACTAATTAATTAATAGAAAATAAAAAGAAATTAAAAAACAAACAAATAAAAAAAAAACCTGCACCTTCAGTGACACTCCTTCTGAGGGGTCCTTCCACGGACAGAAGGGTTGACCACTGGGTCTAACATTTGTATCTTACAACACAAAGTCCAGAGGTGATATCTCATTTCTCCAGAGGACAAGTAAACAGAGGAGGCAGAATTCCACCCCGAGGTACATGCCCAAGAGATGTGAACACATATGTCCATGGAAAAACTCACACACAAATGTTCACGGCAGTATGTGTACAACGGCCAAAATGGGAGACGACCCAAATGCCCGATGGATAAGTAAAACATAATGTATCCATACAATGGAATAATATTCATCAAGAAAAGGAAATGAAGCACTGATATATGTTACAACATGGGTGAACCTTGGAAACATTGTGCTAAGTAAAAAGTCAGACACAAATAAACAAATATTGTGTGATTCCATTGATATGAAATGTTCAGACCAGGCCAACCTATACAGCCAGAAAGTAGCTTAGTGATTGCCTAGGGCTAGGATAGGGTGTGGGGGGCTGGGCGATGGGGACGATGACCAAGTCAAGGTTACTCCTTGGGCTCAGAAGGATGCTCTGCAATGGATCTAACCTTGATGGTTGCCCTATTCTATGATTACACGAAAAGCCATTGAGTTATATACACTTTTCTTGGGTGAATTGTATGGTATGTGGATTCTATCTCAATAAAGCTGCTGACAAGAAACCAGATATATGGTCTCTGAGGCAAGAAATCATGATGTAAATAAAGTCTATCACTTACTGCCTCAAAATTAACCAGTAGAAGAACTAAAAATATTTATATGGGGAGGAAGGAAGGGAAAAGTGAGGTCTACATGAGTTAAATCCTTATCTATCAGAGAAAAGGAATCTAGAATGTATAATGCTGACACATTCAGAAGATAATTATTATTTACTTCCTTATTTAGGAAGTAAGAGAAGAAACAGCTAAAAACATGCAAAGGCTTTTCCAATAAGGAACAAGATTTGAGGTGGGACAGACTAAATTCTTTTTTTTTTTTTTAAAGTTTATTTATTTATTTTGAGAGAGAGAGAGAGAGGGAGGGAGAAGGGGCGAGTAGGGGAGGGGCAGAGAAGGAGGGGCGTGTAGGGGAGGGGCAGAGAAGGAGGGGCGTGTAGGGGAGGGGCAGAGAGGGAGGGAGAGAAGGAGAAACCCAGGCTGGGTCCTCACTGTCAGCACCTAGCCCCATGCAGGGCTCGAGCTCAGGAACTCTGAGTTCATGACCTGAGCTGAAATTAAGACCGACTGAGCCACCCTCCGGGCACCCCTGAGTTCTTTTTATTATACCCCTTGCTCCTGGCATCTGGTGGGTAGAGTCTGTGGATGGATGCTGGTGGACATTCTGAAGTGGCCTGGGATGCCACCACCCCTCCCCCCCCCCAAGAGAAATACCCAGCTAGCATCACTGGTTCTAGGTTTAGAAATCCTGGCTTGTTTTATTACCCTCATCGTTGTGTTCACCCTTGGAAGGTTTCTGGTTTTTGTTGTTTATTTTTAGCAGAGAAAACAGCGCAGGCTCCGGGATCTGAAGCCCTGGCTCTCATTGCCACCGCACTTCCTACCTTCCTGATGTGCTTACCTCTCTGTCTCAGTTTATACATCTTGAAAATGGGGGGTAGCCGCAGAAGCTGGAGGACCAAGTCGATGCCTGCAAATGACTTTGAGTCCGTAATATTTAGCGTTCAATTTATGTCGGTTACCGTTATTGTGCACAGCTGCGTCCCTCTCCCTGGCAAAAGAGCAGAAGAGGGACAAATAATTCTCGAACGAATGAATTCCAGGCCCCTTCCCTTGAGGCTGGTGCTTCCTTGCTTCTAAACCAGGGGTGTCAGAATGCCTCTCTAAACTCCCCCCCCTCCCCTGGGGGGGGGGCATGGTGAGAATTAAGTAATCTGACCTCTGGAAACTCCATTGGAAATGTGAGATGCTGTGTACAGAAGGCTCTGGCTCCTCTGGGGGAGCGGATTGGATGAGTGGGGAACACAGGTTTTCTCTGTCTCTACCAGTCCCCAAAAGGGAGGACCTGTTCCCCCAAAACGGCATGTTAAGTGGCTCTGAAGTTCACCCACTGCTGACCACCCCTGTCAACCCCCACAAAGAAACTGCTTCATCTCCAACTCTGCCTTTTATTCCCTGAGTGGTTTGGGCAAATCACGATACATCTCCGAGCCTCAGTTTGCTCATCTGTAATATGGGAATGTCAGCGTCCACGTTGCAAGGATTCCGTAAGAATTCCGGGAGACAAGGAAGCTTGCAAACTGCCTAGCCCAAGTCTGTGGTCATGGCCAGCTTTTGGTGTTGGATAGCATTTGCCTGAGGTCACAGCCCGGAACAAACTGCTAGTGTAGAGCAGTGCGCAAGACCTTGTCTCACCGACGTTCTCGATTAATTGGAGGGGGGTTTTGTTCCCATAATCACCGAGTCTAGAAAGGAGGAAATGTTTTGCCCAAGGTCACAGGGTGGCTACGGCCATCTATGAGATTTGAGCCCAAAACCAAACTTTCTGACTCTCATCTCAGATTTTCCCAACCCCTGGCTACTGGCTAGTTCTGTAACTCCAACCATCATTATTCTTAAAACTTGCAAAGCTGTCCCACCCAACCCCAGGCAGATTTCTTTGAGGCATATTTCCACCCGAGCTTCTCGTACTCTGTTTCCCCCCTCATGCCAGTCCCCATCTGGGGGGGGAGGGCGGGAATCTAACTCTTTGAGCTAGGGGCAGGTAGAGGGTGAAATGAAAATTAAAAAAAATATATATATATATTGGTGAAACTCAAAGGGCTTGCTATCCTGGTAAATTGAATCGAATAGAATTTTATTTTCAGGGGCTCTTTGCCCTTGGCAGTTGTGGGGGGGGGGGAGGAGGCCCGGGAAGTTGAGCTTTCCCTTGGATTTGGGGAAAGGGGACAGCTCCTGGGGTCCTTTTGGAAAGGCCCTCCCCTCATTTCCGGCGCCGCTGCTAGCCTTGGCTGGGCGCCTGGATCCTGTTGCTATGGCGACAGGAAGAGGCGGTGGCGGCGAAAAGCGATGCTGTGGAGAGAAGGAGGCTAGTGGGGGTGGGGTGGTGGCTTTGGAATGGGGATGGGGGCAGGGATGGGGGCTGGGGATGTGGTGGGGGAGGGGGCGCGGGTGGCCTCGATCTCTGACCTCCTTCATCCATCGGAGCCTGGCCCCTCTCCTGTTCTCCTCCAGCTTCCTTCTGATGCCTCCTCAGTCTCTCTCTGTCTCTCGTTCCCGGGGTCTCTCCCAGGCAGGCTCTCTCCACCTATCTCTCTCTTTCCTTCTGCACCGGCTTTTCTGTGTCCAGGCATCTTCTGCCACTCAGAACCTTCTCCCCTAAATTTCTTTTATTATTCAGTCTCTTGTCCGCGCTCTCTCTCCATTTTTCTCTCTCTAAATCATCCTCTCTATTAAGACCTTGCCCCCACCCCCCAATTTCTCTCTCCCTTTCTCTGTTTCGTTCTCTCCCCCATCCTCAGTCTCTGTCTGTCTCTCCCCATCTGTCTCTCCTCCCCCTCTCTGGATGACTCTGTCCCTGTCTCTTCTTTCCTTCTGTTATCCCATCCTGACCCCCCCCATCCTCTCCCTTACCCCATCCCCCATCTGTCCCCCAGTCTCTTGGTTTCTCTCTTTGTGTCTCTGTCTCTGTCCCCTTCTCTCTCTGGATATTTCTCTGTGTGTGTCTCTCTCTCCAACTTCCTTCTGCTACCAGCCGCTGCCTCCCCCAAATTTCTCCCTCCCCCATTTCTGTTTCACAGTCTCTGGGTTTCTCTCTTTCCGCTTCTCCTTGTCTCTCTGTGTCTCTCTCCCTCCCTCTCTGGGTCTCTCTCTCTCTCTTTTCCCTCAGCTTCCTTCTGCCACCCAGACCCTGCCCCCCAATCGTTTCCCTCCCCCCACCTCCTCTCTGTGGCTCCCCCATCCCCAGCGGCTCCCCTCCCCCTCCCTCCCTCCTCCCTCCCTCTCTCGTCCTCCAGCTCCGCACTTTACCCAGCGACACGGGAACCAAATTGTCTCCTCACCTTTTTTTTTTTTTCATCCCGACCCCCACTCCCTTGGGGCCCGAGCTAAGAGCGGCCCCTCAGCCTCCCCTCCCACCTCAACACCCCCCAACCAGGTCGGACGCCTGGGTCCCTCGCTGCTGGGGGAGGGGGAGCAGTGAGAACTGGGAGCCACCAGGGTTTTTCTGGGGGGGGTGCAGGCAGGGGGGCTCATCGTCCCCCTCCCCAGTGCATCGGAGAGTTGACCTATCGTTAACAGAGGTGAGACAGATCTTTTTATTAATCGGAGGTGGGTGGATGTACAAGGAAGGTTCTGTGACCCCCCTAATTCTGGAGGAAGGAGCCAGCCCCTTCAGAGGGAGAAGGGCTGGTGACCCCTGTCATATCCGGAAGCTTTAGAATTGGGGGTCCCCTGCTCCCTCCTCCTTTGCTGCCGCTGACAGATGGACTAAAGGAAGAGTCCCTAAAACCAAACAGATTGCCCCTCAAATCGACAGAATGAAAAGATCTTCAAATCTTTTTTTGATGGGAGAATTTCCCTCACTTACCCCGTTTCCATCCCCTGCTGATCCTGGGTTGTGGGGGGCCCAGCTGGGGGAGGGGTACACTTCGGGGTCATGGGATCACTGGGGGGAGGGAAGCAGAGATTTGCTAGGAGAGTTGAGGTGGTGGTGCTGGTGGTGAGGGGCACAGATGGGGGAGAAGGAGCCAGTAGATAAGAAGAGGAAACTCGGCATCCATCTGGAGAGGAAGGAGGAAGGGGCCAGAACCAAGGACAGGGGCTGGGGGCCATGAGTGTCCAGTGGGCTGATGGAGGGGACGGTAGGGGCTTCGTGTGGGCAGCTGAGTGGAGGTGGGGGAGGGAACACTCGTGTGGGGCACTAGGCCCAGTTGCCATGGAGACACCCCCCATAGACAACCTTTTTCAGTAGCCCCTCCTAAGAGCAGACCCAGGCGGGGCCAGCTGATGGGGGTGGAAAAGGCCAAGGTCACCCTGATGCTAGGACCCAGGGTTTCTTCTGTTTTCTCCTGTTGGCTTCCAGGCTCTTAACTGTAACTGGGGGTTTGGGGAAGAAGTCTAGGAAACAGTGAGTGGTGGAAGGGGGTTAGGGTCGCTTGCCTGGAAGGGAGGGCTGGGGGTGTGGTGGTGGGCATGCTGTGCCTGGGGGGGAATGAACAGACATGGGGGTTGCAGAGTGGACAGTTATGTGTAACTAAAAGAGAGTTGTAGCCTCGTGGATGAAATTTTTCTAAGGGGTACTGACTATGCGGGGGGGGGGGTGGTCCATGTAAATTTGGAAGAAAGTAGAGCTATCTATACAGCATGTCCCTGCACAGGTGAAAGGGTGTGTGTGTGTGTGGGGGGTGTCCCAAGAAGGGAAGTTGGTGAGGACTCATCTAGGGAATTTTCCTGAGTAGATGAGATGTTGGTGGAGGAAGGGGATTCTTGATGATGTGAGAGAAGTCAGGGAAGGGGGAAGAGGTTCCTGTAAGTTGAGGAGAGTAGGAGGTCCAAGTGAATTGGGGAGATGTAGAGTTGGGGGGGGGGTTCATCGGTGTGATAAAGATAACTGGCAGCAAGGGGTATAGTCAGGGGATTTTCAGGCAGTGGGAGATGGTGGAAGGGGCAGAGGAGTGGGGTGGAGGGAGAAGCTGGGCAGAGGGGGCGGGGAGCTCCCTGGACAGCAGTGGGAGCTCAGGCCAAACATTGAGCCATTCCTGAATGGAGAGGGACTGGGGGTCTGGGGGGAGGATTCCTGTGAGTACTCCTCCGTGGAGCCCATGGAGGAAATTTTTCTTAATGGAGGAGGAGAAAGTGATGGCACTGATGAGTTTGCCTAAGTTGTAGAGACAGTAGGGGCCAGACTCAAAGACTTCTTTAAGCAAAAGGAGTGTGTGTGTGTGGGGGTGTGTGTGTGGGGTGTGTGTGTGTGTGTGGGGGGGGTGTTCCTGGAGATCAAGACACGTAGGGGATGGGAGGTGGTCCAAGGGAGACCGTGGGGGCTGTGGAGTGGATGTGATGCAGCTGCGGGCATTCTTCTAAACCAGACGGGTCCGGTGCGAGGTGGACTGCCCAGGAGAATCCCCCCAGGGGAACTTTTAAAAACCTAGATGCTCAGGGCCACACCCCAGACCAATGAAATGGGGATTGCTCAGGTGGGGTTCAGGTGGGGCACCGGTATCCTGGTGTCTAAGATCCTTTGGTGATTTCCAGGTGCGACTGGGGGATTGGGGTTGAGAAGCTTGGTCCAGAGACGCAGGGGTCTGAGTGGGGAAGCGGGTTCCCATGCAGGAGAGACTGCGGGGGGGCGAGGGTGGCAGTGGTGGTCATCCTGTGGTTCTCAGTTGTGCAAACAGCCAGGATTAGTTGGGAAGAGGTTGGGTTTTTGGTGTTTTTTTTTTTTTTAGCTGAGAGATGGAGAGGTTTATTTTTCTTGAGTAGAGGACGTAGTAGGTGAGGACGTGAAACTTTCAGGGGACTTGGGGAGCCGGGCAGCACTGCATGAGACAAGGATGGTGATGTGGGTCTTGTAGGACATGAGGGAGAGAGGGGAGAGGGGTTCCTGTGGAGGGGGGAGCCCAGGGGCTAAAGTGCAGGGTGGCTTGGCCTCTGGGGAAGGTGAGGACGGGGGAGGGGTGGGGGGGGTTGGAGCGGGAGGGCCCGGGAGGATGTACGGTGGCAGGAACTGTGGTGGGGTTGGGGGCGACTTCTCCCAGTGGGATTAAGTGGGAAGACTGCCCCGGGAGGAGGGAGACTTTTTCAGAGAAAAGGGAGGCAGTGGGAACCATGGTGGAAGGAGTTTCTCCGGCCCCCGGGAAATAGTGGGGGGTGCTCTGTGGGGTGGGGGCGGCGGTGGGGGAGGTACCGTGCCTCTCCACTAATCCCGTATCTGCTCCCCGCCCCCCCCCCCAGCCGGCGACCATGGCCGCCCTCTGACCCCCTCCCCGGCGCGCGCCTCCTCCTCGCCGCCCCCCCCCCCCAGCCCAGCCCGGCCGGCCCCGGGCCCCCACTTCTGCCTGCGCTGTGCCCCCCACCCAGCCGCCGGCACGGCCCCGCCCCCGCTGCCCCGGTGGTGGCCCACGGCCCCCCGGCTGCCCGTGGTCAAACTGGAGTCGCTGAAGCGCTGGAACGAGGAGAGGGGCCTGTGGTGCGAGAAGGGGGTGCAGGTGGTGCTGACCACGGTGGGCGCCTTCGCGGCCTTC